>NC_081382.1:25877061-26195959 GCF_030684315.1 Stegostoma tigrinum
CATTGTTATCCAAGGCATACCCTGTTTAAACCAACCAAATGCAACACCTGAAAAACCACCAGCATTCACCTTTCACTGTCTTTGAGTCCAGTAATCCTCAACCCAACCTGAAATTAGAGATTTTGATCCTGGCAAGAGCCCCCAATTTGTTACAGACCAGACCAAACCCCTTGCAACTACTGAAAGCTAAACTGAAACCCTGGTTCTGTGGAAGCCTGATTCTACTGATTTGTGCAGCTCCAATTGCTTCAACTTTAAAAAAAAATCCAAAGGCCTCACAAGTTGTTTCCTTTATTGGCTTTGATTAGATAGCTGGGCGCCTATGGCTCAAACCTCTCTTGATAAAAAGAATAAAATGCACGTCTTAAAGCCATAGTATTTTCACATTGTAAATTCATTCGGAGATTGGTATTATGGGGAAATGTAGGACTGGTGTATTAGGGACCTTTATTCTGAAATTAAACACTGTCAAATCTCACTAGCTGACAATAAAAATATAAGTAATATGAAATTCACAACAGTTTTACATGTGGCAGATGTCCAACCTGACTGCATTAACATTCCTGTAACAATATTGTTGTAACAGCCTCACATGAAGAAGTAAAATGTAATTGATGAAAAGCCCTGGTGCAATGTCCATGATAGCCTCCAAAATTTAAAGGTTTCTATCTTTATTTATGACATTTAATTAGGAAAGTGCTGCAGCTTATTCAGTTGTCCTCAATGAATTTTGAACTCAAACAGAGCGGTTGTGTATCCATCTACCTATTACATTAATTCCAAAATTAATTTCTTTCCAAATTTAAATGCCAGTATGAAAGACATAAACAAAGACTATACTACTGTTCTTTCGTTATTAAAACAAATAAAGCTGCTTCTGGTCTTGCTTTTCAGACTCTGCTTATTTTAACGTGGAGTATGAAACGAAAATCATTCAACAAAACATTTGTTCAAAATTTACATGTCTTTATTCAGAAGTGCAACTAGTGCTTGTAAATATGCAATAAAATATAACTTGCTGTACTTAACTTCAAGTGCAACACATGATTTTGATGAAGGAATTAAGAAGTAAGAAATCTTGGCTGATTTTCTTGTAGTTTCAACAAGCTGAGCCACTAGCAAATTATTGTGAATATAACCCATACAATATGCTTGGTCATGATATGAATGCATTTTGATTGACCATCAAATCCTGTTTTGGCACTCAAAGTTGGAGCCTCTGGCTCAGATGCAGGGATTCTACCCATGGCGTTACAAGATTTTTGTTGGTTTAAGACATTTACCTTCTTCCTTTTAGATATCTCTATTCTTTTTTTAGATGTTCTGATGCTGGTCATCATTTTAGATAAGAAGGTTGATTAAACCAATTTTATCACGTATGCATTCGTAGATTCATTCTCCAATATTTCTTCTTACTGTTGTGAGGAGCACCTATATCCTAGCTGGTGTCTTCATTTTAATGGAGTTTCCAAATACCAGCACTCATTGGCACAGGAGATAATTGTATTGTCTCAAACTGGCAAATATAAGTGCAAAAAAATGTGAAATAAAATGTTCAAGTGTCGCTACTAATAAATGTTCATCCTGCTTCATATTAATAGTGATTTAAAGAAGTTTGACTCAGATCTGTTTGATGGATTAGACACCAAAGTGTAGCTTCCTTAAGAGTAAGAAGACTGGAATTTATGCAAAAGTGAACACTTACCTTTATTTGCTCTTTAGTTGGAAAAGACACACAATTGGAAATTTATGATGACTGGAGATGAAGAAATTGCTACTAGACTGTGAAAATATAGAGAAATTCTTTCCATCAAGACCTTTTGGAATTGGACACATTAACCCCATCAAAATGTTAGAAATTGACACAACAGAAATGAGCAAAAGTATAACAATATATAAGCTACCAGCTATTTAACTTTGGTACTACAGCCAGCATGGCTGAATATTCTCTACATTGATTCTGGAAAACGTATGTTGACAGGCATTCATAGTTACGTGATTAGTTTCTCTACCCAGTGGGGAGTCACAGTAGAATTACTCATTTAAAAAAATAGGATAAGCACATAAGAGTATCAAAGGTTCAAATAAGGCTTTTCGTGAATAAATTCCAAATAGACCAAGTTGTATCATGTAACTTGTTATACCCAGGTGAGGAAAGTGACTTGACTCCCTTGTTTTTAATAGTAACTTACCAAGCCTCTGTCGGAAACACATTCCAAACCCACAACCCCTCCCATGTAGAGGATGTGCAGCAGATGTACGGTAACACCACCACCTCTAAATATTCCTCCAACTCAAATACTGTCCTGACTTGCAACTGTGTCACCGTATTTCAATGTCACTGGGTCAACTTCTGGGAAATTCCTTCCTAACAGCAGTTAGGGAGGAATTCAGTTGAGAAAGCAGCCCATTTGCACCTTCTCCAGGGATGGACAATAAATTATAGTCTAACCAGCAATGCCCACACTGTGACTCAGTGGTTAGCACTGCTGCCTCACAGCACAGGACCCAGGTTCAATTCCACCTGCAGGCGACTGTGTGGAGTTTGTGCATTCTCTCCATGTCTGTGTTGGTTACCTCTGGGTGATCTGGTTTCCTCCCACAGTCCAAAGATATGTAGGCTGGGTGGATTGGCCATTGAAAATTGCCCATAGTGTCCAGGGATGTGTAGATTAGGTGATTTATAGCGGGGTGAGTGCTCTGAGAGCTGGTGTGGACTTGTTGGGCCTTAGGGTCTGTTTCCACACTGTGGGGATTCTATTACCTAAATTAGAAAAACTCTTCTTTGGCAACAATAATTTTTATTTAGCACATAGCTACCACACATCAGATAAAACATAGTTCACTAGAAAATGAAGCAGAAAATTACCAAGATTTTCTGGAGTGAAAGAAAGACAATTTTATTGCCTACTAACTCCAAGAGAAATTAATGCAACATAACATCAAACATATACAAACACAGCTAACAGGTTTAAAAGAGTGTGGCTGAGTCGACTGGTGTTCCATACAAACAGGAAGTTAAAAGCAAATTCATATAAAAGTTCTTGGAGACCTTGAATTGTGAGAGTGAAACATGGGTTCACAACTGGGTTAGCTATTGTCATGTATCTTCAGCTATAGTAACATTTGTAGAATTCAGGAGCTCTTGGTGAATGTTGCTTTTTTGCCAGTCACTGACTGCAGAGGTTGAGAGAAACAAGGAGTTAAAGAAACAGTGCAGGTCTCCCAGATTCTGTTGCAATGGATCCATTTGTTTTTCCTCTCTCTACTCTGTCAAGCAAGTTATTGAAATAGGGTTCATTTGTGTAGTCCCAGGTCTCGATCCATTGACTTTCCAAGTTGAATATTCCACAGGCAACTTTGCATCTCCCAATATGTGAACTTATTATGCAAGTATAAATTGAACAGGTGATAAGAATTTCTTGATGCTGACTTAATTACCTGGTTTCACTGTTTTCAGATATAAGAATTGTGAGGAAAATAATTTTGAAGTCGAAGATTATGAATGCCAGAGCTGGCTCGAAGGACTGAATGGCCTATTCCTGCGCCTATTTCTTATGTTTTCTTTCCACCTTTCTCCTGAAAAATCAGATCATGTTTGGTACCTTACAATCCATCAACTATTTTAGAACTTAAGGAATTCTGAAAATGAATCTATCCACTCTCTCTGTAACTACCTCTTCTAAATTGCCAATCAAACCCAGATGGCTGATCAACAGATAACCTCGTTAACTTTTCAATTTTAAGAAGTTCATGGAAACCTTAAGATCGGGAACCTCTTAAATACCCTTCACTTTTTAAACTATTTTTATTGTTTATGTGCACTCCTTTAGCAGTAATGCTTACTACCAACAATAGCAGAATTTATAATGTATTTATTGGTCAGGGCCTTAGCCGTATAGGGCTGTGTTCTTATTTACTATAACACATTTACCTACAAATTTAACAGGCCTTCCTGCTTGCATTGTTTCCTAAGTATCCGAGCCAATGTAATGGCAGGAGCTCTGAATTTGCTCTGAAAACGATTTGAAAGTGACACAATTAAATGTAGCATCAAAAATGAGGTAGAATTTAATATTTCTGTCACAATTCAAGACAAACTTAAAATATCTGTACATAAATAGAAATTTTGCTTGTGTAAAAATCCCAGACAAATTTAATTTTGTCTGCAAAGATTGGAAATCGCCATTTTGACCATAAAAGGTGGTAAACTATAATTTTGACCGAAGAATAAAATGGAAAATTCTCAATAAATTGTAATGAGATGCTGTAATGCAGAATTTGAAGCCTCAAGAAGTGGAAAATAATATTGCTTTATTGTACAATTTAAAAGCCCTTAAGAGAATGAAAATAAAACAGCATTGCTATCATGAAAACATTTTTTTTAATAAAACAGCTTTGAGATATTGAGAATAAAAGCTTAAAAGTAATACAAACAAAAAATTACAGAACAAAGTAGCATAAGATGTAGTACAGTCTGGTGGATTTAATTTCACAGATGGGCCAGATGGAACATAGGATTGGACATCTTGGACAAGAAAATTCTTAAAACATAGAAAGCTTGCAAACGACACAATAGATCACAAGCTGAGCAAGTAAATATATAAGTGTATTCATAACAGAGGGCTTTTGACAATTATTTTAATCTCAGAACAGATAGAATTCTTGAACATGAATTAACAGAAGGGCTCAGCATCCAAGGGGATCTATAGGTAACGTCATAAATGATCGCCACAGATTAGTGGAAACTGTGAATATGGAACTCTAAATCAAAATTCTTTACCAAAAAATTTTGTGATTACTGATGCATCTTTGTCAGATTTACTCTTGTCCATAGAAACTTTAACTTTGGGGTAATCTGTTCAGATTATGCTAGAAGCTGAAAGCATGAAATATCACAGAGAAATCTCCTATGAGAAGGACATATATATCATAGAAGAGCAAACAGTACCTGTTCAGTTTGTAAGGTTTAAAAACCCTAAAGACACTCGTGATGATCCATCAAAAAGTAGAGGCCAAACAGTAGATGATAACATTCAGTGTTAGTTCTGTGGAATAAGGAAGCATCACAAGGACAAGCAGAGCCCGGGTATTAAAAAAGAATGTGATCTCTCTAAAACTGTAGGTCAATCCAGAAGATGAGTAGAAGCAGAGCACAGTCACAGAGCATTAAAACTCACACAAAGAATTTAATGTGATAGGACCACCATCATTAATAAGATGCCCAATGCATTTTTATGAGAAATTGGTGATCCAAAAAACTCAAGTTTGTCAGACCATGTTCCTGTCAATGAGCACCTCGTTAATTTTAAGCTTTAAACATGGACAAGTACTGTTATGTTCAAATAGCTTACTATGGTTAAAGAAGCAGAACTTAGTCTACAGCAATGAAACTACATGCTCGAGGTGGGACAGCTCTCAAGATAAAAGTAACATGCAACACAAATGGTGCATAATAGTAGAGAATGCATACGTAATTCATAAACAAGAAACTTAACTCATGAGCATATGCATGTCTTGGCCTCAACATTTTTGAAGTAGCAGAAGTAGTTCACCTTGTTTCAATGGACAGTGAATAAGTCAAGAGAGACTGTATTACACCAAGTCAAAAATAAGCCGGTCACAAAATAGCTGTTTTAGGATTAGGGGACCTATTTAAATGGCCTTCTTAGATGCCTAAAAAGAATACAATTTGTTTACCAATAAGGAAATTATTTCGTACTGTCAACAAAATGGAAATTTGTGACTATACAGAATTCATAGAAATGTTTTCTACTCCTATAATCCCTGAAGAAAATTCAAATATCAGAAACCAGCAATATTTGTGAGAACATGAAAATGAAGAGAAAATGAATGAGCAAAGTAACCCACTTGAGCTCACTGGTCAATATTTAACTGAAATGTTTGAGTATCAACACAGTTTGGTATGGAAATTGCAATAGCAGGTTCAAATTTGATGATGTGATGACACAAGTTCAAGTGAAATGTTTGAATTATTGTTTCCAGGGAAGAATTAGTGATAAAGTTAAGTCAGCAGCAATCCTCAAATAACATCACTGAGGATGTAACATGTTTGGTTCACCAGTTAGACAATCGTGGGGGATAAATGAAGACTTTTAAGCTAATCTACAATTTGAAGTTAAGATATTACATATAACAACACAAATGTATCTGCAGATTGGAAATAAATATTTACTTAACCACATGGAAGATGGGCTGCATACAACTTGATGGAGGTGAACACTGGGGTGGGATGACAGACAGATTAAGGACATGGCCAAGAAGAAACTACCTGATATAGCAATCCAGGATACTGATAGAAAAAAAATGTCTTGTCCAGAAATACAGGATCCTGCAAAAAAGAAAATACCTTTTCAACAGTGCAGCCATCTTCCATGGAAGAAATCATGAGATTAAATGTCCCCTATGTGATGTTAGGGGTAACTACTTGATTCAGTAGGATAAAATTCCCAGTGAAAGCAGTTAGGAGATTAACAGTTTTCCAGGTGAGGTCATTGACCAACTTATTGGTTGAGCAGGAACAATATCCTCAACCCAGGACGTCCATATTAAAATTCAACGTATTAAAATTAGTCTTTCTCTGCACCTTCTCGGTAGCTGTAACATTATATTTCTGCATTCTGTTCTATCACCCTGATGTACTTATGTAAGGTGTGATTTGTCTGTATAGCACGTAAAACAATTCTTTTCATTCTATCTCGGTACATATAGCAATAATAAATCAAATCAAATCAAATCAAATCCAAGAGGTAAAATATCCTCCAGTGTAGCAAACTATTCCATCCCTGTCCTGGGAATATTTGATGGAGAGTAGTTTTGAGTGAGGTTACCTTCATTTTAAAAAAGTAGAGAGAGCTTTACTCTATATCTAACATCATGCTTTACCTGTACTGGGAACGTTTAATGAAGACAGTACAGAGGGATCTTTACTCTCTACATAACTCCATATTGTCAAAGTCCCATGAGTATTTGATGGGAACAGTGTCAAGTGAGTTTTACTTTCAGCTTACTTTTAATTTTAAAAGCTAGTGGGAGCTTTACTCTGCATCTAACCCTGAGCTGTCCCTATCCTGGTTCTGTTTAATGGAGACAATGCGAAGGAACATTTATATTGTGTTTAATAAAGGAGCGAGAGCTTTACTTGCTGTTTACTTATAGAATCATAGAATCCCTAAAGTGTGGAAGGAGGCCATTTGGCCCATCAAAGCCATACCAACCCTCTGAAGAGCATCACACCCAGACCCACTCCCTTCCTATAACTCCACAGATATCATAGCTAACCCATCTAGCCTTTACATCCCTGGACATGACAGGGATTTAAAAGAATCAAGTGAGCTTTATCTTTCCTTTAAAAGAGTTGAGAGATCTTTACTCTGTATCTAACCGCATGTCATACCTGTCCTGGGAGTGTTTGATGGGGACAGCGCACAAGGAGCTTTACTTTCAGACTAACACAGTACAGGTAGCTGTACTTTCAGTTTAAAAAAAGTAGAGAGAGCTTAAGTCTGCATCTAACCCCACATTGTACCTGTTCTGGGAGTATTGCATAGGGATAATGTGAAGGGAAATTTATTCTGAATTTAACCCTGTGCTGTACCTATCCATGGAGTGTTTGATGGGGACAGTGTTGAGGGAGCTTTAGTTTCAGCTTGAAACAGTAGAAAGCCATTCCAGACAATCCAGGAATAAGAGCAGAATCAAGGTAGACAATTTTGAATCTGATGACCTATCAATCTTCTCAGAAGAGAGTATCCTGAAAGAATTGAGCCCTCCAGAGTACGTGAATCTGTCCAGTCAGTGATCTGGAGTAATCAGAGATTGGATAATGGTAAATGTAACTGTATTCGTTAATGCATCAATGTTAACTATGACAAATAAAAGCTTGAGGGGAAACTGTCATTATCGGGTAATGGTTCTGAAATGGTTAATATTGGAAACTGCATTAGGATCCATTCAATCCACAAACATTCAATCACTCTACCACCGATGCTCAGACACAGCAGTACATATAAGATGTACTGCAGAAATTCGCTAATGATTCTCAGACAGCACCTTCCAAAACCACAACCATTTCAATCTAGAAGGACAAGAGCAGCAAATACAAGGGAACGCCACCACCACCTTCTGATCCTCCACCAAGCCACTCATCATCCGGACCTGGAAATATATGCCATTTCTTCACTGTTAACTAAGCCAAAAACCTGGAATTCCAGACCTAATGTAATTGTGTGTCTGCCTACAGCACATGGACAGCAGTGGTTCAAAAAGGCAGCTCAGTTTTCGTAAGGGCAGTGAGGGATGGGCAATAAATGATGATCCAGCCAGCAAGGCCCATGTGTGAATTAAAAAAAAGGCGTATTATGAGGATTTGGATAGGGAAAGGGCAGAACATCCAGTAGAGTGAAGATAAAAATCCTAGGTTGCATTATAGTCTCAGCAACAATTTTAATTTAACTTATAGGAGTAATTTGTACCTGATTGCTATCATGCAATAGTCTACAACATGTTTAAGACAAGATACCCTTCTTCTTGAGGCTCACTAATGGCTTATCTGTACCACAGAAAACCAAGTTAGTCCTGACAGCCTGTCAAGGAAAGAGGATGATAGCAGCAAATTTGTTAAGAAAAGAGGATGATGCCAGTGAACTGCCCCAACCATACACTGGTAATGGTTGGTATTACATCACATAATCATAGGGCAACTAATTGCGCAGATTAGTTAGGGGGCTCAGTAGACAGGATGGGGTTTCGGGGGGCTTATGTGTTGGAAGGTAGGGTTGCCAGCTCTGTTGGACATGTTTCTGAGGTTTGTTCTTGACCACAGAGCTATTGCTGATATATCTAGCCACAAAGCTGAATCTTATAGGACCTTAACCAATGTGGGCTGCGGTGAGATTTATGGCAGAATTGCACACAAAGTCTGGTGAAACTTCAATGTTAGGAGCAATTTGCTGTATTTTTACACATCTGCGAAGTGGCATGGTAAATTTCTCATGAGGAACTAGTGAATTGCCAATGAAGACACAATGAAAACACCTTATTAACTCTATGACTTGCCCATTTGATATTCAGCTTCCAATTTTGCCAAACACACTAAACAAGCTGGATGTTGAGAATTATCAACGTGGGAGTCAGAGCAAGTGCCTTGTGACTTCAGCTGTCTGTTTTCTTAAAGGGATCTCCATATTGGACACCTAGGCATAAACATCTCTCGGCTCACTCCATGGGCACCATCTGTATTCACATTTACAGACATTGACACTGAACATATGCTAGCCTCTAAGAGCTCTTATGGCATATCTCCAAACCACTTACAGGATGCTTCTGCATTTCGAAGTTGTACCTTGGGCTGCACTGTTAATTATCCTTGTGCATAAGAACATAAATACTAGGAGTGGGAATAGACAATTAAGCCTCTTGATCCTATTCTGCCAATCGACACGACCATGGCTGATCTCATCTCAGCCTCAATTCCACTTTCCTGCCTGCTCCCCTTAACCCTTCAATCCGTTAGTAATTTAAAATCTGTCTCTTTCCTCCTTACGTTTACTCCGTGTCTTGGCATCCACTGTGCTCTGGGCTGGTGAATTCCACAGATTAATGTCTCTTTAAGAAATGTAATTCCTCCTCATCTCTGATATAAATCTGCTACTCCTTATCCTAAAACTATCACCGCTCATTCTCACTCCATAAGAGGAAACATTCTTTCAATGTCTGCTTTGGCAATCCCCTTTTAGCACCTTTTATACTTCAATTAGATCTCTCTGTCTTCTAAACTTTAGAGAGACTCTTTAGGTCCAGATGGACCTAAATTATTCAGTCTGTCTTCATAAGACAAATCCTTCACATCTAGAATCAATCTGGTGAATGTCCTCTGAACTGCCTCCAATGCAACTACATCTCTCCTCAAGTAATGGGACCAAACTGCAAGGTTCTGAAGAAGGGTCTAGGCCTGAAAGATCAGCTTTCCTGCTCCTCTGATGCTGCTTGACCTGCTGTATTCATCCAGCTCTACACCTTGTTATCTCAGGTCTCACTAATACCTTGTACAGGTGCAACATACTTCCCTACTTTTATATTCCATTCCTCTTGCAATAAGTACTAAAATTCTATTTGTCTTCCTTACTATCTGCTGTATCTAGATACTAGTACTCTGTGATTCATGTATAAGGTTGTCCAGATGTCTCTGCACTGAAGCACTCCGAAGTTTCTCTCCATTTAGGTAATAAGTTTACTTTCTGTTCTTCCAATCAAAATGGATAATCTCATACTTATCCACATTGAACTGCAATATTTTGGCCCATTCACCTAATCTATCCATATAGATTTGTAAATTCCTTATTTCGTCATTGCAACTTACTTTTCTGTCTATATTAGTATCATTTGCAAATTTGGCTATAGTATCATCTATCCCCGCATCCGAGTCATTAATACAGGTTTTAAATTGTTGGGACTCGAGGACTGAATCATGTGGCAGCCCACTAGTTATACCTCGCCAACCGGAAAAAGACCAATTCATTCCAACTCTCTGCTTTTAGATGCCTAGCCAGTCCTCTGTCCAAGCTAATATAGAAGCCTCAACCCCATGTGATCTTACCTTGTGTAGTAACCTTCTGTGTGGCACCTTATCAAATGCCTTCTGGCAAAACTGATAGAGATCATAATATGGGATAACGTAATTATATTCTTAGAAAAAAATAAGTTCGTACTAATCGGTCAACATAGCTTTGACAAGGGCTGGTCATTTCTGACAAATTTAATTGACACAGTCAATGGATGAGTGTAGTGCTGTTGATATTGTATATTTGTCTTTCAGAAAGCATTTGATACAGTGCCACATAATAGATTGGCTGGCAAATTAGAAATGTTTGGGATTGATTGGTCCTTGGCAACATGGATTCAAAGTTGGCTAAAAGATAGGAAACAGAGGGCTGGTATAGATGGGCATTTCTCTGATTGGAGACAAGTTGAAAGTGGTGTTCCCCAGGGATCCTTACTCTTTCTGATTTATGTAAGCAATTTGGAGATTGGTGTTGAGGGTAAATCTCTAAATTTGCAGATGATACTCAGCTAGGGAGAATAGTAAATGGTGAGGATGGTGCTGAGTGACTTCAGACGGACAATGACAAGTCAGTCAAATGGGCAGACACCTGACCAATGAATTTCAATGCAGAGAAATGTGAGGTAATGCACTTTGGTTGAAGAAACATGGAAAGAAAAGTCTGGCTCAATGGTATAATTTTGAGGCGAGTGCAAGAGCAGAGGGACCTCGGGGTCCATGTGCATGATTCTCTGAAGATGGCCAGCCAAGTTGAAACAGTTGTTAAGAAAGCTTTTAAGGTTCTTTGGGTTTATAAATTGAGGCGTAGAGTATAAAAGCAAGGAAGTGATGCTGTACCTCTACAAAAATACGTCAGACCACATTTGATGTATTGTGCTCAGTTCTGGCCACATTTTTTAAGGAAGGATGTTAAAGCCTTAAAACTCGAGGGTTTAGGTTTAAGGCAAGAAGGGGAAGATTTAAAAGGAACCTAAGGGGCAACCTTTTCACACAGAGGGTGGTGCATGTATGAAATAAGCTGCCGGAGGAAGTGGTGGAGGCTGGCACAACTACAACATTTAAAAGGGTCTGGATGGGTAGATGAATAGGAAGGCTTTAGAAAGATATGGGCCAAATGCTGACAAACTGGACTAGATTAGTTTAGGATATCAGGTCGGCATGGGCAAGTTGAACCGAAAGGTCTGTTTCTATGCTGTACATCTCTATGACTCTATCTCACTCGCAGGTCTGTTGCTGACAATCTTGAAATTGTGATCCTTAGTTACTGACATACCAATGACTGGAAACAGAATATCCTTCTGAAACAGAATATCCCCTGTCAAAATTGTTCATATTTTTGAACACCTCAATGGAGTCCCCTGTTAATTTTAAACAAAGAAAATGAAAGAATTACAAGTGCTGGAAATCAGAAGCAAACAAAATACAGAAATTGCTGAAAAAATTGAGCAGACCTGGCAGTATCTGTGGATAGAAATCAGAGTTAATGTTTCAGAACTGATCGTAGTGTGGAAATGTTTGGTATCTAGTATATCTTCTTTGCACTGGAGAGAGTGCAAAGAAGGTTTACTAGAATGATACCAAGACTGAAGGATTTCAGATACAAGGAAAGATTGGAGAGATTGGGTTTACCATTAACTACTCCTTTGTTCAATTGCTTTGCTCTGTTTATAGACTCGATGGTCACCTATTGCTTACTAGCACCCACCCTGTTTTCTGCATAAATACCAAACATTTCCACACTACGATCAGTTCTGAAACATTAACTCTGATTTCTATCCACAGATACTGCCAGGTCTGCTCAATTTTTTCAGCAATTTCTGTATTTTGTTTGCTTCTGATTTCCAGCACTTGTAATTCTTTCATTTTCTTTGTTTAAAATTAACAGGGGACTCTATTGAGGTGTTCAAAAATATGAACAATTTTGACAGGGGATATTCTGTTTCAGAAGGATATTCTGTTTCCAGTCATTGGTATGTCAGTAACTAAGGATCACAATTTCAAGATTGTCAGCAACAGACCTGCGAGTGAGATAGAGTCATAGAGATGTACAGCATAGAAACAGACCTTTCGGTCCTACTTGCCCATGCCGACCTGATATCCTAAACTAATCTAGTCCAGTTTGTCAGCATTTAGCCCATATCTTTCTAAAGCCTTCCTATTCATCTACCCACCCAGATGCCTTTAAATGTTGTAGTTGTGCCAGCCTCCACCACTTCCTCCGGCAGCTCATTTCATGCACGCACCACCCTCTGTGTGAAAAGGTTGCCCCTTAGATTCCTTTTAAATCTTCCCCTTCTTGCCTTAAACCTAAACCCTCGAGTTTTGGACTCCACTACCCTGGGAAAAAGACCTTGGCTATTCACCCTACCCGTGCTCCTACAACTTTATAAACGCCTATAAGGTCACCCCTCAGCCTCTGATGCTTCAGGAAATACAGTCCAGCCTAATCAGCCTCTCCCTATAGCTCAAACCCTCCAATCCTGGCAACATCCTTGTAAATCTTTTCTGAACTGTTTCAAGTTTAACAACTTCTTTCCCATAGTAGGGAATTGAATGCTGTATTCCAAAAGTGTACAGTCACAACATGACCAGCCAACTCCTATATTCAATTCACTCACCAATAAAGGCACATGTGAAAAAATGCCTTCATCACTACCCTGCCTACCTGGGCCTCCACTTTTAAGGAACTATGAACCTGCATCCCAAACTCTTTGTTTGGCCATACTCCCAAGACCATACTGTTAAGATGAGGAGGAAATTCTTTAATCAGAGAGTGTTTAGGATTTAGATTGTGTTATTGAGGAGAGTGGTGGAGATAGATTCGATAGGAGGTTTCAAAGGAGAGATTAATATCTATTTGAAAGTGAGGTAGTTAGAGGGCTATGGAGATAAGACTGAAATGGGGGAGTAGTTGTGATGCTCTTTTGGGAGCCAGTACAGACACAATGGGTTGAATGGCTTTCTTCTACATTGTACAGTTCTTTGATTCTATTCTTTTGGCTCTCTTCTGCATGACCTCTGCCCGGAGTTAAATTCAGGGCTGGTATCCACCTTCAGATCGATACTTATTCATTCAACATATTGCACTCTTGCTGAACATAAATGAGTGTAAGTCAAGCTGCTGAAAGATACTCACATCTTGGCTGTACTTTCTCTGTTGTTTTTATGTTATGTGAATCCCAAACTATTTCAGTCACTGTCAAACTGGCAGGCTACTTTTGCTGGTCTGCCTGTTCTCCAGAAGTGAAAATCATGCCAATATTGTTGCTCAACTGCAGATTTTCTAATTAGCTTCTTGAAATGTTGACTAGTATAATAAACTGTTTCTGAAAAAAATCTATGTGCATTCATTATATTTGCTAATTTTTGTTATATTGAGGGATTTTTTACTGAGTCTGTCGTGGCCCACTGGTGGCGCACTTGCTTCCAACTCAGATTGTGTGTGCAAACATTATTTCAAAAACTAAAGCACATAATCCAGGCAATAATGATGAGAACACAAAATGTTGGAAATCCTACAATAATGACAAGAGCTGTATCGTTGGGGGTCATGTTTGTAAGGTGGGAAATTAAACTGAAGACTTTGAAGTCCTCTCAAACTGAAATCTCTCATAGATATAAAAGATTATGTCTCACTGTTTTAAAAAGGAGCAGGGAAGTTCTACTAGGGTTTGATTCAATTCTTTTATCCCTCAGCCAACACCTTCAAAAAGATGAGACAACAAAGTGTGGAGCTGGATGAACACAGCAGGCCAAGCAACATCTTAGGAGCACAAAAGCTTTTGTGCTCCTGAGATGCTGCTTGGCCTGCTGTGTTCATCCAGCTCCACACTTTGTTACCTCCGATTCTCCAGCATCTGCAGTTCCCATTATCTCTGATACACCTTCAAAAAGATGATGTAGTTATTTATTTTATCGTAGCTTGTGGGACCTGGCTGTATACAAAGTAGGTGATGCATTTGTACATTATAAAAGTAAAATTTCACAAAGTATTTAATTGGCTGTGAAATTGTTTGCACATTCTAAGCATGTGAAAGGTTCTAAATAAATGTTTTCTTTTGCTTGCATAACTGTTCTTACAGTGCCATGAATACATGCTTGTAAGAAAGCAGTGAACCTTGATTCTGGACTGTATGTTCTTGCTAACTCAATCATTTTTATTTTAACAGTTGTTTGGGGAAAATGACCAAGTTCAGATGATTTCTGAGGGCTCAGACTGCCGTTGCAAGTGCATTATGAGACCTCTGACAAAGGATGCATGCAGTCGCATCAGAAATGGGAGCTTACGTTTTGAAGACTTCTACACAGTTGAAACTGTCAGTTCTGGGACAGACTGCAAGTGTTCTTGTACAGCTCCCCCATCATCTCTGAACCCTTGTGAAAATGAGTGGAGAATGGAAAAACTCAGAAAACAGGCTCCAGAATTCTTTAAGGTACACAAAAATACAGTAACAATTTAACACCTGAAAACAACGAAACTGCTAAAACTAGTTTCAGTGATGCCTATTATTTTATGTTACAGTTAATCATTATCGTGCCTGTTAAATCTGTCGAACAAATGCTTTAATGAAATCCATTTCCAACATTCTGTGAAAATGTAATATTCAGAGACAAGATGTTCCAGGTGACCATAAGATCACAAGAAATAAGAACAGGAGTAGGCTGTTCAGCCTCTCAAGCCTAATCCACCACTCAATAGGGTCATGGCTGATAAAATGTAGTTCCCATTATCACTTATTCATGTCCACTTTCTTGTCTTTTCCCTATAATCGTGATTCCCCTACTGATCAGAAATCTATTCACCTCAGCCTTAAATATACACAATGTCTCTGCTTCCACAGCTGTCTATGGCATGGAGTTCTAAAGACTCACACCCTCCGAGAGAAGAAATTCCTCCTTTCTTCAGTCTTAAATTTACACTTCTTTATTCTGAGACTGTGCCGTCTGGTCCTAGATTCTTGCGTGTTTGGGGAGACATGGAGTCATAGAGTCAGACAGCATGGAAATATACCCTTCAGTCCAACTCATCCATGCCAACTAGATATCCTAAACTGATATAGTCCCATTTGCCAATATTTCCCCCATTTGGCAGGGGGGAAAAAGGCCTTTCCCCCCTGCCCTTAAACCTATGCCCTCAAGTTTTGGAGAGAGATCAGAGATAATGGGAACTGCAGATGCTGGAGAATCGGAGATAACAAAGTGTGGAGCTGGATGAACAGATCAGGCCAAACAGCATTTTAGGAGCACAAAAGCTGACATTTCGGGCCTAGACCCTTCATCAGAAAAGGGGGATGGGGAGACGATTCTGAAATAAATAGGGAGAGAGGGGGAGGCGGACCGAAGATGGTTAGAGGAGAAGATAGGTCCGTCCTCCCTGGACTGACCTATCCCCTCCCTACCTCCCCACCAATACTCTCCTCTCCTTCTATCTTCTCCTCTATCCATCTTCAGTCCCTCACCCTCTCTCCCTATTTATTCCAGTTGCCTCTTCCCATCCGCCTTTTCTGATGAAGGGTCTAGGCCCGAAACGTCAGCTTTTGTGCTCCTAAGATGCTGCTTGGCCTGCCGTGTTCACCCATCCCTCGAGTTTTGGACTTGTGTACTCTGGGGAAAAAGGCCTTTCCATGCCCCTCATGGTTTAATAAGCCTTTATACCATAATCCTGCAGCCTCATCTCTCAGCATTTATCCTGTGAAACCCCTTAAGAAGCCTATGTGCCTTGTTGAGATCACCTGTCATTCTGCTAGACTCCAGTGAGAGGAGTCCCAACCTGTTTAATTTTTGTTCATAAGACAATCCCTTTGTACCACGGATCATCCGACAGAACTTTCTCTGAACTTTCTCCAATGAAACAAAATCTTTCCTTCAAAAAAGGATGACCAAAACTGCTCGCAGTACTCCAGATGTCATCTCACCAGCATCTTGTACAGTTTGCAGTAAAGCTTCCCTACTCTCATTCTTTAACTGCCTTGAAATAAGGGCCAACATTCCATTAGCCTTTCTGATTACTGCTACACCTGTGTGTTAGCTTTCTGTGTTTTGTGCACATGTATTTCCAAGTCTTTGGGATGCTGCTTTCTGCAGCTTTTCTCCATTTTAATAGTACTCTTTTTTTTGCTTTCCTTCCAAAATGAGTAACTTCATATTTTCCCACTTTATATTCCATTTATCATTTTTTCGCCCACTTACTCAAACTATTGATATTTCTCTGTTAACTGTTTCTATACCCTTCATAACTTGCCTTTCCAACTATTATTGTAACATCTGCACATTTAGCTACAGTACATTCACTTCCTTCCTCTAAGTAATTTACATATATAGTAAACAGCAACTAATTCAGGATGTTCAAAAGATGAGAACTAGACAATGAATATATGGTCGGTAGCTCATACATGGGCCAATACCAAGGTGACAAACAGACTAGTTTAAACATAAACTGTTGCCTACAAGAGGGATGATCACTAAGGAATGGAATTTGGAGTCACAATTAAAAATAATGGTTTCAGGCTTCCGAATATTTAATTGAAGAAACGTTTGCTCTTACAGTTCTGCATGTTAGATAATCAGTATAAGCACTTGGAGAGCAGTCAAGAAAAATGGTGATGCAATTATATTGACTTAGAAATTGTATGAAAGAAGCACTGACATTTTCTTACAAACACGTAGTAACATATATAGCAAATAGGAAATGATGGGTTTCACCTAATTTATAAATGTAAAATGTTTCGAAATCATATGCCACAGTCTAAATGTAATACCAAGTGCAAATACCATGGAAAAAATATTGAAAGTTTACAAGTTATTTGCTGTTGGTAAGAAGTTTTCTAAGTTAGCCAGGAGTTGAACGCAAACTCTTGGCAAACTGCAAATTTTACACAGCAACAGCAGTTAAACTTTGATTATTTACGGCTTTTACAAATTTACAATAGTCGTGTAGAGTTAAGGGCCAGAGTTTTAATCGAAAGTAACGGGCTAGTTTTAACTAGGCTTGTTTGGTTGACGGGCAGAGCTGGCAGGAGATAAAGGCCAGTTAAAAGCCAGATTCTTCACTCAAATCTGCTCATTTTCCGCTTTAACAGAGGTTGAGAGATCGGTGGCCAACCAACCAGCTCCACAAGGACAGACAGTAGTTCTAAATATAACAATGAGTCTGGAAGCAACATTGTCATTCAGCATTTCAACAATTAACTCCAGTCAGCCAGGTTTCCTGAGCGACAGGAAATCTAACAAATAAATCCAGTGAGGACTTGGCAGATTCAAGAAAAGGGTGTCTTTATGTCTACCTCCTGTATCCAGCATGTTTACCTAAAAAAAAGTGCAATTAGATACTTTTCCTTTTTTTTCCCCATAAATCCTTCAACCCATCCTGCAATCACCCCACCTCCTACCTTCTCCAGACTTGCCTCCAAATTGATGCTTCTGCAAACCCCCTGCACTTCCTTACCAAAATTCTAAACTCGCGTTCCCACACAGCAGGCCCCTGACCATTTTCCCTGCCATCAACCAGGCCCCAGCCTCCTCACCACATCGGAGACTACTTCTGTCCAACCAGGCCTCCAGTTGACTCCTTTGTAACACCTTCAAAATCCTGCAACTGCCTTCCTACTGACACTGTGGGTGTGCCTAAACCAAATGGACTGCAGCAGCTCCAGCAGGCAGCTTATCACCTTCTCTCGTGCAACTAGCAATGGGCATTAAGTCCTCACCCAGCCGGTGATACCCACATTCCATAAGTAAATAGGAAGAATCCTCACCCTCGCCCACCCTTCAGATGAAAGCTTAAGATCAACCACTCACCCAACTGATTTTTCTCAGTGCCAATCTGCCCCAACGATTTACCTATTCCTGCATGTACATTGACCAGCTGTGTTGTTTAATTGGAAGCTGAGTAAGTCAATTTGGGGATCTAACTGGTGATGTCAGGTGTAGCTCCACAGCATGCTGTGGAATCGAGCTTTCTGTTATTTCGTGACTTTCTGATTCATCCATTCCAAATGCCTGAAGTGAGTAAAATTTCAGCCAAAATGTCAGTTCTAATTTAACATTAGAATAACACATCATGCATTATGTGCTTCAATGTATAAAGAAATAAATGCAGAATGAAATCTGATGTGACATGAGCAACAGCAGGGGAGATATATTTGTTTAAATGAAGGTCTTGAGTCATCTCTATTGAGCTACTCAGTACCATCAGGGAGCAGCCTTAATTAGCTGTCTAGTTTAGGGAGGGTAAGTAAGGTTTAGTTTCCATCTTTGATCATTACCTAGCTATGTTGGGAAGTTTGACTGGATTACGAAAACCTCAATGATAGAACAGCCTACCATCAAGTCAAAGAGTTCAAAGAATAAGCAGTTTGGCAACACACTGGAAGGTACTCAGTCTTGTTAACCTGTATCTCTGCAAAGGGAGATTGTGACAGAGAACATAGAAGATAGGAGGAGGACGAAGCCATTCGGCCCTTCAAGCCTACTCTGCTTTTCATTATGATCATGGCTGATTGTCTAACTCAACAGCCTAATCCTGCTTTCTCCCCATAACCTTTGATCCCATTCACCCCAAGTGCTATATCTAGTCACCTCTTGAATACATTCAAAGTTTTGGCATTAACTACTTCCTGTGGTAATGAATTCCACAGCTCACCACTCTTTGGGTGAAGAAATGTCTCCTCATCTCTTTCCTCAATGGTCTACTCCGAATCCTTATACTGTGGCCCCTGATTCTGGACACACCCACCATCGGGAACATCCACCCTGAATCTACCCTGTCCAGTCCTGTTAGAATTTTGTAAGTCTCTATGAGATTCCCCCCTCATTCATCTGAACTCCAGCGAAAACAATCCCAACCTAGTCAATCTCTCCTCATAAGTCAGACCCATCATCCCCGGAATCAGCCTGGTAAGCGTTTGCTGCACTCCCTTGACAGCAAAAGCATCCTTCCTCAGAAAAGAAGCCAAAACTGCACAGTATTCCAGGTGTGGTCTCACCAAGTCCGTGTATAACCGCCACGACACATCCTTGCTCCTGTACTCGAAACCTCTCGCAACGAAGGCCAGCATACCATTTGCCTTCTTTACTGCCTGTTGCACCAGCACACTTACCTTCAGCAACTGATGCACAAGGACACCCAGGTCCCACTGCACACTCCCCTCTCCCAATTTACAGCCATTCAGATAGTAATCTGCCTTCTTGTTTTTGCTTCCATTGTGAATAACCTCAAATTTATCCAAATTATACTGCCATCTGACATAGCGTTAATGTCAGTGGACTAATAATCTAGAGACCCAAGCTAACGTTTTGAGGACATGGGCTTAAATTCCAGCAGGCTACCTAGTGAAATTTTAATTCAACTAATAAATCTGCAATACCCAGCTGCTCTCAGTAATGGTAACCATTTTAAATCAGAGAACTTGGAAGTTCTGCTGCAATGAATTCAATAGTTATTCAGGAAATGTTAGACAATTAGAAACCTAGTTTAACTCCAAAGTAACGATTAAAGTGATCTCTGCCCCTTCCCTGTTACATCTTCCCTGGAATCCTGGCACCCTACTTATTTGGCATGCTTGCACCCTGTTTGGCACCCTATCCCCGGCACTGCCATCTCACATTTACTTTACATGCTTACCCTTTCAGATGAGCTGTCAAAGTGGCTGACTGGATGCTAGACATTTAAGTCACAGAATAAGGCAACTGACTTTCCATGTTGTCCACATTCCCGTACAAAGTACTGTTTTCCGAGAAAAAGAGAAAATGATGATAAAATAAATTTTAGTCATAACCCTCACAAGATCACTATGGATTTTAAATTCTGCATGTTCTGAAACATAGCAGAAATTAATTTTCACATTGTCTAACCGTTTTTTTTCTGGTCTTGATCTAGTTGCAGTCACTCGTTGATCTCCTTGAAGGAACCTTGTATAGTATCGATATGATGAAGGTCCACTCTTATATACGAAAAGTAACAACACAGATGAATAACCTTGAAGAGGTGATATAACATAAGTTCACTATCATGTTAGTCACTGTTTGAAATCCAATATACCAAAGAACATACTTATATATAGTTTTCATTTAGTTTAGCAAAGCACAAATCCATGCTACAGCTTGACTTACACTAAATTTATGTTTATAATAATGAAGATAACTTATTGGGAGAATCAAAATTGTTTCAAAGCAAACATTGCTTGTACACCACAAGAAGTAAATTATCCAAACTTCAATGCTTATGAGTTACAATGTATATGAACATTGCAAATTCTGAGTTTATATTATTGCAAATTCAAGATCAAGAAGTTAATTGATTGCAAGCAGTTTCAAACTAAAATGAATCTAAAGTAGCATATCATTATAAATGATTAAGAAGTAATCACCTGTCTCATCATGGAGTTTAACAAAGATTGAGAAGTGTAAGAGTGCAATTTGGATGTCACGTATTTGTTATTTGTGTCTCAAATTTGGATAATTGCCTTCAATTAGTTTAGTTATGATTTAGTCAGGAGCCACATGACACCAGGTTGTAATCCAACAGATTTATTTGAAATCACAAACTTTCAGAGAACTGCATCTTCATCGAGTGGAGGGAAGCACACAGGCACGGAATTATAGGCAGAGAGATAATGGCAATATAATTCCAGTTAATTACAAGTGTCAAAAGATAGTACAAATACTGTGAGTGGAGTGTCGGCAGGCTGAATAACAGGTCTCTACAGGTGATTAGAGTGTCAAACGGTGTAAGTAAAGTGTCAGTGCCGCTTTTGATCGCCTGTAAAGATTTGTTATTCAGCCTGCCAACACTCCACTCACACTATTTGTACTCATCTTTTGACACTTGTAATTGTGTGGAATTATATTATCTTTATCTCGTTGCCTATAATTCTGTGCCTGTGTGCTTCCCTCCACCTGCTTGTGATTTCAGATAAACCTGTTGGACTGTAACCTGGTGTCATGTTATTTCTGCCTTCGTCCACCCCAGTCTAACACTGGCACCGTCATAGTTATTACATAAGGTCTGGACCAGAAATTGAACATTCCTATTTATTCTGCCATGGCAGTAATCACTTTCTTCAATGAGTTTGGGATGTTGAGATAACATTGAAGAGTACTTATGATGGTGTTAAACAAAAATAGATTATTTTTAACTATAGCAGTGAAGGAGGTTAGAATCAAGTGCATGCAACTCTGCCACTCAGGAGCAGCTGCAATATCCACGCTACTCTAAAATGGTCTATACTGTCCATTTTTCTTTGTTATTTATATAAATGATTTTGATGAGAAAATAGGAGGCATAGCTACTAAGTTTGCAGATGACACCAAAATTGGTAGTGTAATGGACAGTGAAGAAGGTATCTAAGGAGTGATGAATAAATATGTCCCTCTGAGACAGGCAAGAAGGGTAAGATAAAGGAACCTTGGATGACGAGAGCGGTGGAGCTTCTTGTCAAAAGGAAGAAGGTAGCTTACATAAGGTGGAGGAAGCTAGGGTCAAACTCAGCTCTAGAGGATTACAGGCAGGCAAGGAAAGAGCTCAAAAATGGTCTGAGGAGAGCCAGGAGGGGGCACGAGAAAGGCTTGGCAGAACAGATTAGGGAGAACACAAAGGCGTGAGTCTGTCCTTGGGCCTCTACTGTTTGTAATTTTTATTAATGACTTGGATGAGGGGATTGAAGGATGGGTCAGCAAGTTTTCAGACGACACGAAGGTTGGAGGTGTCGTTGACAGTACAGAGGGCTGTTGTAGGCTGCAGCGGGACATTGACAGGATGCAGAGATGGGCTGAGAGGTGGCAGATGGAGTTCAACCTGGATAAATGCGAAGTAATGCATTTTGGAAGGTCGAATTTGAAAGCTGAATACAGGATTATGGATAGGATTCTTGGCAGTGTGGAGGAACAGAGGGATCTTGGTGTGCAGATACATAGATCCCTTAAAATAGCCACCCAAGTGGACAGGGCTGTTAAGAAAGCATATGGTGTTTTGGCTTTCATTAACAGGGAGATTGAGTTTAAGAGTCATGAGATCTTGTTGCAGCTCTATAAAACTTTGGTTAGACCGCACTTGGAATACTGCGTCCAGTTCTGGTCGCCCTATTATAGGAAAGATGTGGATGCTTTGGAGAGGGTTCAGAGGAGGTTTACCAGGATGCTGCCTGGACTGGAGGGCTTATCTTATGAAGAGAGGTTGACTGAGCTTGGACTTTTTTCATTGGAGAAAAGGAGGAGGAGAGGGGACCTAATTGAGGTATACAAGATAATGAGAGGCGTAGATAGAGTTGATAGCCAGAGACTATTTCCCAGGGCAGAAAAGGCTAACATGAGGGGTCATAGTTTTCAGCTGGTTGGAGGAAAGTATAGAGGGGATGTCAGAGGCGGGTTCTTTACACAGAGAGTTGTGAGAGCATGGAATGCGTTGCCAGCAGCAGTTGTGGAAGCAAGGTCATTGGGGACATTTAAGAGACTGCTGGACATGCATATGGTCACAGAAATTTGAGGGTGCATACATGAGGATCAATTGTCGGCACAACATCGTGGGCTGAAGGGCCTGTTCTGTGCTGTACTGTTCTATGTTCTATGTTCTATGTTACAAACAGATCTTGATCAATTGTGTCAATGGGCTGAGGAGTAGCAGGTGGAGTTTAATTTGGATAAACGTAAGGTATTGCACATTGGTAATACAAACAAGGACAGGACATATACAATTAATGTTAAGGTCCTGAGTAGTGTTGTAGAACAGAGAGACCTAGGGGTTCAGCAACATAATTCTTTGAAATTTGCATCGTAGGTAGACAGGGTGGTTAAGGTGTTCAACACGCTTGCCTGCATTGCTCAGTCCTTTGAATATAGGGCTTGGGACGTCATGTTGAGATTGTACACAATGTTGGGGAGGCCTTTTCTGGAGTACTGTGTGCAGTTCTATAGGAACTGCTATAGGAAGGATATATTTGAATTGGAGAGGGTTCAGAAAAGATTTACCAGCATTTTGGTGGGAATGGAGGATTTGAGTTATAAAAATAAACTGGAAAGGCTGGGATGAGTTTCACTGGAGTGAAAGGTTGAGAGGTGATCTGTATTGAGGTTTATAAAATCATGAGGGGGCATAGATTAGGTGAATAGCGAGGGTGTAGAGTGGGGTGTTCAAAATTAGGGGGCAAATTTCTAAGTTAAGAGGGGAAAGATTTAAAAGGGACATGGAAAAGAAGGGCAGAGAATGGTTTGTCTGTGGAATGAACTACCAGAGTAAGTGGTAGATGCAGGTACAGCTACAGTGTTTAAAAAGACATTTGGATAAGTTTGTGTCTAGGAAAGATTTGGAGGGATATAGGTCAAGCACAGGCAGCTCAGACTCGGTTAGTTTGGGAACATGGTTGGTGTGGACTGGCTGTCTCCGTGCTGTATGACTGTGACTCTAAGTGCCATTAAGGCAGTTTCTGATGAGGTACTGAGACGATATATTTTGATCATATTCCATTAATGAGCAACAGTCATCAAAATAGGGCTAAGATTGCTTCCCAATTTGCAAGGTGTGTAAGAACATAAGTATTCAACAACTATGAGCATTCTGTGTTGCTTTTTATACCAGTAAAATTCCAAAAAAATTTAGAAACTCATTTAGTATTTCCATAATTTGCTTCAGCTTTTGTCATGGATTCATATGGATCTCTCTGTGCCTAAGGAAAAACAAATTACAATTTTTATCACAGCAGGTCAAGCAGCATCTCAGGAGCACAAAAGCTGACGTTTCGGGCCTAGACCCATCGATTTTTATCCATGTTGCTTGGTGATCATGTCTAACAATGAGCAATTTTACTCTGAATTGCTATTTTGATTATCTGCTACTTATTGGTGACTAGGTAAAATGAACAAACAATTGAATAAATTGTACATTTTTAAGAATTTTTAATATGGTTTTGATATTATCTTTTCAAAACCTGTTGTTATTGCAACTGACACCTTAATCCAAAAATCTTTGATCTGCTGATCTGTGATGTAGACACTGTGTTAGTAAGACAACAGTTTCAGTCATTTTTGCATCAATTAACATAAATGACAGAAACATTATTTTCATTAAATTTCACTTTTGTGGGATACTGCAAAAATTCTCATATTTCTATATGTAGAAATTATTATTTAAATGTGCATTTAAAATATTGTTATGTTTAATCTTGGCATTCTCAATTTGCCAATCAAGAAGGTGGAAAATAATGATAAATGAAAATAATGTGACTGCATTTTTTTCGTTTATGAAATTAGAGTGTTCTTAGCTAGGCCAATATTTATTGCAGTTAAGACTCAATCACTTTGTTGTTGGGCTGGACCCACATGTAAGCTAAACCAGGTAAGAAGAATAAGTTTCCTTCATGAAAGGAAAGGAATATTCCAGATGGAGTTTTACAGTCAGTAGTGATAGTACCATTGGTAGCTTTTTATTCCAGATTTTGTTGAATTCACATTTCAAGATCTGTCATGGTATTTGAATCGATATTCCAAAAGCATTATCCTTCAGTCTAATGACATTACTATTGTAGCACTACCTCCCTATATCTGAGATGTTATAATGTGAGATGATTCTTCCTCAGCAAACTTAGGACAAGAAACTAAAACTGCATTAGTTGATGTGATCACAGTTCTGAAGACTAATTAAATTGATTTTGCATACTGGGTTTGACAGACACGTTAAATGTAATTTAAATGTTACTTCATATTTCAGACGATCAAATCAAATCTGACTAGAGAGAATGACTTCATGAAAGAAAGTGTAAAAACTCTCTCCGACCAAATGAAGAAATATGAAAACTATTCTGATATTATGCTGAGTGTAAAGAAGGAAATTTCTAAACTAGGCCTGCAGCTACTACAGAAGGATGCAGCTGTGGAAGATATGCAAAAGGTAACAATTGAGTCAATATTTTACAATGAGTCTTCTCAAGACTGCTACTATTTATGTTTATTGCACAAAACTTGGTTCATTATGTAACCACTGATACATTTTTAATCACTAGAACATTATTCTGTCAATTGAATTATATGAATCATTCCTTTGTGAAAAAGTGACAGTAAAATATCTAATATTGCATTCTAACACAACATTCTATGAAACAATAACAAATAGGTGTGCTATGCAGTCACATAATATAGGTTCTCAATGCTAAATAATAAATTACTTGCCAATTTGTCTATCAGTTTCAGCTTTGAGTAGTCACAGGTCAACCTTGGTGATATTAGTACAAGTGGATTGCTTTCATATCTATCAGGATGGACTTGCTAACAGAACTTGCACATTTTTATACTTCTGTATGCACTTGCCATTAAAGTTTAGATTTAAAGTTCCCAATTTGAAAAGCTGATTTAATTGCAACTCTGGACATAGAACCTGTTGTTGCGCACCAAGCCTTTCAACAAACAAAGTAAAGGCCAAGTTAGTAGGAACTGAAGATGCAGGAGAATATGAGATAAGAAGATGTAGAGCTCGATGAACACAGCAGGCCGATCAGCATCAGACAAGCAGGAAAATTGATGTATTGGGCCTCGACCCTTCTTCAGAAATGGGGGAGGGGAAGGGGATTCTGAAATAAATAGGGAGAGAGGGAGAGGCACATAGAAGATGGATAAGGGAGAAGATAGGTGGAGAGGAGACAGACAGGTCAAAGAGACATGGGTGGGGCCAGTCAATTTGAGTGTAGGTGGGGAGTTAGGGAGGGGATAGGTCAGTCAAGGGAGGACAGACAGGTCAAGGGAGTGGCATGAAACTAGTAGGTAGGAGATGGGGGTGTGGCTTGAGGTGGGGGGTGGGGATATGTGGGGGAAGGGCAGGTTAGGGAGGCGGGGACAAACTGGGCTGGTTTTAGGATGCGGTAGTGGGAGGGGAGATTTTGAAGCTTGTGAAGTCCACATTGATACCATTGGAACCCTACAGCCCCTACCGCATCCCAAGCAGCTGCTTGTATCTTTTCATGTTGGAAGGCTGAGGGAAGAAGGGACATGGGAACTAACTGAGCAGGTTGGAGCTGGCAGGTGTATATTGAAAATTGGAATATCACCAGTGAAAATTAGGATGCAGAAGAGTACCAAGAAGAAATACCTAGTAAAACCAGTGAATGAGACATACTGCTCTGACCATCTTGTACACTTCTAAATGGAGGCCCAGTATGACATGTATGTTCATTTCCAGTTGTTACTGGCCTGTACTGCCTTTCCCTAAAGTAACAGAGATGGGAGTAGAACCACCAACCTGAATTTAGGAACTTGGGGTTGGAGGATGAGAGAGTACATGACAGACTAATAAAAAGATGTTCAGAACTGGGACAAAGATACAGCAGGAAAGATAATCGAGCAGACTGCAAGATGTAGAGCTGAGCAATGGTATGTTTGAGAAATATTGAAGTCTGAGTGTGCTGGTAGCACAGGGAAGGAGGGAAAGC
Organism: Stegostoma tigrinum; assembly: GCF_030684315.1. Lineage (NCBI taxonomy): Eukaryota > Metazoa > Chordata > Chondrichthyes > Orectolobiformes > Stegostomatidae > Stegostoma > Stegostoma tigrinum. The sequence continues at coordinate 25,904,053 of NC_081382.1, forward strand.
AAATAAAACCCCAGCAAAAAGCTTAAATCAAAGGCTGTTAGAGGATTGTGAAGATTTTCACGATAACCAAATGTATGACATTTATTTTCAGAATACACCTGGATCAATGGTCAAAGTGGTCAAAAAACATTCAAATAAAGCAGAAAACAAAATAAAAGTACCAGCTCGAAAACCTCCTCACAAGGTGCCAAAAGACAAAGCAATTAAAAAAAAGAAGCCAGTTACAAAAGCAAAATTAGTTACACTCCCAAAAGTACCACAACCTACCATCAAGACCAAGCCTGGTATCCATCAGCCAGGTATTGTAAAAAGTGTTACCTATTACAAAGCAGGAAGACTTGAAGAAATGGAAAATAGTGGCAAGAGTAAGTTTAAACAAAGTTCTTTATGTTTTCACACTTCTTATTTTGTTCTAGTAATTGTGTAATTTTCCAAATGAAACGAATAAAACTTCAATTAAATCATGAAACTGATTCAGCAAGATCTACAGGTAAGTAATCTACATTCTAAGCAATGCAAATTGAGGCCCCACATGCCCCCTGTATTTTCCTGCCAACTGACAGCCTACATCCTCTGGTTTATCAGTCAGGCAGGAGTCCCTGCTACTACTTATTTCCAAGAGACAAATCTCACTATAGAAACACTGGACAACAAATATTAATTCAATGTTTCTTTACTTAAAGTTAATCCATTGAGGAAAGCAGAAACATTTCTGTACCGTCTTCAGTTTAAAATGAATGTTTAACTTTCTTGACCCACGAAAAAAATCAGCAAATTTTGAAGAGCAGGGAAAGGGAAAATTGAGTTGGCAGATATTCCAGCTACAGTAGCGAGGGCCAAAGCAGCAGAGTAGATCAGCTTCTCTGTCTTAGATTGAGACACCTTAATGTGGCAGTTTATTGTTACTTTAATCATCCAGTGATTTACAATAATGTCGCCAAAGCAGAGCACTACATTTATTTAAATATTAAAATATATTAAAGAAAGACCAATGATAAATGAAACATGTTTCAGAAATAGTAGGAACTGCAGATGCTGGAGAATCTGAGATAACAAGGTGTGGAGCTGAATGAACACAGCAGGCCGAGCAGCATCTGAAGAAGCGTCTAGGCCTGAAACATCAGCCTTCCTGCTCCTCTGATGCTGCTTGGCCTGCTGTGTCCATTCAGCTCTACACCTTCTTATATCTGATAAATCAAACATATTCTGTTATCCATTTTGTGTGAAATCGTGCATTTGCCCAGTGAGAAATTAAATGAGTACGATTTTAAAGGATTTTAGCCCTTCTAAATTTTCATTATGACATCCAAATTTTTAATATTAGTGCTTTATTACTTTTTCTTGCTACTTAAACTACTTTGACTATGATGATTTGTTCATGAATCACAGAATCATACAATGCAGAAGAGGCCCTTTGGCCCATCAAGTCTGCCCTGACACGTGATAAACACATTTTCTCCTATTGGCATTTAATATTCATGAATATTAAATAATTTATTTGTTGATATAACCAATTACAAAGCTGGTAGGATAGTTCAAGCAGTGACACAGCTCAAAGTTCCAATGTTAATTTGTGATTAAGTTGCAATTAATTGGCAATGGCAGGGTCACTGTTTAAAGTCCTCAAATATGTCAGAGTTGGATTTAACTCCTTGTGAGTTTCCAGCAGGAAATTGCAATGCAGAGTTAATTTCCTATTTGCTCAGAAGCATCGCAAGGCCACAACAGTTATAACCACAGGCTTCATTACTGTGCTGATGGTCTACTTCCTGCTTGCTTGTAGAATTTGTCAGTTGAAATTAAATGGAACAAGGAGTGGGTATTGACAGAATGAAGTGGAGGTTGTTCAAAGAGATTATGGGGGATGGAGTTGAATAGAAAATCACGCATAATCTTTTTGAGTGGTAAAATGGATCTGACAAGCCAAATGGCTTTGACCTTGTCTTATCTATTATATGTTAATGAGCACTAACTATGGATGGACTCTAACTATTCCTTGTGGCACCTCGAGAATATTCCTGCTCTTTCTGGCCTTGCATGAAATAACTCCAGACAGGACGGTATCCTATCACCAAATCATTCTTTATTTACACATGGAATGTCCTTGACACTGATCTGGCTTCCTCCGAGCCAGCTGTCAGAGTGAGCAGAACCTCTGACACAACTGTTTATATCTGTCTGCCAGGGCTCCCTGATTGGACCAGGTTAACAGTTTTAATCAGGGAACTCATTCTGTGAGGTCCACCTGGCTAACCTCATTACAATCACTACATCCTTTCCCCTCTAAATCCAGGGATGTAGGCCTATTCCTTCTCTCATAGCCAGTCCTGGTGTGTTTTCACATCTGATTTGGTTCCTGTAACTCAGCCTCAGATAGGGGCTGCATGTCCCACACTGTAACCCACCTCTTGCACCCAGGCTATGTGGGAAGATATTTATCCTCTTCATCGGGTGGTAAAGGCATCAAGGCTATGACATCTGCCATGTCCATTTCAGACTCCGAGGTTTCTTCATCGCCAGATGAAAGAGGAGAACCCAAAAGATTCTGACAGCCATTCTGGCTGTGCCGAGGGGCCGGGTATGTTTTGCTTTTAGCCTATTTGCTAGTTTGCAGCTTTCATGTGGTCCATGTGCCGACTCATCTACCCAAACTTTGTATATCACGGGAGCTGACCTTGCGTCAGCCATCTCTCTTACCCAAGCTGGGCCATTTCCCTGGTCTCAGCCCCAAACTTTGTCTCCTAAAGTAAACTCTCTCTTGCGTAGAGGGTTATTGTGTCCAGCATTGGTGTTTCTGATGCCATTTCACTCCCCACACCACACACATCGTCCTCTACTTATAATTTATCAGTGTTTTTTTTAAAATTAAAACTGATAATGTTGCTGTCAGCATCCAATTAGTATGTTTACTCTGAAGGCTTCAGCTGACTGGCGTTGCCACTTCCACAGAGGTCTGTGTCAGTAGCTTCAGAAGATCTTACTTTGCATCTTATTTTTAACATTTCAGAAAGTAAACTCACACAGAATTCTGAACAATGTTCAATAAGTTTTGTTCATGAATTTCTATAGCCCAGACACTTTATGCTGAATTATGCTTGAATATGCCCAGCACAAATCACACTGAAACCATTGAAGCAATTTTCACAAAGGATTTTCAACTGAGAGAAAGGACAGGATTTTACTGTGGTCTTTAGGACTCCAAAACTGGCACAAAATGAGGCTCTCTGGTACGTAATTGTTGGCAGTGGGATCCAATCAATGATTTTACTGAAGCCAGCCTCCTAAATTACTTCATCTAAGCCTGTCAATCCAGGCAAATAAAAATCCTCTCCAAAGAGATGTGTTCAACCATAGCTAAGAGGTAGCATCAGATTCATTAAGGCAGGGGAATTAGCATTGTCCTTCACATTTTGGAAACTTGGTTTTCTTCCTCAGAGACCCGACGATAGATCAGAGATATGCAAAGGGAATAATTCAAACACTGCAATAAAGCTTTACAGTAAAGAAATAAAACAATAGTCAAGGCTTTACCTTTCAGGGGAAAATAGACAAAATTGTGAAATGCAGTCCTCCAAAAACAAATTTTAAAAATTCAGAATTACAGATGATAAAAGTAGCATTTGACTGAAGTCAGTATAAATCAGTGGCACCAAATATACCAAAACATATCTGTGCTTCCACAGATTTACTTTAAGAAACAGAAAATCAGTATTAAATAATAAAATAGAAAACTTCAAGTATCTTTAGAATCATGACATAATGAAAATAATTTACTGTGTTAAACAAAGCATCTCTGAACACAAGTGTGAGGTTTTGCACTTTGGAAAAAAGAATACAGGCATGGACTATTTTCTAAACTGTGAGAAAATTCGTAAAGCAGAAGTACAAAGGGATCTGGGAGTGCTGGTCCAGGATTCTCTGAATGTTAACTTGCAGGTAGAGTCCGTAATTAAGAAAGCGAAGGTAATGTTGTCGTTTATCTCAAGAGGGTTGGAATATAAAAGCAGCGATGTGCTTCTGAGGCTTTATAAAGCTCTAGTTAGGCCCCATTTAGAATACTGTGTCCAATTTTGGGCCCCACACCTCAGGAAGGACATACTGGCACTGGAATGTGTCCAGCGGAGATTCACATGGATGATCCCTGGAATGGTAGGTTTAACGTACGATGAATGGCTAAGGATCCTGGGATTGTATTCATTAGAGTTTAGAAGGTTGAGGGGAGATCTAATAGAAACTTACAAGATAATGTATGGCTTAGAAAGGATGAACACTGGGAAGTTGTTTATATTAGGTAGGGAGACTAGGACCCATGGGCACGGCCTTAGAATTAGAGGGGTAAATTTAAAACGGAAATGTGGAGACATTTCTTCAGCCAGGGAGCGGTGGGCTTCTGGAATGCATTGCCACGGAGCGCAGTGGAGTCCGGGACGTTAGATGCCTTCAAGACAGAGATCGATAAATTCTTGATCTGACAAGGGCTACGGGGAGAGTGGAGGGAAGTGGAGTTGAAATGCCCATCAGCCATGATTTAAATGGCAGAGTGGACTTGATGGGCCGAATGGCCTTACTTCCACTCCTATGTCTTATGGTCTTATGGTAACAGTAGAAAGAAATAAATGCTATTAAATTTGTATAATTTAAAGTGATACTTTTCTTTTACAGTTTGAAATTAAGCCACATTGTTATATTTTAAACCACTTTCAGATAATTCAGTTAAAGGAACTTCACGTTCCGGGGATCATAAATCAAGAACGGCAGAAAAAACTCAGATATCTCATGAATTTGAAGTAGCTGACAGGAGCACTAGCAATATAACAGCTACTCCATTGTCTGTCACAAGTCATGCTACGGCTACTACTACTGCAACCACGAGCTTTAGTTCCATAGGTGCTACCATGCTCACCAACAGGGAGGCAAGCACTCGGTCACCTGGTCCAAATAAAGGTATATTTATATCGTGCAATGTAATTTTTATACAGTTTTACCTTTTGTTGATTTTAATGCAATTAAAAACACTAACCAAACCACCCTCTCAGGAAAGCAATATAATTCAATAACTTGCATTTATGCAGCTGTTTTAACATAGTAAAATGCTCCAAGGTGCTTCACAGAACTGTAATCAGGTGACAATAGCACTTAATTCAAATATCAACCGCATTATTAATCACACATTAAAATTTAAGTATTGTATATTTGTTTACTATTTTCATATTTGTTTATTATTACAAATTGCTAGCTTTTATTAACAAACTAATTATCTGGAGTTAAGTTTCATTCATCTATTTTCTTCCTTTCTTGGTCATTCTGTGCAATACACCATGCCAAACTGAGATGTCAAGGAAACAAAGTAAATGTTCCTCATAACTCAACAGTAAGAGATGATGAAATTAATGTTGATGGCCCTGCCTCTACTTCCCCTTCATCCATCTGAAACAACAAACATGGTCTGCACTTTTTCTCCCTGCCCCACTGATGACAATGCAGCTGAGGTTGAGAATCCAATATGGAAAATAATAAGGGTAGAATTGATATTGCATTGCTCTATACTGCTGAATTTTGTTGCTTCAGTATAGACAAATATTTTTTCAAAATTTTCATGAATTAAAGATTTATGCTCTTTCACATTAATCAAATAAAAACAATTTGTAAGCAGTATCATAAATATGCAGAGTGCAGCATGCCACTGCAGAGCATCATGCTTCCTTTATATCAGGAGTTATTTGGTACTCACACATAGTACTCTTGTTTTTATTTAAAGTCAGAGAAGGTGAGTGTTATGGGACATTATCAATGATTGAACCTCCTGAGAACCATCACAGTTATGGCCGCAATGAAGGTGCCTGGATGAAAGATCCTATAGCAAAAGATGACAGGATCTACGTGACAAACTATTACTATGGAAACAACTTGGTAGAATTCAGAAACCTTGAAAACTTTAAACAAGGTGAGCTATAACATGCTTTACAAATTAACAGAGAGGTGTAATTGAAACATTCTATGTAGTGATGATCCTCAAATTTTCTGCATGTTGTTTTGAGATCATGGTTCTCTATTTATTGTATCAGTTAAAAATGATACTTTACCTGATAGTTCACCAATCAAATTACGTCCAATATTGCACCTAATTCTTTTCTACATTGTCATCTTATTTGTAAATGCTAAATTTTCTACGTCCAAATTACTAGTTATGCATTCTTCAAGAACACCCTCTACATATTGATGGAACAATGAACACTCCCAATTTGGCTCCATCCGGCACCACATTATTGAAAGGATCTGCTTGTTAAATCTAGATGTAATTTGGTTTTAAATGACTTCACTAATCAGTTGGTTTAATATTTGTATCTTCCTTTCCTATAGGGCGTTGGAGTAATCTGTACAAGCTTCCTTATAACTGGATTGGAACAGGACATGTTGTTTACAATGGGTCATTCTATTACAACAGGGCTTTTACTAGAAACATAATTAAATATGATATTAAGCAGCGGTATGTAGCAGCCTGGACTCTTCTTCCTGATGTGGTATATGAAGATAGAACACCATGGAAATGGCGAGGACATTCGGACATTGACTTTGCTGTTGATGAAGGTGGCCTGTGGGTTATTTATCCTGCCTTCTTTTATGAGTACAGCCAGCATGAAATCATAGTCATCAGCAAATTAGATCCTATTGATCTTTCAATGAAGAAGGAAACAACTTGGAAAACAGGCCTCAAGCGTAATTCTTATGGTAACTGTTTCATTATTTGTGGTGTTTTGTATGCAGTAGACACTTATAATGAGAAAGAAGGCCAAGTGTCTTATGCATATGATACTCACACAAACACTGAAATAAATCCAAAATTACCCTTCATCAATGAATACACCTACACCACACAGATTGACTATAATCCTAAAGAGAAAGTTCTGTATGCATGGGATAATGGTCATCAAGTCACCTACAAGATTATTTTTGCATTTTGAGTTTATACAGAAGCTCATCCTATCACAATGCACTTTGCCTTATTTTGATCATTTACAAAGAATGGGAATTTGCACTTGGGCTAGTAGAGGAATGTCTAAGGCAGCTTTTGTCTTGTGGCTTTATGAGTAGGAATACTTTTGTAAAATGTATTAAAAATATTGCTGATCATTGTAGACAAGTGCTGTGTAAGATACAGGCATTTTCCCTTCACTTTATTTCATTTGAACATCATCTAATATTTACTGACAAATGATAAAACAACAGAGCTCTTTTCTCTGTCTGACTATTCCAAATATCAATAGCCATAAGCTGCATTTCAAATTCTCATCTGAATTTCTTCAGAACTAGCAGTTTGGATTAATATATCCTTGAAACCACACCGACATGGGGTTCACTTCTAAAATTGTCTCAGTAACATTCATGTTAAGTATCAATCATTTAATTATATTTGTCGAGTGTGTGACTGTCTTTTTTGAAAACACTAATAATGTTTACAACAGTTTAGGAATCAGTTGCGACTACCCCACCACCCCACCCCCATGAGACTAGACTAATATTATATTGTGTGATAACTTGCACTGTTGTATAATCCTGTTAAGCAATTTGCTGGATAAAGTATAAACTAGAGGCTAGTGCCTTTACTTAGGAAACATGCAAAAATCTTGTATCAGTGTAAACCACCTGATTATGCAAATAGATGTTGAGTAAAGGATTCATACAGGTAATAATCTGATTCATTACAAAGTATAGATTTTAATGTAGTACAATAAATATATAAATGTAACTTTATCGAAGCCATTTCAGAATAGCTTTAACAGTATGATTTTAAGAACACTGTCAGGCCTGAGCACTGCACCAACCAATCTGGAAAGAAATAAGTAAAAGCAGGACATTTTGCAGGTCAAAGTAATATTGCTTAGTCTAGATCTTTTGGTAATAAATTGATATGAATAACCACAAATCTGCTGTTTTGCCTTAACCACCACTTAAACATTTTATTCACAGTTCATTAATTTGTACCAGCTACTTTGATTCAGAACTGTAATTTAGTTGAAAACTCTTATGTTTCAGTTTGAAATTTTGAAGACTAATCCAGTAATTTGTATTTTTGTTGAAACCATAGCTTATCTTTGTGAAATGCTTTTTCATTGTATGGACGTCATATATCATTTGAAAACAGATGGTATTGACAAATGGAAACATTTCATTGATGAATCTATTGGAAGCAGAGCTCATTCATCACTTGCCTGCTCAAGACATGGTCTCCTCTTCACTGGGGAGACAAGATGCAAATTCGGGCGGGGGCGGAGGTAACTGCTTTGCAGAATGTGCTCTGTATGCTGAAAGTGACCCCAAGCTTCCAGTGCCTGCCATTTCAATACACTACTTTGTTCATGGCCAACATTTCTATCAACTTTAAGTATCAGGCATGCTGCAGTGCTCCAATGAGGCTGAGCACAAGCTGGCAGAACAGCATCTCATTTTCTGTTTGAGAGCCCTGCAGCCATTGGGCTCAACATTATGTTCACTAATGTTAGGGCCTGAACACCTTCTTCCATGTCTTTTACCATCTGACAATCCTGGCCCTGTCATGACATGAGTTTCTTTCATCAGAGCCAACTGATTTTCATTGTCTAACGGTCCCTTTTATCAGCATTTCTTTTTCCACAATTCACCATTATCCATTTCTTTGTCCGTACAACTGCTGTTCCTACTCTCTGGGCTCCACCTCCATCTAATACTACCTCCCAACCCCATACACCTTTCCCACACCGCCCACACCCCATCCCAAACAAACTTCTGTCTTCAGCTTATATACCACTTCTACCTTTTCCGAAGAAGGGTCACTGTACCCGAAACGTTAACTCCTCTGTCTCTCCACAGGTGCTGCCAGACTTGGAGTCATAGAGTCGTACAGGATGGAACAGGCCCTTCAGCCCAATCATCCATGCAGACCAGGTTTCCTGACCTGTGCTAGTCCTATTTGCCCGTGTTAGGCACATATACCTCCAAACCTTTGTTATCCATGTAAATGTCTTCTAAATATTTTGATTGTACCCACTTCTACCACTTCCTCTGGCAGCTTGTTCCATATATGCATCAGCTTCTGTGTGAAGATGTTTCCCCTCAGGTGCCTTTTAAATCTTTCCCATCTCACCTTAAACCTCTGTTCTCTAGCTTTGGACTCCCCTACACTAGAAGAAAGACCTTGGCCATTCACCTTAGCAAGGTTTATAAAATCCAAGGGGCATAGATAAGTTCACCCATCATCCTCCTATGCTCCAAGTCTCAGCCTAACCAGCCTATCCTTATAACTCAAACCTTACAGTCGTGGTAACATCCTTGTAAATCTATTTTGCACTCTTTCTAGCTTAGTAACATCTTTCCTACAGCCGGACGACCAGAATCATACACGGTACTCCAAACTTGGCCTCACTGATATTTAATACAGTCAGAACATGATGCCCCATCTCCTGTAATCAGTGCTCTGACAGATGAAGACAAATGTGCCAAATACCTTCTTCACCACCCTGTCTACCTGTGACACCACTTCCAAGGAACTATGTACCAGCATCCCTTGGGTTCCCTGTTCGACAACACTCCCTGCGGCCCTTTCATTAACTGTATGCATCCTGCCCTGATTTGTCTTACTGATATGCAACACCTTACATTTATCTGAATTAAACTCAAGCTGCCATTCCTCAACCCACTGGCCCAGCTGATCAAGATTCTTTTGCACTCTTAGAGAACCTTCTTCACTGTTGACAATACCACCAGTTGTGGTGTCATCTGCAATCTTACTAACCATGTCCCCTATATTCTCATCTACATCTTTATGTAAATGACAAACAACATTGCACCCAGCACTGATCTTTGTGGGACACCACTGGTCACGGGTCTCCAGTCTGAACAATAACCCTCTTGCAATACCTTCTGTCTCCTACTGTCTAGTCAATTTTGTATTCAATTGACTTCTTTCACTGAACCTTGAAGCCGCCATAATTATTTAGTCTCACAGCTCTGAAAGATGGTATCACTGATTATGCCCACTTTTTTTATTTATCATCAATTTTTTGATCATCTTCAGGGTCATGCACATTTCCATCTCCTGGTGATTCCAAAGATTGGCTTGATGAGGAAAGTTTTGGTATGTGCAGTAGAAGATGACAAATGTAGGAACTCTAGGCTATATTGCAGAACCTGTGCACAGAATGGTACAGAGAGTGGAGCTGTTTCAGAAAGTCAATGATCAATGTGGGCTGTTTATGTGCTCTGGTTCATCACAATAATTATCAAGAGCCGTGTGGTTAGTGGGCAGGTCTCATCTGCCCCCAACCGCCCACATCATCACAAGCAACTAACTAACATCCAATGGCCTGAGTGGAATAGCCTGAGCATTGAGGATTGACACAGGATTCAGGTGACTACTATCAGGAAGGCAGAAACAATCTTGCATAATGTACCAACTGTCACAAAAATATTTGCATATTGAGAGAATGGAATCCTTTCCTGTTCATGTATATGCTCAGGTCTTGAGACAAAACATCAAAGAAAATTATTCTTTGCAGCTTTGTGATGCCCCTATTCCTCTCAGAACCATCAAATTTTCATCCTGCTTTGCTTGTTCCATAGTGAAGCAATCAAGTCATTTCAAAGCAGATTTTACTGATATCCCAAATATAGTGCACTGAGTTAAATCACTAACATTCTGTACTAAACCAAGAACAACCGATGGTTTTGAAATTCAGGGTTGCTGTGATTTTGGCGTCTACAGACTGACCCGTCCATGTATTAGGGCTGCAGCTAGTGCTCCGACTGGTGGCACTGCTCTGTGACTGATTCCCTTCTAGATAAGAGGTATATGAAATATTACTTTTTAATAAGGATCAGGATTACATTTGGTTCATGTATGGCAAAGTGCTTCCCGTGACTAATACATAATCATTTTGTGTAGCTGAGATCAACTACACCTGTTTTAAAATTTCAACATTGTCAGCCTTGCTAACTTATTTCAGATGTGACAATACTACCTTATCTTTCATAAATGCAAACACTTTTCTTCTTTTCTTTAATTATAATGGTATCTCAATCAGCTAAATTGTTGGAATTTACAAAATCAAGTATGTGAGCATTTTCTATACACAAATTTTCAAAGCCTTTATATTTACAGGCTTCATTGTCTGAATAAGAGGGCAGATCCAGACTCTGCCAATATCACCCTTAAGTTGAATGCTAGGATACAAGAACAATGCAGCTTGACTTGGCTCTCGATTTTTCCTCCCTTCCTTTGGCAAGAATCCCACCTTCCGCTTGATGTTGCTTGCAAATAAGATCTCGAATTTACAGACTTCCACCACAGAACAGAACACAGCATGCAACAACCCGTACACAGAATGACTAGATGACATTTACTCAGTTTATCCTGTGCCACTATTGAGTCAAACTGAATAACTTGAGTAGCAACAAGGGAATAGAAGTGTTTTGAATGGGTGAGACTTTAGAATAAATAATTATAAAACAAGACATTATGTTAGGTTCTAAGAACTGAGCCCTGGAGTACTAGGAAATCAAGCTTCTGATTGACAGATTCCTACATTTGGGCAATGACATATAGCTATAAAAAAGAATGTTTTGTCATAGTCTACAATCTCAAGTGACTGAAACAGAATAACAGATGACCTTGAAAACATACGACCAAAACAAAGTGAAATGCTGTTGCTGTATTTCACAGAAAGAAAACGTTAAATTTAATGGTACATTAGTTATCAGGTTGATTTTGAAAATAATAAGCAATGATGATTAAGCAATGCTTATTTTATTTTCAAATCTTTTGGATTTCAGTTTACCCAGTGATATTTTTAGAGTTACCAAGAGGAAGCTCACCAAGCCCCCCTCAGCTTGCATCCACTTAATGCCAGTGCTGTCAACATGATGCATATGTTTCTGTCCAGTTCCATGATTTCTCTATCAAATGTCTAAATAGAGTATCAATTATGTTCTAATGTACTTCATGAAGCAAATAAAACTGGGTCAGATTTTGTATTTTCAACACTGATAAATTCAGTGCTCAACACCTGCAACAATTCAAACTTATGTCAGTTTCTGACAGAATTATTAGTACCAGGACGTAATTAAATGTATAACAACTATTGGCTTGGGGTGCTACAGTTGTGTAAAATGTTTCTAAAAAGGTTGTGTTGGAGACTGTATTAAGACCCAACCAACCTGGTGATGTGTGAAGATACTGTGGCTTTAAGAGGTGTGTTTTGTCCTAGTTTCTTTTAGAGAGAGATTGGGAGACGGGTGACAAGTAGTCAATGAGAAGATAAACAACTTGTGAGGCCTTGGGTATGTTTTTTCAAGGCCGGAACAATAGAAGCACGAGTGGATGGAGACACACACAGACCTAGGATTTTGCAAACTGAGATTGTGGAAGGAAAAGACTTCTTTCTCCCCCGCTGAAAAGCTGCTTCATGTATCTCTTGCTGATAGGATTGTACATGAGACGATCTGTGCTATGAATTTGCCTTTTGCCAAGGGAGTGTTTACGTAATGTTACCATATTGGAACAGTTAGTTAGTAATGGAAACATAGAAACATAGAAGAAAGGAACTGGAGGAGGCCATTCAGACCTTCAAGCCACTCTGCATGATCTTAGCCGATCATCCAAATCAATAGTCTAATCCCACTTTCTTCCCATAACCTTTGATCCCATTCTCCCCAAGTGCAATATCTAGTTGCCTCTTGAATACATTGAATATTTTGACAGTAACTATTTCCTGTGGTAATGAATTCCACAGGCTGACCACTCCTTTGGTGAAGAAATGTCTCCTCATCTCCGACCTAAATGGCCTACTCGGAATCTTCAGACTGTGACCCTGATTCTGGACACACCCACCATCGGGAACATCCACCTTCCATTTACCCTGTCCAGCCCTGTTGCAGTTTTATAAGTCTCTATGAGATCCCTTCTCATTCGTCTGAACCCTAGCAAAAGCAATCCTAACCTAATCAATATCTCCTCGTACGTCAGTCCCGCTATCCCCGGAATCACCCTGGTAAACCCTTGCTGCACTCCCTCGAGAGGAAGAGCATCCTTCCTCAGAAAAGGAGAGCAAAACTGCACACAATATTCTAAGTGTGGTCTCACCAAGTCCGGGTATAACCGCCACGACACATCCTTGCTCCTGTACTCGAAACCTCTCGCAACGAAGGCCAACATACCATTTGCCTTCTTTACTGCCTGTTGCACCAGCACACTTACCTTCAGCAACTGATGCACAAGGACAGCCAGGTCCCACTGCACACTCCCCTCTCCCAATTTACAGCCATTCAGGTAGTAATCTGCCTTCTTGTTTTTGCTTCCATTGTGAATAACCTCGCATTTATCCAAATTATACTGTATCTGCCATTGATTTGCACACTCACCCACCAACCTGTTGAGATCATGCTGAAAGATCTCTGCATCTTTGCCACAGTTCACCCTTCCACCCAACTTGTTGTTATCATTTGCAAACTCGGAGATGTTACATTTTGTTCCCTCATCCAAATCATTAATGTATTGTGAATAGCTGGGGCCCCAGCACCAATACCTGTGGCACCCTATTTGTTATTGCCTGCCAATTTGAAAAGGACCCATTATTTCCTACTCTTTGTTTGCTCTTTGTAATAGTTACTGTATCCATTACTCTGTTAAGTTTTCCAACAGAATTGTTCTTCCAGTTCCTTCTTTATTTTGTTGTATTTTAACTGTAGGGTTTGAATAAATTGTGTTTGGCATCAAGCAGTTTGACTAATTGAATTGCATCTAGAACACAGCACCTCATATTTACCTTTAAAATAAGAAAATATTCAAGTCCAGGCTACCTTCTTAATATATTTTGAGGGGGTCTGGTCTGGTCCATAACAGATGTCACACAGCTTTGGGACAGGAAAAGGCATAGCATCTTTTATTCCCATCAACTGAAAACCAATATCTGAAGGTCCCTGCACAGTTTTGGTAACAATATTTATCTTACCAATTTAACTCATACCCAGTTGTTATCATATAACCAACTACATCATATATTTAAAGATAAGCTTGGATAAGCATATGGACGTACATGGAATAGTGTAGGTTAGATGGGCTTGAGATCGGTATGACAGGTCGGCACAACATCGAGGGCCGAAGGGCCTGTGCTGTGCTGTAATGTTCTATGTTCTATGTTCAATAAGAACCTCTTCTTGTTCACAGTCAATGAGAATAATCTATCCAAACCATTCCCAACACAAAACACAACACAGAGATTTAATTGCGGGTCCAATACCTACCCATTACATGGGTAAATGTAGCGTATTGTAGAGGGACAAGAGGCAAAGGCGAGGAATCATTTTTAAAATCTTAAGTTTTGATTCTTCTTTCCATAAGATGACGATATTGATTATAACCCTGGCATTAAATAAGAACTAAGTAAGAAACCTTTTGAAGAATTCAATTTTCCAATTGGTTTTACACATGGAAACAAAGAACTGGCACATTTCTGTCATTAAATAGGGTATGATTTTAGAACCTAAAGCTGAGATTCTGACCATTAATGAAAACTATAAGTTTAATGTTGACAAATTCAGTTGCTGTAATTATGCACATTTGCCAGAATTTTGCATCCCTCAATCACTGAAATAAACTGGCAGGTGGGGAGCACAATATGAAGTGAGATGTAATGCCCATTAGCTACCCTCATTGGCTGGAATGTTATCAGTGAGGGTGGTGATGTCAGACCACATGTCCAACCTTTGCTCAAAATGACCTTAATCATAAAATTTGTCTTAAAACTTACAAAAACATTTCAACTTGAAGTCTATAGCATTTGCAATAATATTCAATATATCTCCAAACAGGATCTTCCACTTAATATGGTTGTAATACACTTAATGTTTACAAAATGGCATTCAATATCAGAAATACAGCGTAAGGGCAAAAGTAATTCAAATTGGAAATTACAGGAAGTATGAAGCACAAAAAAGTTCACCTGTTTACGTCACGCTCCATTCTGATGTGCTTCAATATATTTTGTGAATCCCTCAGCATGCAGTTCTGAAATTTGCCAGTCTATAACATCTGGTCAAGGACACTTCTCTGCAAAGGCACATTTTACAAGGAGGTGTACAGCAACCTCTTTCTCACACAGCCACTTTGAGGGCAATAGTGAGGGGTGGGGCAAACATTGCACCATATTGCGACAGGAAATTGTTTTTAATTGGAGTAGCCCTATGGCTGTAAAAGTAAAACATCAAGAAATCTAGTCGACTTCAAACTGTGATGCAAACTTCTCAAGAAAATTGATCATTACTTTCTAAATAGCACATACAAAAGCTCTTTCATCTAACCATCCCTGTTCGTTGGCATCCGTGTTTCCCTTTTATCTCAATTGACCTCTTTAAATGAATTGTTTCCAAGAGATTGTCACTGTATTGTTATTTACACAGGAACTGTCACCCTCAGAAAGCCATCTCCAGTGAGATATATTACCCTCTTACAATTCTCTGGGGTAGAACAAAATTGCAACAGTGATTCGCTCGAAAAATCAAAGCAGCTTGCAGTTATTAAGTGTATAACCTTGTGCACAGAAATACACTTGCTCAATTTTCAAAATAACTATATTGTACATTCAACTTTTGAAGAAGAATTATCCTCATTTAAAATAAGGAATAATACAAATGGTAATTAAACATAGAGCCCAGCCCTGATGTGAAGTATTTGTTGGATCAATGAACAAAAATATACTAATGTAGTTGCACAGGTCCTGAAGTTTAAGTGACCAGAACTTAATTCTTGTCAATTGGTATCAGAAACAGGTTTTTCATAAACCAGGAATACATCAGCATATTACATAAAACAGTATCATAACTTAATACTGTTGTCTTCAACTGCCAGTTAATTCTAGACTCCTCAGAAATCATGTTAAAAATAGATAAAAGGATTTGAAGGCTCATTGGATAATCAAAAGAACATGCACTGGATGTGATGACTCCTGTTGGCTAGCACTCCTGGCTCTTATCACTGACCAGGCACCAATAAACTACCCATCCCCCGTCCCTGTTTTCTCTAATCCCTGCATTGAATTATAATTTTTCACCTCTTTGGCATGTACAGGCGTAGGTGTTTCATTGCTGTACATAAATGTGATGCGTGTAAACAGATACACATTTTCCCCATTCTAATATTTGCCGTATCTCATTTTGTTTTTTCTGCCTCAATTAGTACCTGAAATTAAAGAAGTACATTTTCCGCAATGCAACAAAATGCTGCCCTTCCGTCAGAATGCTTTTCAATATCTCACTGTGTCAACAATCTGTGTGCTTGTACTCCCTCATGCAAGCCAACAAACCATGGACCTGGCATTTAGTCACTGTAGTCAAAATATCAGAAGTAGCAGTCAGATCAGTACAATGACAGGATATCGGGCCTGGGAAAGTCACAGTCACATAGCATGAGAGTCATGCAGAGAGGGAACTGGCATCTGTAGGAGTGCAGGAGGTGAAGATATTTTCCTGACCGAGATCTCCATAGACAGTCTAAGGCATTCTCAATGTTCGAGGTAGGCTCAATATACCTGAGCAGTGAATCTCGTGATACTTTGGGGGTGGAAAGATTATGGGAATGTGTTAGCATTTCTGCTCCTCATAATATTGGAAGCTCACTTACTGAAAAGGCTCAGCCACTGCACTGGCACACTGTAACATCCTAGAATTCTACAGGACTATGAGATTGAGAAAGGCAGAATCGGACTCATGACTTAAAATGTCACAGATCTATGGACTTCTTCAGATTGAATGGTCCCTGATCTTTAACTGGAGGGGTGGCCCAGAGTATCACAGCCTTCTGTGAATTCATGTTCAAGGGAATGTTCACAGTGTTAGATGCATGCATTTAAGAGCCTCAAATCTATCACATCACAAGCAGGTGGAAGAAGAATTTTGCTTTTATTGGAAGTGATAATGAAAAATGAAATATTTCTCAGTTAATGAGGTATGTTGAATTGATGGTCACCACATCCACGAGAATTCACTTCCTCCGCTACTGATGCTCAGCATCAACAATGTGTACTGTCTGCAAGATGCACTGCAGAAATTCGTCAAGTTCCTTAAACAGCACATTCCAAACCCAAACGACTACCATCTAGAAGAACAGGGGCAACAGATATGTGGGAACATCACCACCTGCAGGTTCCCCTTCAAGACACTCAACGTCCTGACTTAGAAACACCAATATTCCTTCACTGTCACTAGATCAAGATCCTAAAATGTTCTTACTTACAGCACATGGTACTACCATGTACCATGAGAGTTTATCACCATGTTCTCAAAGCCAAATAAGGTTGTACAATAAATAAAAGCCCAACAATGAAGTCTACATACTACAAATGAATACTACAAAAAAGGACACTGCACCCTCCCAGGCAACTGGTCCATCATCAACAAACACTAAAAGAATCATTGTCAATGTAGCTCAGGTCCTCTGGAAATGAATGGCTATGAGGTTTTTATGTGCTTGGCTGGCTCATTGGACCTTAGCTCTTGAACCATCTCAGTATCTGGTTCCTTCTCATAGGAGATCTCCTGTTACTCCATTTCACCCTGTCAATGACATATCCTTTTTGTCGAGTCAGGGTGCAGAAGGTGCAGAAAGCCAATATGATATAAGACACTTGGTGTGGGTGTACTGCAATATAGAGATCTGAGTATCATCTTCAGTCGATAATATTATTATATTACATATATAAGATTATTGAGTTACCACTGCCCCGCTGACCCTTACAATCCTCAATCTAAGCCTCCTGTACCATGACATTCCTTGAATACTCCACTTTACGATCATTTCCCTACCAAGATCTTCCAAATCCCTGTGATCATTCCCTCCACTTAACCAGAGGACGCCCAGACCAAGCCTCAGATAAAAGTTAGCCTCAGAATGCAGGATGCCCTTGACAGACTATTCAACACTGTGGATTGATTGCAGTATATCCAGCCAGACCGTCTCCAGTACAAGCCATAGACTGATTGTAGCACAACACCAAAACTGACTGGAAAATACACCCCTTGGACTAAATGTAGAATATCTTCGCCTGATGTATCCTTCCTCCCTTCACTGCTCTCACAATGCTATTTAGACAGTGCCACTCCTTGATTTCTGTTTTTTCTAGCTCCTAGTGACTTCTTAGACCATAAGTCTATAAATTATAGGAGCAGAATTAGGCCAGTCCAGCCCATAGAGTATGCTTCAGAATTTGATCATGGCTGATACGTTTTTAAACTCCATTCTCCTGCATTTTCCCTGTAACCCTTAATCCCCTTACTAATCTATCCATATGCATCATACAAACACTCAAGGGGTTGGCCTTCACAGGCTTTTGTGGCAATGAGTTCCATAGATTCACCACCCTCTGGATAAATAAGTTCAGTTCTAAAGCGTTGTCCCTTCAATCTGAAGCTGTGCCCTTGTGTCCCAATCTCTCCTGGTAACTGAAACATCTCCATGTCCAATCTATCCAGGCAATAAAATGTGAAGCTGGATGAACACAGCAGGCCAAGCAGCATCTCAGGAGCACAAAAGCTGACATCTCGGCCCTAGACCCTTCATCAGAGAGGGGAATGGGGAGAGGGTTCTGGAATAAATAGGGAGAGAGGGGGAGGCGGAACGAAGATGGAGAGAAAAGAAGATAGGTGGAGAGGAGAGTATAGGTGGGGAGGTAGGGAGGGGATAGGTCAGTCCAGGGAAGACGGACAGGTCAAGGAGGTGGGATGAGGTGGTAGGTAGGAAATGGATGTGCGACTTGGGGCGGGGGAAGGCATGGGTGAGAGGAAGAACAGGTTAGGGAAGCAGAGACAGGCTGGGCTGGTTTTGGGATGCAGTGTGGGGAGGAGATGAGCTGGGCTGGTTGTGTGATGCAGTGGGGGGAGGGGGGGGGCATCTTTGTTTCCTGTAAATTTCAATGAGATTCCACCCCCACCCCAATCCTTTTAAGCTCCATCAAGTACAGACCCTGAGTCCTTAATAAATACTCATATGACAAGCCCTTCATCTCCAGGATCATTCTTGTATGTCTCTGTGGACCCCCTCCAACACCAACATATTCTTCCTTAGATACTGGACCCAAAATTCAAAATGTGGTCAGCCAGTGTCTGCAGCTTTAACAATACATCTCTGCACCTGTATTGTAGCACTCTCAAAATGAATGCTAACATCACATTTGCCTTCCTAACTGCGAATTGAACCGATATGTTAACCTTTAGACAGTCATGAACTAGGACTCCTAAGCCCCTTTCTGCTTCAGATTTCTGAAGCCTTCTCCATTTAGAAAATAGTAATAGAGTCATAGAGATAAACAGTACAGAAACAGACCCTTTGGTCCAACTCATCCATGCCTACCAGATATCTTGTACAAATCTAATCCCATTTGCCAGCATTTGGCCTCAACACCCCTCAACCCTTACTATTCATGTACCCATCTAAATGTTTTTAAATGTCATAATCGTACCAGCCTCCCCACTTGTTTGGCAGCTCTGCCTTCATCAATTCTCTTCGTTACTTCTTCAAAAAACTCAATCAAATTAGTGATACAAGATTTCCCATGGGCAAAGCCAGGTTGACTATTTCCTAATCAGTCCTTGCCTTTCCAAATAGTTTTAAATCCTGTCCCTCAGGATTCCTTCCAACAACTTGCCCACCACCAATGCCAGGCTTCATGGGCAAAAGAACAGAGATGATGGGAGGAAATTACACCTGCCATCTGAAATTCACTGAAAACGTGATGGAAGTAGATTCAAAAGGAGATAGATATCTGAAGGGAACATACCTCCAAGGCTGGGGATGAAGAGCCGTGGAATGGACTGTTATTTTGAAGGGCCAGTGCTGATACAATGGCCAAGTACCTTCCTTCTGTGCTGTATTATTCTATGATTCTATTTTAAAAGTAGTTATTTGGGTGAATCACTTAAAACATTTTGATGTGAAATGTAAGAACTTCCAATGTAGATATTTTTAATCAACATGCTCAGATTCCTGACTCTCATACTACCTGTCTTCTGACAGTCAGTTTCTGCCAACTCTAGTTTTCTAATACTTTGCCCGTAACGACATGGGCTCTTCTTTTGTTTCCGTAATGGGCTCTAAAATCTTGCCAATTAAGTTAGGCTAACTGGACTATAATTTCCAGTCTTTGGCTTCCATCCCTTTTGAAACGGGTGTTATATCAGCCTGGGGGTTTAGTCTTTTACTCTACCTTCCAATGTGCATAACTTTCCACTTCCCACATTGTATTCTATCTGTCACTTTTTTGCCCACTCTCCTAGCTTGTCAAAGCCCTTCCTCAGCCTTCCCATTTCGTCAATAGTACCTGTTCCTCCATATATCTTAATGTCATCTGCAAACTTAACAGCAATGCTCTCTGTTCCATTGTCTAGGTTATTAATGGATAACAGGAATAATTGTGGTCTCAACACTGATTATGCAGAACACCACTAGTCACTGGCTGCCATCCTAAAAAGGATTCTTTTGTCTGCACTCCCTGCCTTTGTCTAGTTAGCCAATCCTCTAGCTATGCCACACCTTGCCCCTAACACTATAGGCTCTTATCTTGTTGAGCAGCCTCCTGTGTGGCACTTTGTCAAAGGGCTTCTGGAAATCCAAATAGATTGTGTCCACTGGTCCCCCATTGTCTACCTTGCTCACTACTTCCTCAAAGAATTGGATTTGATGAATAATGAAATTTTAAACAAATTTAATAAATAAATAAAATAACAGATTTGTCAGGCATGACCTCCCTTTGAAGAAGCTACACTGACTCAGATCTATTTTACCATGTACTTTCAATTCTCACAATCTCATCTTTAATAATGGTCTCTAACATCTTACCAATGATCGAGATCAGTCTAAGCCGCCTGGAGCTTCCTGACTTCCTCGCTCCTTAAATAGGGGTCTTGCATCAGCTATTTTCCAGACCACTGAGACCCTTGCTAATTCCAGTGATTCTTGAAAGATTACCAAAAATGCTTTTGCAATCTCCTCAGCTATCTGCTTCAGAGCTCTGGCATGTAGTCCATCTGGTGTGAGTCATTTATGGACCTTCAGACCTTTCAACTCCTAACACTTTCTTCTTAGTGACAGCCACTTCACTCACATCCGTATCCTGGCTCTCTTGAAGTTTTGATATGCTGTTGGTGTCTTCCACCTTGAAGACTGATTCGAAGTACCTGTTCAGCTCCTCTGTCATTTATTTGTTCCCCATTACTGCTTCTCCAGCCTCATTTTTTCAACAATCCAATGTCCACTCTTGCCTTTCTCTTATATTTTATATATCTGAAAAAATTCTTGTAATAATCTTTTATATTACTAGCTAGTTTACCCTCACATTTCATCTTCTCCTCCTTTATTGCTTTTTAAAATTATCCTCTGCTGGTTTTTAAAGGCTTCCCAATCGTCTGGTTTCCCATTAATCTTCACCACATTGTTTGTTTTTTTCTTTTGTTTTTGTGCTGCCTCTGACTTCCCTTGTCAGCCATAGTTGCCTCATCTTCCTCGAGTAAGTTTCTTCTTCCTCGGGATGAATTTCTATTGTGCCTCCTGAATTACTCCCAGAAACTCCTGTCATTGCTTTTCCACTGTATTCCCTGCTCAGCTCCCCTTCCAATCAACTCTGGCCAGCTCCTCCCTCATGTCTCAAGCAGTTACCTTTGGTCAATAGTAATACCACTAAATCTGATTTCCAGTTTCTTCCTCTCAAATTGCAGGGTGAATTTTATCATATTGTATGGTCAATATACCCTAGGGGTTCCATTACCTTAAGCTCCCTAATCATGTCTGTCTTATTATGCATCACTAAATTCAGAATTTCCTGTTCCCTAGTGGACGCTAAAACCTAACTTATCCAAAGACCATGTAGCAGACATTACACAAATTCCTCTTCTTGGATCCACTACCAACCTGATCTTCCCAGCCTACCTCCATACAGAAGTACCTTTGTTTATTGTCATACATACTGCTTTTCTTACATGCCTTTCAATCTTCGAGATAGGTTGTTGGATTCCCAAGTTTTTTCATACTCTGTATCGATTACTTGTTCTGAAAGCTTTAATAACCTCTGCTGAGCCCTGCCTCTCTAACTTTTTCCATCATTCTCCATGTAACTGGACACCAACCCTGCCCCACCACCCCACCCATCCCCACCACTCGTTATGCAAACCACCAGGACTCTGGTCCCAGTTTACTTCAGGTAAAGTCCATCCCATGGGAGCAAGACCCTCAGACAATGCCAAATCTATTTCTCATTTTTGTGATTATGTGCAGCTCAGCCATAAGCACCCCCCCCCCCCACCCCGTTGCAATGTGTGCTAAAGAATACCGACAAGCCATCTCCTGTTTGCCCTGTGCCAGTTGGGCTTGGAAATGGTCCAGGGAGACAAATTGCATTGGTTTGTTTGGATGCACAGACCATAAGCATCATCCCCAAATGTATTGTTATAATGAAATGAATATAATGCAAATACTAATTGCAAAAAGTATATATCTGTATTTGAGTACATGTACATGCATACAGTAGATCTAGGCTTTTTGTTCCCATGCTGAAGCCTTTTGTCTATATTTATACTTCCTTGAATTGTTCATTAAGACTTTGTGCTTCACAAATTTTACCCCTTTAGTTTGCTGATTGCTTGTACCAGTTATCTTTATTCATTCACAGCCCGAGGGGCGTCACTGGCCGGGCAGCATTTATTGCCCACCCCTAATTACCCAGATGGCAGTTAAGAGTTAACCACATTGCTGTGGTCACATGTAGGCCAGACCAGGTAAGGATAGCAATTTCCTCCCCTAGAGGACATTAGTGAACCAGATGGGTCTTTCCCAACAATTGACAATGGATTCACAGTCATCGTTAGACTCTTAATTCCAGGTATTTATATAATTCAAATTCCACCATCTACCGTGGCGGGGTTTGAACCCGGGTCCCCAGAACCTTATCTGGGTCTGGGGATTAATAGCCCAGTGATAATATTACTTGATCATTGCCTCCCCAAATACTGCAAGCAATCCTATCCCTTAATGGAATGGCTTCCAATTGAAAAGTGACATTATTTTAATTCAAGTCAGTACAATAATGATAGATAATTTATGTTTTAAACTGTTTAATCTTCTTATCTTACTATGTGTCTTTCAGCTATCTCTTAAGTGGAAATCTAGCATTAAATTTAATGGATTTTTCAACACCGTATGCATGACAATTTATTACCTGTACTACTCAATGTTAAGCAGTTCTAATTTCATTTATACTATTGCCCACTCAACATAAGTGAAACTATGCACAACAAACCACCACAGTGAATGGAATATATTTCGATTTTCAGAATGTGTTTGATAAGGTACCACACATTATTCTGTTTGATCAAGATAAAAGCCCAATCAAGGCACTTGTCAGACCACAGCTGGAATACTGTAAACAGTCGGTCCCTTATTAAGGGAGAGGTATACTGGCATTAGAGGGAGACCAGAGAAGTTTCATTAGGCTGATACCAGGTATGAAGGGTCTGTCTTATCAAGAGGGGTTGAGTAAATCGGAACTGTACTGACTGGAATATAGAAGAATGAGGAGAGGCCTCAATGAACCATATAAGATTCTTAGGGGACTTGTCAGGGCAGGTGAGGAAAGGTTATTTCCATTTGTTGAAGAGTCTAGAACCAAGGTCATAATCTCAGAATAGGGGATTGCACATTTAAGGCCATTGTGGAGCAATTTCTTTTCTCAGAGGGCAGTGAACCTCTGGAATTCTTTATTGCAGAGAGGTGTTGAGGCTGGGCCATTAAGTATATTCAAGGATGAGATTGATTTTGAATCAGTATGGGAATAAAGGGTGAAAGAGAATAGACAGGAGCTGAGAATTATTGCAACATAACAAAAACAAAGTTCCTGGAAAAGCTCAGCTGGTCTGGCAGCATCTGTGGAGGAGAAAACAGAGTTAACGTTTTGGGTCCAGTGGCCCTGTGAATTATTAGGTCAGTTATGAAAACATTGAAAGGGAAATACAACTCAATGGGCTGAATGGCCTACATCTGCACCTAAGTCTTATAGTTAGTACCAGTTTACAATCCTCTGTTGAAAAATGTGTTTACAACTAAAGCTAATATTAATCGCTGTTTTAAGAGGCTATGTGACTGGAGGGCATGAGTAAAACAATGCCAGTTTCCAGGTAGGAATATTACTTGTTTCAATAATTCTAGGAGTGCATATGGAATAAAAATTAATGTTGTGACTACAGAACAAGGAGTCGATGCCCTAGTTATATTATTGCTGGACTGTTAATCAAGAGACCCAGATAACATTCTGGGATGCAGATGGTGGAATTTGAATTCAATAAATATCTGGAATTTAGAATCTGATGATGACCATGAATCTGTTGTTGATTGTTGGGAAAAACCCATCCGGTTCACTAATGTCCTTTAGGGAAGGAAACTGCCAAGCTTAGCTGGTCTGGCCCACATGTGATTCCAGGCCCACAGCAATGTATTTGACTATTAACTGCCCTCTAGACAATTAGGGACGGGCAATGAATGCTGCCTAGCCAGTGACACCCTCATCTCATGAATTAATTTTTTTAAAAACTGAAGAAACAACAAATGCAAGATAATAAAATGTGAGGCTGGATGAACACAGCAGGCCAAGCAGCATCTCAGGAGCACAAAAGCTGACGTTTCGGGCCTAGACCCTTCATGCTTGGCCTGCTGTGTTCATCCAGCCTCACATTTTATTATTGCTGCTTGGCCTGCTGTGTTCATCCAGCCTCACATTTTATTATTGCTGCTTGGCCTGCTGTGTTCATCCAGCCTCACATTTTATTATTGCTGCTTGGCCTGCTGTGTTCATCCAGCCTCACATTTTATTATGCTGCTTGGCCTGCTGTGTTCATCCAGCCTCACATTTTATTATCTCCTGAGATGCTGCTTGGCCTGCTGTGTTCATCCAGCCTCACATTTTATTATCTTGGAATCTCCAGCATCTGCAGTCCCCATTATCTCTGAAACAACAAATGCAAACGTGTTGCAGTAAAATGCAACAGTGCAAAAGATATGAATTCTTAAGTGTTTAAGAACTGTCATTTATCTTTCTGCGATAATTTACTAGTACAGTACTCAAGGGATTTAAACTAATAAAACCAGCGCCAACAATAACGGATTAGCGAGAATCCCTGGAATTTATCATGATTGCTGTAATAACTGTGGCAAACTTTAAACATTTACAATTATCTTTCACTAGCAAGTGAACTCATCACAGGTTTAATAAATTCTTCTATTTTCAACGTTGTATTCTTCTTAATCTAGTAATTTTTGTTGGTATATGTGATTACATCTGGAACTTAGATTGCAAGTATCTCTCTAAAAAAGGTTACAATACAGAAAATAACACAAGGTCTAACCGATTTGTGGTGACATTTATCCTCCACAAATGTAGAGGATAACATTTGCCTGCCTTGTTTCCATTAACTATATTCTCCTCTTCCTTCTCCATGTAGACTATTATTAAATGCTGATACAGTTCCTGCTTCAATTACTAACTCAATTCCATACTTTCATAATCTTTAAGTGAAAAGACATTGTAGATTTCTGACGCACTTCCACACTGGTAAATTTGTATAGCTCAAATGTAGGTCATTGGAATTGTGGATGAATATACAATTTTTTTTCAGCAACTGTAAAATGGTTCTTGGATTTGTACAGACTAAAAACCACATTCCCATGCCACAAAATGACACAGCAATTACCCAAAGATTAGGAAAGAATCTTGCAAAAAGTAAACCATTCATAACATTTACTCATGATTGTTCTTATCGTACAGGAATGTAATTTTTTGGTTTGGTTAGTAATCATAAATCATAACACTAGAAACTAATGAGCATCGGGATGAAAAATTGTTACACAACATAGAATCAACTTGCATTTGTCTGTAATAAATTGCCTACAAAACTGCATTTAGTTTGCGTCACTGGACCAATAAGGCCATGAACAATTTGATCTGTAACAGACCCTGACTGATTTAGGTTGGTTTGCTCTGGTTTAATTTTCTCAAACACTGCTGAACACAGGGACCTGGAATTTACTGTCCATACTTGCACCTAGACTTGCGTGCAATCAAATTGCAAAGTGATGGGCAGTAGGGTATGCTTTCTGACCAACACTCCCTGGTGCTTGGACATAGCAACCCTGGCAGGCCACTGCTTCCCGGACCTAGAATACCTCATACAGTAAAATGCCATCGCTACTACCTACCTGGAGAGTTCTCCTCCACCATCCTGAAAGCAGTCTACATTCCACGTCACCCGGATGTGAAGTATGCCCTAGATATGATTTATACCGCCACAAAAACAAAGAGACAAAATTCCCTGAGGCTCCATTCATTGTGACCAGCGACTTCAACTAAGCTAACCTCAAGCAGGTGATGCCTAAATACCATAAACACATCTCCTGCCCACCAGAGGACCAAGCATTCCGGACCACTGCTAAACAACGATCAAAGACACCTCTCCCACCTACAGGCCAAAGTCCCCACCTGCTTCAAGAAGACCACCATCATACCCTGTACCCAAGAATACACAGGCAGTGTGCCTTAATGACTATCACCCAATAGCTCTGACTTCAATAATCATGATGTGCTTTGAGAGGCTGGCTGTGGCCCATATCAACTCCAGCCTCCCAAACTGCCTCAATCCCCCACAATTTGCCGCCAACGTAATAGGTCCACAGAGGATGCACTCATCCCTGATTCATCTGGACAACAAAGACACCTGCATCAGGCTCCTGCTTGTCAACTCCAGCTTAGCCTCCAACAGCATTATCCTCTTCAGGCTGATCTCAAAACGGTGTGACTTTTGTCTCGGCTCCACCATCTGCAACTGGTTCCTCAGCTTTCTGACCCACAGGCTGCAATCAGTGAGGATGGATAACTGCACCTCCTCCACAGTAACAGTCAACACTGGAGCCCGCCCCCCCAAGGATGTGTCCTTAGCCCCCTACTGAACTCCCTGTACACCCACAACTGAGTTGCCAAATTCCAAATGAACATCATCCACAAGTTCACTAATGACATCACTGCAGTGGGATGGATACTTAACAACAATGAGTCGAACTAGAGAGGGGAGATGGAAGGCTTGGTGATGTGATTATGCTCCCATCTACAGCAACAGAACTGAGGTTGAGAGAATGAACAGCATCAAGTCTTTTGGACTGACAATAACCAACAACCTGCCCTGGACTTTCCATGATAGCCAAGGTGGCACAACAACGCCTCTTCTTCCTCAGGCGGCTCAGGAAATTTGGCATGTCCATCAGCTCCCTCACCAACTTCTACAGATGCACCATTGAAAGCATACTGTCTGGGTGAATAACAGCCTGGTACAGCAGGTGCTCTGCCCAGGGCAGTAAGAAACTACAGAAGGTGGTGTGCACAACCCAGACCATCATGGAAGCCAACTTTCTTTCCATCCATGGACTCTATTTACATGGCTCACTGCTACAGAAAGATGGCCAACATCATCAAAGACCCATTGCACTCTGGTAATGACCTACAACCTCTTCCATCAGGCAGAAGATACAGAAGCCTGAATGCATGCACGAGCAGGTTTAGGAACAGCTTCTTTCCAGCCATTATCAGGCCGTTGAATGGATTCTAACCTCAAATAACATAACTTGCAGTGTAACCTGTATGCCTCTAAGTCTTTTTGATCGGTACATCCTTTGTCTCCTGTGATCTGCCTGTACTGATCATAAGCAAAGCTTTTCACTGTATATCAATGCATATGACAATAAAAAGTCATCTAAAAATCACTCAGAAGTATGACACCTAAAAAATTGGGTATAAGCAACTGGCACATGCAAGCATAAAAAACACAAATTGCTTTGATATGTTTGCACTCATCTATTAGTATTTTTGCTGGACATGTCTTGGTTAATTATAATGGCTGCAGTTTTAAGAGCAATGCACACAAATTTCCTGCAATTATACTAATTCAGAATAGGAGCAAAGTTAAGCTTGGAACTTTCGGGACAGCTAAAAGTAAATTGATTTTCTAGTTTTTTTTTGTAATTTTTTTTTAAAAGATGGCCTGTCTAAGGTCAAGATTATATTTCCTATTTCTTTTAAATGGATTATTATGGCATCAGTACAAATCATATTTGTAAAAAAAGCTTTCATAATTGCTAGTTCATAACAAGAGTTGAATTTCTGCTTGTTGCTTAGCAGCATCAGATGAATCAGCACAAAGTGGTGCTAAAATTTATATACGAGACTCACACAAAACCATTTGACATGTAAACTGGTAGAAATCTGAAGGGATGCAAGCATGGGGTCTGGCAAAGTTTAGCCCAGATTTGGGAGGTGAACACATGTCCTTGGACCAGTTCATAATCTTTAGGCATTGTGGCCGCCTGCTTGCAATCAGGTTCTCTCTCTCTTCATTGAGCTATATTGGGAAAGCAGGTGGAGTTTTTCAACTCAGAAAGGAGAATTGTTTCATGGATGCTTTTGTGAGTGGTATCCATTTTAAGTGCTCATAGCTATTGGGCAAAAGCAAGCTCATAAAGCATTTCATATTCCAGGTATGCCTGGTCAGGCCATCTCCCGACTGTACCGATAGTGTGCCTCCAGGACTAACTGGTATGCATTCAAGACAGAGATAGTAGGAACTGTCAATGCTGGATAGTCTGAGATAACAAGGTGTAAAGCTGGATGAACACAGCAGGCCAAGCAGCATCAGAGGAACAGGAAGGCTGACGTTACCCTTCTTCAGAAAGCTATTTTTTACTACTTTGTAATTACAGCCATTTTCCTCAGGCAATGGGAAGCAATTTTTTTATGAGCTTTCACTGAAAGCTTTCTCTGTAATAAAAAGGATTGTTGTACTGGTCTCTTTAGCTGCCCTGCCACCTGCTTGAAAGATAAAGAGTGTTTCTACCTTCCCCTCATCAAACATAAGAACTATATAAATGAACTGAAATCCTCCATCCTTAAGTTTGAGTTAGTGATCTTTTCATGGGACATGGTAGGATTCCTATCCCCCACTTGAGGTGTCTTAATTTAAATTCTCTCTTGCCGTTTTCTCTGAAACTCTCTCTCTTCTCTCCTTGCTCTTTCCCATTTCTTTATTTCTTTTTGTCCTATGTTTCTTTGTCTCTCTCTCTCTCATATTCCTTCACTTTTTTGACATTCTAATTTCTGCCGCTTCAATTTTAATCCCTTTATCACAATTATGTCGATTTCAGTGTTAATTAATCAGTTAACACTAGACGATCAGTGACACTTGGCATTTAACACTAACCTGATCAAAAATTAAAATTTACTTTTTAGGATCATCACCAATGGGACTTGTAATAATTGGAATTAGGTCAGCCAGGTGTATCTCATAGAATATAGTTCCCTGACTGGGGCCATAAACCTGGTACAAACAGGGAATCCTGGTTGACAGCTATAAACGCGAGTGTCAGGGGTTCTGAGCTGAATGAACGCAGCAGGCCAAGCAGCATCAAAGGAGATGGATGGCTGACATTTTGGGCCTAGATCCTTCTGAGACACAGTCGGTTTTACTTGGCAGTTCGAGAACCGGGGGAATCTGTATCAGGATATTTGACAAGGTTAGGATGACTAGCAGAGACATGTGATTTTGGTTTATCCTTAATGAGATGCTGAGATACCATATGCTTCCAGAACTTTGGCTAATGCTGAAAGAAGATACACGCAGATAGAGAAGGAAGGTTTGGTTGTCATTGCTGGTGTGAGAATGTTCCACCAATACCTTGATGTAAATTTGTAATAGTAATGGACCACAAACACCTGGTAGAGCTCCTTAAAGAGGATGGGACTGTGCCACTACATAGCTTCAGGTCCATTTCAGCTGTGGGCTCTTAATCTGAATGCAAACAATTACAAGTTGGAACACCGTCCGGGAGGCCAAGTGGCAAATACAAATGCATTGAGCCACCTCTCACTGGCAGATACATCACTGGTAGTGCCATCACTAGAAGAATCAACCCTTAGTTTTAAACATTCTGGATGCCCTTCAGTCACTGCTGACAATATCCAATTATGGACACAAAAGATCCTGTCCTGGCAAAACTAAAACACCTGGTTGTGATGGGGGTATCAAAAGAACCATCACAACCAAAATTAAGACCTTTCTAGACCCAACGAGGCCAGATCATCATAGAGGACAGCATGTTAATATTGGGAGCAAGGGTGATTACCCTGAGCAAAGGTAACCACCTAATGGCTAAACTCCATCAGGGTCATTCAGGGGTTGCCAAAATGAAGATGTTGGCGAGAAGTTATGTCTGGTCGCCATGATTAGATACTGACATAGCCATGTTGGTGGTGTTTTTGCCAACAAGAACAAAAACTCCCCCACCTTTATGGGAATGGCCAGGTACAGCCCTGCACTCAGTTAGACTTTGACTATGTCATTCCTTTTACAGGGTCTATGTTTTTTAGTCATTATTTATGCCCATTTTAAATAGTTGGATATACATAGAGTTCAGTCATCAAACACAGACATGACAATTGAGAAGCTGCAAGCATCCTTTGCAATATGTGGACTTTCAGAAGTGTTGGTCACAGACAATGGGCCATCATTTACAGCAGGGAATTTGAATATTTCCTAAATTCGAATAGCATTCAGTATGTAAGTAAGGACAGCTCCATGCCATCCATCGCCCAATGCTCTGGCAGCAAGAGCAGTCCAAACTATGAAGGCGGACTTAAAGAAACAGCCTACAGCTTCACTCGATACCAAACTGTCCTGATTCCTGTTTGATTGTAGGATTATCCCTCACGCAACCACAGGGGCCTCTCCAGCAATGATGTCAATGGGGAGAAGACTCTGCACCAGGTTAAACCTGATCTTCCTAGGCCTAGTGAGGAAAAGATGTAACGGCATCAGAAACACCGATACCAAACAGAAGACTCCCCTAAACAGTAATCCTTCAGCTGATGCAATTTGGTGGAATTCCATTTGGTGGAATGGCCCTGCATGGATAAGAGGCATGGCCAGCGTGAGTTCAGGTCTAGTGATGTACAAGGTTTGGATAGGAGAGGCATTCCTGAACAATCATGTGGACTACATGAAAGCCACAACCTTGCAAATGGGGCAGCAGGAAAACATATCTGGCCGCTCAGAACATCTAGCAAGGCTATCCAAACCTATGTGTCTCCTTCTCCCCCTAGTGTCAAAAGAATCTCTAAAGATCAGATGGGCATAGCAGATCTCGCAGCTCTGATGCTGTTACTACTTGATGAAGATGAATTTTGGTTGAGACTCTCTGGGCACAAGAGATGGGCTACAGTCTGGTACATGCTGCTAGAATCCGAGGCAGTGTTGGAGGAACTGGTCCTGGTGTGAAAACACCGCAGGAGAAGCTACAGGGAAAAGAATGGACCTTTGTCTCAGAACTTAGAGGGGGAGGGCTGTAGTAATTGGAATGAAGTCAGCCAGGTGAAAATAATAGAATATAAGTTCACTGATTGGGGCTGTTTACCTGGCCCAGTCAGGGAGTCCTGACTGACAGATATAAACAGGAATGTTAGCGGTTCTGTTCACTCTTGGAGCTAGCTCTGCACTAGCTGGGTCAATATCATGTCCTATGCATGAGTAAATAAAGACTGACTTGGTGGCAGTATACGTGCCTTTGTGGAGTTATTTTAGAACTGTTCAGTGTTCAAACCTGTCAATTCATTTTTACACAGAATTTACGGCAATGAAGCAGGCCCAGTAATCCATTTTCTTTACAACAATTTTTATGTTTCATTGAGCCTAAAGCTCAATTAACATTTTTTCTGCTTCTGTACCTCTGATGTATTCATCCAGCTTGTCTCTTTATGTCTCAATGTTATTCATATCAACTACACCATGTGGAAACAAGTTCCACATCTGCACCATTCTTACATAAACGAGTTTCCACAGCATTCAATACAGGATTTATAGTCAGATCTTATGTTTATTAAACGCAGATTTGGACTCTCCATAAATGAAAACATCTTCGCAACGTTACCATATCCTAACATTCATAATTTTAAAAATCCTTAAGACCACTACTACAAAACATATGAGCAGGATTAGGTTCTTTAGTCCCTACACCATTCGATAGAATCATGACATTTCTTATATCTACTTTCCTGTGTTATCAACACATCCCTGATTCCCCTACTGATCAAGAATCTGTCAATCTCAGCTTTAAATATACACAAGAGTACATAGCTCTCCGTGACAAAGAGATCTAAAGACTCACAACCCTGTGAGAGAGTAAATTCCTCCTCACCTCCATCTTAAATTGGTGCTCCTTTATTCTGAGACTATGCCTTCTGGTCCTAGACTCTCCCATGAGGGGTAAGATCTTCTCATCATTCACATTGCCAAGCCCCTTTAGAATCCTATGTGCTTCAATGAGATGACCTCTCATTCTTCCAAGCTCTAGTGAGTAGAGCCCAACCTGTTTAGTATTTGCTCGTAAGACAACTCTCTCAAGCAAGGTTTATCCTCGTGAACCTTCTCTGAACTGCCCCCACTGAAATGATATCTATCTTTAAAAAAAGGAACTAAAATTGCTCCCAGTACTCCAGACGTGGTCTCACCATACGTTGTGAGATGGCAGCGGAGTAGGACATTCCAGCTAGACTTGGTCTGCTCCACCCACTCTTCTTCTTCTTTTCTTTCTCTTCTCTTCTCTTTTTCCTCCTCCTAGTGCTTCTTTTCCTTTTTTATTCTCCTTTTCTTTCCCTTCGACTCTGGCCTCTGTCAAGGAGTAATGATTCTTGGCCTCTGGCGATAGTTCCTGGCCTGGCGCAATGGCCTCCTAGTCCAGTGTAATGTTATACCGGCCTGGTGCATCAGCTTCCTGCAGCGACTTCCCAAAATTGGCATGGCGATCTTCCAATCTGGCCCAGCGGCCTCCTGGCGTGGCATGGTGGCCACCAGTCCTGGTGTAACATCCTCCTGGCCTGGTGTAATGCTCTCCCAGCCTGGTGTAACGTCCTCCTGGCGTACCATGGTGACCTCCAGTCCTGGTGTAACATCCTCCCGGCCTGGTGTAACGCTCTCCCAGCCTGGTGTAATGTCCTCCTGGCGTAGCATGGTGACCTCCAGTCCTGGTGTAACATCCTCCCGGCCAGGTGTAACGTCCTCCCGGCCTGGTGTAACGTCCTCCCGGCCTGGTGTAACATCCTCCTGGCCTGGTGTAACGTCCTCCCAGCCTGGTGTAACATCCTCCCGACCTGGCACAGCAGCCTCCCGGTGGCATAGTCACCTCTGGCCTCCTGCAGCAGCGTCCCAGCACGATGTGTCGCCGGTGTGTGGTGTGGAGCCAGGGCCCAGTGTGGACTGGAAGCAAAGTGCCACTCTTTTCTGTAACACTGGACACTTTACTTCTTATAACAAAGAAGCTGTGCCTGGATACTTTTGTATCTAAGTCGGCGCTGTAATTGATGACGTACAAACTCCTCAGTGTACTCATTGAGTGCATGTGATAACAGAGGTGATTCTATTCTGTTCTGTTCTACATTACTCATCAACACAAGTACCCAGAAGTCTCAGAGATAGTAGGAGCTGCAGATGCTGGAGAATCTGAGATAACAAGTCTCTTTGTGTTGCTGCTTTCTGCAGTTTTCCTCCATTTAAATAATACTCTATTTGTTTGTTCTCCCTTCCAAAATGAACAACTTCACATTTTCTGACACTATACTCCATTTGTCAACTCTTTGCTAACTTACTTAACCTAACAATATCTCTCTATGAACTGTCTGAATCCCTCTGATGATCTGCTTTTCCACTTATTCTGTGTCATCTGCAATTTGTCTTCAGTAGATTAGCTTCTTTCCTCCAAATCATTAATATATATTGTAAACAATTGCAGTCCCAGCATTGATCCGTGCGGTACCCCACTCGTCACAGGTTGCCAACCCGAAAAAAGCCCTTATCCTCACTTGTTTTTTATCGCCCATTAGCCAATTCTCTCAGCATGACAATATACTAGCTCCAACACCATAGATTCTAATGACTTTAATTCTGTGTGGTACCTTGTCAAATGCCTTCTGGAAGTTCAAATATTACAGATCTACTGGTTCTCCCCCATACATTCTGATTGAGGCTTCTTCAAAAAGTCTAATAAGTTAGTCAGACACTATTTCCTTTTGCTGACTCTGCTTAATTAGATAATGATTTTCCAAATGTACTCCTCCTTACTAATGTTTGCTTTTGGGTCACTCCCTCAGCCTTCTCATTCCTAGATAAAATAAACACAAAACTGTTCGGCAAATCTTGTGCCAGCTTAAGAAATGTCTTGCAGTTTTAGTTAGGATCCAGGAATAAAAACTGCATTGAACTCCATTCTCTCTGATTGATATTACACTTGGTATGATGTGATGAAATATACTGATAATCTGCAACTACCAAACTGTGATACTGTGTATTGCTAACCCAAACAAGGATATGAGAAATGGGTCATGTAGTGATGAAGAATTCGATGAACTTTTATTACAGTTCCTAGTATTTTCAGACTTCCATCACAAATGTAGGCACCTGCACCTCTAAGTCAGCTAAGCAATTCAGATATAGTGTAACATGCTTCTTTCTGTATGTCATGCTGCCAGAGGACAGAGCTCATTATGATGGAGACTGAGAGCTTCATTCCATTCAATCACATGCCATGATACGGTGATAACATCTTAAGCAAATCGCTTGACTATTGCAAGACGTGAAACAACAGATTTGAACCACTTTCTTACTGATATTATTTTGACATTCAATTTCATCGTGACTTTAGAAGTGCAGGTCCACTTGTGTAAGATATTGTTCTGTTATATGTCACAAAGCTATAATGTGGAAGTGCTGGTATTGAACTGGGGTGGACAAAATCAGAAGTCACATGACACCAGGTGAAGACACTTCACCTGACGATGGAGCAGTGCTCTGAAAGCTTGTGATTTCAAATAAACCTGTTGGACTATCACCTGGTGTCGTGTGACTTCTGACTTTGTCACAAAGTTGTCAGTGGAGTATTCTCCTTAGAGCCAGCAATTTGCTGCCCAGACACCCAAGGCATAATGCAATTCACTGCTTGTTCGCCTTATCCCTTAATTAGTCAGAATTATAATTAAATTAAAACTGCTACAGATCCACGGAAAACAAGATAAAGTCACGTGTTGGTAACACTATAGCGATAGAGGGATAAAACTTGCAATGAACTTTCTTTTCTTCTCTGCAAATAAATAGAACATAATCATTCTTTGTCAGTGAACTTGGAATAGACGTGCTTTGTATACTAGACCAAATCAAAGCCTTCAAAGCCTTTAAAAGCTTTTAAACTGGCTATTTTTGTGAGGCATCAGAAATTTTATTTTGCAACCTGAAGTCATTAGAAATAATCATTGTGCACATGATCACAAGATCATTTCGGGACTAGTTTACTTCAGTGATACAAAATGAATTTCTGTGTGAAGAACTAACCAATACAATCGATCAGAAGCTTGTGTAATATGGTTCAGTCAAAATTTAGCATTAGCTGAATTTAGCGTTACAAAATCATTAATCCGGAATGAATTAAGTTTTTGATTGATTTGGACATTTATCAACATAAATTAACACAACACTGTCAAACATGCCTATTGTGCAAACGACTGAGAAAACAAAGGAGCATTGCTGTCACTCCTAATTATTGTTCTAATTAGTGGTTTTATTTTCAGTATCATTTTGTAACTAGAACTGGAAATGTGACCAGGGTATGCTCATTAGTCTCAAAATTCATAAGCCTATTATTTTCACAGAGTCAACTTGCAAATAACAAGACATTATCACACAGAGGGTTTGAAATTACAGTTCTTGATTTATAATATACTTGTTGTGTAAAGTTGCATCTTATCAGCTACATAAAGCCAACTTTGGAGGAAGGAAGGCAGTAAATTTCTGGAAGTTGGACAGAGCTCTGAAGATCGGGATTCAGAATTGGCCCAAGGCCAACCTTCAGTTCAGTGTCAGCTAGATACTGACCGAGCAATCTGAATCTGATTATTTGAAGCCTGAAGTCACTTTATAATTTGAAATATATGGACTTAATTCCCAAATATAATAGGTGTGAGAATTGTAAGTATCATAGTTTTATGCTCTTCTTTAGTTGCACAATTTGCCCTTCCACCGAGCACTTGGTAGCTTTGCTTTCAATTGCTTAGTTTCACCCTTTTTGATCCTTCCTTTATACTACTTCCTTAATTCAAAGCTGATGAAAGTGGATTATCAACTCTCCACTATCTTCGTGTTTGATTCAGACTCTATTTTCTCCCTCGGACCTCTTTAAAACATCCCGGGGCAATGACCTGCGTTGAAGATGCAATATAAATACAGTTTGGAGCTTGTTGATGTGTTTATTTATCAAGACTTATATTTCAACTTTACTAATACATGATTTATGTTCAACATTTATTTTGTGGTGTGGGCAGTATAAAGAAATGCATGTGATTTATCAGCCATCTTAAGACCCATTGAATCAGAGTAGAAACAAGTCATCGTCAATTTCAAGAGGAAAAAAATGCACAACAACCCAAAAGGCACTGAACAGATTGCTCTCAAGTTGTCCTCTTTCAGATAACAGATGCGCAGCTGAGCAAAAAAACGTAAACATACCGTGCATTAATGAATGGGTTGTCCAAAAACAAAAAGATACGACCAGAAAACAAAATCAATGCCTGTAAATTTATCTGACACGTAACTAAAATTTAACTCTGCTTCAATCTTGACATTTTGAGTAGAAATGTAGACTCTCCCCACTATGACATATAGTAAGTTGGGGAAAATTCTGAGTACTCAGTGATGGGTTCCAATTGCCAGCAATGTGTGAAGCAATAAGCCACTCCTTTACTAATCAAAGACAAAGGCTCTAGGTCAAAGCAGTTGGAAACGGTGGTACAGTTGTTTACTGTTGCTTTTACATGCAACAATTTCTGAGAGCAAAACCAAGAAGGTGGAAACCACATCGGCAACTTCAAGGGGAAACAGTGATTGAAAGAGAGAGAAAAAGACATGAACATGGAGTACTTCAGACAATGAATTTAGACTTTAAAAATCAAAGCGCAGCTCTGCTATTCATATATCCTGCTAGAACAACACGCCTGTGAACACTAAACACTGACGATTCTACTAGTTTGACTCTTACATCTGAATTTTTCACAAACTCATGCCCTTGCCAAATCTGATTGCCAAATTAGTTCCAATTAGCATTACTTCTGAGGATGTTTTCATTTTCAAATTTCTAACAAGCAGGAGTGAAATTGAGGTTGCACAATCTTATCTCATCAAGACCACTCCAGTGGCAAAGAGAGGAATTTTATTCCACAATTAAGAATGACATTAGTACAACACTTCTGCCTTACAGCACCAGGGGCCTGGGTTTGATGCCACCCTGCAGGCGACTGTCTGTGCACATTCTCACTGTGTCTGCATGGGTTTCCGTTGGGTGCTCCAGTTTCCTCCCACGGCCCAAAGACGTGCAGGTTAGATGGATTGACCATACTAAATTGCCCACCGTGTCTAGGGATGTGTAAGTTAGGTGGATTAGCCATGGGAAATGCAGGGTTTCAGGAAAAGGGTTGGGGGCTGGGTCTGGTTGGGATGCTGTTTGGAGGGTTGTTGTGGAATTGTCGGGCCAAATGGCCTGTTCCCACACTGTAGGGATTCTATGTTTCTATGAATACAGAGAGGAGAGATCCGAAATTCTCACTGTAGACTCAGTTTAGGTTGGGATAGGGTATCATAAAAGTAGAAGTCATGTGTGGGTATAGTTTATAGGCTGCTTAACAGTGACTACACTGTAAAATAGGGTATGTAGGATGAAATAATCAGGCTTATGAGAAACATACAGTGATATATTAATGATTTGAATCTACAAATAGATTAGTTGAATCACCTTGGCAAAGATGGCTTGCAAGTTGAGTTCACAGAGTGTTTTTGGGACCATTTTTTTAGAGCAGTGTGCTCCACACCCAATCAGACAGCCAGATATTTTAGGTCTGGTATTGTACAATGAGACAGGGCTAATTAATGACCTCATATAATTTTTGGATTTGGATTTAAAAATAGTGCATATAGTTGTTGGCCTTTCTAAAGGACTTCCTTTAAAAGAAAACAAGGTCAAAGTTTCTTTCAAGAATAGGGATTGTACAGAAAGCAATGATATTAATGAAAATTTGCTTATACTAGAGTGGTTTACAACAATTGGGCATCCTTGAAGACTATTAGCTTGTTTTCAGAATTGCTTTTAGTTTAGAAAACCAAGAAATTGAAAGTTCAGAAGAGAATTGACTGGAATTAGAATCAAGTTTAGCATTTCATCCTTTCAGAAGTATAGGACATTTGAGGGAAAACAGTCACCCCTGCAGAATGGTAGTTTGTGAAACCTCCAAACCGGTATAGCTTGGTTGGGAATATGCAAGTTAGTAGAACTGAGAAAGCTTAGCTCTCAGGGTTGTGGAAAAGTTATAGAAAATATGCAAGTCCCTGTATATATAACAGAAGTTAAAATCACACTGTACATCAACCAATAGCTTACCAGAACTTCATGAGACTCAGGGGTCAGAGGTAAATGTAGAGGTTGACACCAAGGAGAAAGTGCTGGAGAAACTGAAAGCCTGAAGTTGGATAAATCGCCCAGACCAGATGGGCTATATGCCAGCATTCTGAAGGAGATGGCTGAGGAGATTGTGGAGGAAATGGTGGTGATCTTTCAGGAATCAATGGAATCAGGGAGAGCTCCAGAGCACTGGAAAATGGTTAATTTGTAACACCCCTGTTCAAGAATTGAGGAAGCCAGAAGACAGGAAATTATAGACCAGTTAGCCTGACCTTGGTCATTGGTAAGATTTTAGAGTGCATTAAGGATGACTTTGCAGTGGACTTGGAAGTGAATGGTAAAAGAGGGCTGACTCAGCACTGTTTCATCAAAGGGACATCATGTCTGACATATCTGTTAGAATTCTTTGAGAAGGTAATGAGCAAGTTAGACAAAGGAGAGCCAGTGGACAAGATTTGTTTGGATTTCCAGAAGGCCTCTGTCAAGGTGCCACACAGGAGGCTATTAAATAAGAACCCATGGTTTTAGGGGCAAGGTACTGGCCTGGATAGAGATTTGGCTGACTGGCAGAAGTTAAGAGAGTGGAGATAAAGGAGTCTTTTTCAGATTGCGCTGCTGACTGGTGGAGTTCAGCAAGAGTCAGTTTAGACAACAACTATTCATGTTATACAATAATGATCTGCATGAAGGTACTGAGGGCATTGTTGCTAAGATTGCAGATGACACAAAGATAGGTGGACAGCCAGGTAATGAGTATCTGAAGAAGGGCCACAGGACTCAAAATGTTATTTCTGTGTTCGCGCCACAGACACTGCCAGACTTGAAATTTCTGTTTTTGTTTGCTTAAGCTTTGGAGTCCATTCTTTCAACTTTCCAGTTCTCTACCTCTCTTCTGCCTTTAAAGTGTTTCTTAGAACAAACTTTTGGCCACATGCCTAGTCACTAACCATTTTATGCTGTGACGGGTTTAATTTTGCTTTATAAATGCTCCTGTGAAGTATATTGGCATGTTTAATATGTCAAAGGCACCGTTTTAATGTAAATTGATATTATTATAAAGACACCTGATTAATGCTGCATTGGGTGAAGAGACCAGAGAATGAACAGGAGGCCAGAGACAGACAAAAAGATAGTCCATTATGAGGTTGGAAAGCTGGAGGATATTCCCAAATGGGTTGACCGTGTTAATTCTAAATTATAGGAGTTCAAGGAGTGGGAGCCTCAGCAAACCAGTAAAGGATAGGTGGACAGAAGTTGAAATGTTTATGCAGGGTGCTGTTAACCAGTTGCATTCTGGTTGCTGATTTTTGGGTGAAAGCTAGTAAAAGTTGAATGGAGGCCTGAAACACTTTCCAAAGTTTCAGTCAATTATGTTAAATTGAGCCTTTCATATCAACAGCGTGTAACTGCAAAACAATGTAGAAAACAGACTGAAGATTTATTGAAAACAATATCTGAAGCCAGCAACATTTAATTCGATAGCTGCTTGGAAGTGAGCACTTTGGAATTGGTACCTGCCCTGCAAATGTTATGACATGAAGACAAAAAAAATTTGCAAACCGCAACAAGCAACTAAATAAAAAAAAACTTTGGAACATCTCTTTTGTGGAAATGTCAAATATTTGATGAAGCTTTTCAAAATAATGTACAATATTTTGTAAATTTGTTGTGCCACTTATAAATGTATATCATTAATAATATACAGTAACTGGGAGGCGCACAAATAAAAGGATTACAAGCTGTGTCATTATCAGAAGAGTAGTGGGAAAGCAGAATTTCTGCACAAATAATAGTTTTAATCTGTTTGCCAAGGCTCATTTTTCCATGAATATAAATTCAGGGACCAATGCCTCAGGGTGCTTGACATAAATATTTAAATTGACAAACACCTGGTTGTGATTTTGCATTTTTTTATTATTTGTAATCCTACTGATTTGAACTTGTTTTGTTCCGAAATTATTCTCATTTGCTGTTTTATCCTGATCTGTTAAACATTATAAACTATTCCACATTACCAGAATAATATGCTGCCACTGCTCTGGTTGTGGTGTTGTGGATTTCTATTCAACTCTCAGCTTACTTTATACTACTTTCATACTGTTAAGCAATGTCTTCTCAGCTATAATTTAACAGACTGCATAAATGGAAAACCTGTAACATGTTGGATTTCTTATATCCATACATTTAGAAACATTGGTAGAGGTATTGGGCTGAACCTTCCAGGGCATTTAGGAAGAGTTGGGAGAGAGTAGGGCTAATGAAAATAATGGGGAAGGCACTCAGAGGCTGTCATAGAACATAGAACATTACAGCACAGTACAGGCCCTTCGGCCCTCGATGTTGTGCCGACCTGTCATACCGATCTGAAGCCCATCTAACCTACACTATTCCATGTATGTCCATATGCTTGTCCAATGATGACTTAAATGTACTTAAAGTTGGCGAATCTACTACCAATGTCCTTAGTCATTGCCAGTAGTGAGAAAGCCAGCAGCTGAGCTGCCCACCTAGAGTCCATGTGAGCCATTAAGTGGTCATTCAAGTTTAATAAATCATGCTAACCTTTCATCGGCATTTAGCTTATGCTGGGGAGACATGATGCTGCCTGACTCTGACATGCTAGACACCAAGCGGTTCTGGAGGTGTGGGGAGCTCTCCTTCACTAACATTGCATTCCGTAACTGAAGAAGGTCTCCAGGCCACCAACAAACCAACTGACCACTTCCCCAACCCCCAGCCACCCAACCCCACTCTCATCAATGGCAACAGCACTCTTACGGCAACGATGGCCCAACAGGCAGTGACCCTACTCTGCCCACCCCACCGCTCCACTGATTGGTGGGTCCAGGTTGCCTGGTCCTCGTGTTTCTCAACACAACTGGCCTTTCTTTGAGGGTACCCAATCATTGAGGTGCCCTCTCCCTTGAACTACAACCTTTGCAATGTGAATCGCTTGAAGTGGCATGCCTGTTCTGCTATGCTTCCAGCACTTTGATTGGCTGATTGTTTTTGGGAGCAGCCTCCCATCTTGAATTACTGCCACCCCCAATAATATGCTGCCAAAGGTTTTTGATGGCAATGGTGATGGGGCTTCCCAAATAACAGGAAAATCCAGTTCATTGCTTTAAAGTCAGTTCCAGTAATTAATATACTGGGACTGAAAACTTTGTCAGATTGCTCCCATTCTATTGAAATAACTTTGTTAGAAGTATAATGGAAACATCAGTTGCAGACGTAAACCATGTTTCTGTCATGTGTAAGTGAAACTGGTGGCTAAGAGAGAGCAGCTTTGACATTTGAGATATAAACAGTGTCATTTATATATATTATTAATAGCAATTATATTAAAAGTGGCTACTGAATTATTAGTTAGTAACATATGGGTTTTATCTGTGTCTGAGGTTAGTAATTAGCTCATGAGCATTTCTGTAGCCATCGTGATTTCTTTTAATTCAGTTTGCAAGGCTACTTTGGCAGCCTAATGGGTTTTATTTACTTTAATATTTTATGACCTAGCAAGGTGGATCATTGACTTTTAAGGTCTATTAGAAATTTCTGGACTTAATGAGCTTTTTTAAGTTTAAGGGGAATACCCACAGCTCAGAGGGAGAGTTTGTTTTTTGTTTTGGTGGGGTTTGGTTAGCTGAGTGAGGGTTCAATTCCTACACCATCTGGGATTACCATGAAGGAATCTCCTTCTTGACCCCTCCCTTGCCTGAAGCATAGTGACCTTTAGGTTAAATTACCAACAGTCATTTCTCTCTAATGAGAGAGCAGCCCAATGATCTAGTAAAACAATGGTGATTTTACCACTATTTCTACTTTGTTTTGGGTGATTCTATGAATGTATTCATAGAATTCCATGGATGTATAGAGTAATGGTCTGAGAAGGGGAGAATATAGATTATTTTACAGTAAGGAGCTAGTAATAATCCCAAATCAGAAGTGTTGGGATAAAACCCTGAAGAGGACTTGAAGCCAAGCTTGTTTAAAATCACATATGTGATAGCATCAGGAATAAGCTACCAGAGGTTCCAGCCCAGGAGTTAAAGTCACAATTATCTGAACCTTACAAGAGAAAGAATTAGTACCTTGCAACAACTGCTTTCAGGTACGAGGGTTTTTATTTTTTAAATTGTAAAGGATCGTTTTAGGATCAATGGGATTATACTTTTACTGGGTCCATAAAAATCTGTGGAATTCGTGCTAAAAGTAAATAGTATGCTTTATTATATTATATCTTCATTTTGTATGGTTAATAGATATCAGTTTGATTGCTGAAAAAAAATTTTAACATCAGGTATTTTCGTTTCAGTGAAAGGCCACCTTGCTAAAACCAAAACAAAACTAAAAAATGATCTATCAAGTCATGTTTCAGTTTGAGATCTGATTTGTCCAGTAATGACATCTGAGGATTATAACACATTCTCAGTCCTGAAACCTCTGAGCAGTTTGTTTAAGAAACAGTTCAGTCTGCATTCTTCATCAGCAAGTGGGAACAAAGTGCTAAGAGAAAATGGTATTTCACTGTTTCATGCCTCTGCATGACTTGTCAATATCTTATCATATTTGGACAGTATTATGAACATTACTGCAGTACCATTTGTGGCATTGAGCCAGAGAAAAACAGTTCACAACCTCAATCATTCATACCTCCACACCTTCATAAAATGCTTTGGAGGCAATATGGATAGAGTTAAAGGGATGGATGGAATCAGCAAAAATATTTTGTGTCACTTAGAGGGGGGGTGGCATTTACAATGGCTACAACCCTCAGAAATGCACAATACCATTAAAACGTCCAGTTCCTCCATAGGGTAGGTGTTCATATGTTCATCAAAGCCAATGTAATGAAAACAACGGATATCTTATTTGGTATCACCTGTTTTACATTATTGAGCAAACTCAAAATTGCTCCCTTAGAATTTTAATAAATTGGAATGAAAATTAAAGCTCATTTCAAGAAAATGTTTTGGCAAGTCAGACAATGACATATGAACTGTTAAATATTCTCTGGAGATTAAGGCTTGTCATCTGAAAAAAACTGCGTCATTGAGATCAAAGGGTTAAGTTTAATTTGATAGGAAACCAGGAAAAGGCAACATGCTTCCTGTGCTAGGGTTTGTGTTGGACGCCTTGGCCAAATTTACTGTCCAGGCTTCATTACATCCTGTTTGCCAGCACACATCCAAAGTAGGCAGAAATAAGTAGCTACAAAAATGGCGATTACTGGAAAAACTCAGCAGGTTTGGCAGAATTTGTGAAGAAAAATTAGAGTTAATATCTTGGGTCCAGTGACCCTTCCTCAGAACACCAATGTTTACTCAATGGGATACCTCCCATGGACTCCTGGATCAGTAGGCCAACAAAATGGCAATTGATCCTATAGATAAGTTGGACCATCAACATATACATGTTCAGGAGGTGGCTACACACTTCTGTTGTCTAAACTGCTGGCAGTGGAAATAGAGCAGGAACATTTCAACAGCACATCTTTCTTTTGATTGCTGGTGGTGGGCTGCGATGAGCTTTCTTTTAAAATTTTAGTCCATAGGATCTTATTCTTAGTTACAGCAATGAAGTTTGAATATTTATGCTTAAAGATAAATTCAAATGATTTTTAAATGTAATAATCAGTTTCCGGACCGCCTCTATTAGGAAATAAGCCTGTATATCTTAATTCAATGCAAACAGCAGATTACAGCTACCTTAGTTCTGCTATGACTTGTCTACAGTTAGCACTTGACACTTGTTTAACCAGTCATTCTGGTATATTAGGTACAGTGTAAGGAAGGTTTTCATCAAGCAATCAGAAATCAGCAGCTGCTTCTAGGGCAGAGGATTTATCCCAGGGAAT
Source organism: Stegostoma tigrinum (assembly GCF_030684315.1). NCBI lineage: Eukaryota > Metazoa > Chordata > Chondrichthyes > Orectolobiformes > Stegostomatidae > Stegostoma > Stegostoma tigrinum. The sequence continues at coordinate 25,948,494 of NC_081382.1, forward strand.
AAAACTTAAAATGGTGAGAGATTGATCTAACAGGACATTTGGTCAGTTCCAATGATAATGTAGTGTTTTTGGCGATAACTGCCATTCTGTCAGTTTCACTGCAGCATTTACAATTCCTTCCACAGCCTAGGTGCAAATAACAAAGGTCAAAATTAGAGGTGGACTCAAGCTGCTCTGAAACCACCACTTATTGTCTTTTAAAAACATTTTCTAATTAATCTGTTCAGAGATGTTATCATACACTTCTCGCAAGTAGGGTCACTGCCATTACACCACAAGAAATAAGGACTTTTAGATCGGAAATTTTTGAGTTGAGAGTGTGAAGTGAAGATTCCCAATATTACATAGATAATAAAATGTGAGGCTGGATGAACACAGCAGGCCAAGCAGCATCCCAGGAGCACAAAAGCTGACGTTTCGGGCCTAGACCCTTCATCAGAGATGATGAAGGGTCTAGGCCCGAAATGTCAGCTTTTGTGCTCCTGGGATGCTGCTTGGCCTGCTGTGTTCATCCAGCCTCACATTTTATTATCTTGGAATTCTCCAGCATGTGCAGTTCCCATTATCTCTCCCCAATATTACATACTTGACTTTGGAAAAAGTTTCCCTGTTGTTTACTTCAACATTTGCTGTTGATCTCAATGCCACTAGTCAGATTACCTACATAGAACATAGAACATAGAACATTACAGCACATTTCGGCCCTCGATGTTGCGCCGTCCTGCCATACCAATCTGAAGCCCATCTAACCTACACTATTCCATGTACGTCCATATGCTTGTCCAATGACGACTTAAATGTACTTAAAGTTGGCGAATCTACTACCGTTGCAGGCAAAGCGTTCCATTCCCTTACTACACTCTGAGTAAAGAAACTACCTCTGACATCTGTCCTATATCTTTCACCCCTCAATTTAAAGCTATGCCCCCTCGCGCTCGCCGTCACCATCCTAGGAAAAAGGCTCTCCCTATCCACCCTATCTAACCCTCTGATTATCTTATATGTCTCAATTAAGTCACCTCTCAACCTTCTTCTCTCTAATGAAAACAGCCTCAAGTCCCTCAGCCATTCCTCGTAAGAACTTGCCTCCATACCAGGCAACATCCTAGTAAATCTCCTCTGCACCCTTTCCAAAGCTTCCACATCCTTCTTCTAATGCGGTGACCAGAACTGTACACAATACTCCAAGTGCAGCCACACCAGAGTTTTGTACAGCTGCAGCATAGCCTCTTGGTTCTGCAACTCGATCCCTCTATTAATAAAAGCTAAAACACTGTATGCCTTCTTAACAGCCCTGTCAACCTGGGTGGCAACTTTCAAGGATCTGTGTACATGGACACCGAGATCTCTCTGCTCATCTACACTACTAAGAATCTTACCATTAGCCCTGTACTTTGCCTTCTGGTTATTCCTACCAAAGTGCATCACCTCACACTTGTCCGCATTAAACTCCATTTGCCACCTCTAAGCCCAGCTCTGCAGCTTATCTATGTCTCTCTGTAACCTACAACATCCTTTGTCACTATCCACAACTCCACTGACCTTAGTGTCGTCTGCAAATTTACTAATCCATCCTTCTACGCCCTCATCCAGGTCATTTATAAAAATGACAAACAGCAGTGGACCCAACACCGACCCTTGCGGTACTCCACTAGTAACTGGTCTCCAGGATGAACATTTCCCATCAACTACCACCCTCTGTCTTCTTTCAGCAAGCCAATTTCCGATCCAGACTGCTGTATCTCCCACAATTCCATTCCTCCACATTTTGTACAATAGCCTACTGTGGGGAACCTTATCGAATGCCTTGCTGAAATCCATATACACCACATCAAGCGGTTTACTCTCATCTAGCTGTTTGGTCACCTTCTCAAAGAACTTAATAGGGTTTGTGAGGCACGACCTACTCTTCACAAAACTGTGCTGACTATCCCTAATCAAATTGTTCTTTCCTAGATGATTATAAATCCTATCTCTTATAACCTTTTCCAACACTTTACCAACAACTGAAGTAAGGCTCACTGGTCTATAATTACCAGGGTTGTCTCTACTCCCCTTCTTGAACAGGGGAACCACATTTGCTATCCTCCAGTCTTCTGGCACTATTCCTGTAGACAATGACGAGTTAAAGATCAATGCCAAAGGCTCGGCAATCTCCTCCCTGGCTTCCCAGAGGATCCTAGGATAAATCCCATCTGGCCCAGGGAACTTATCTATCTTCACACTCTGTAGGATTTCTAATACCTCTTCCTTGTGAACCTCAATCCCACCTAGTCTAGTAGCCTGTATCTCAGTATTCTCCTCGACAACATTGTCATTTTCTAGAGCGAAAACTGTCAAAAAATATTTATTTAGTGCTTCCCCTACCTCCTCTGACTCCACACACAACTTCCCACTGCTATCCTTGATTGGCCCTAATCTTACTCTTGTCCTTCTTTTATTCCTTAAATACCTATCGAAAGCCTTAGGGTTTACCCTGATCCTATCCGCCAACAACTTCTCATGTCTCCTCCTGGCTCTTCTGAGCTCTCTCTTTAGGTCTTTCCTGGCTACCTTGTAACCCTCAAGTGCCCTAATTGAGCCTTCACATCTCATCCTAACATAAGCCTTCTTCTTCCTCTTGACCAGAGATTCCACCTCCTTCGTAAACCACGGCTCCCGTGCTCTACAGCTTCCTCCCTGCCTGACAGCTACATACTTATCTAGGACACACAGGAGCTTTTCCTTGAATAAGCTCCACATTTCTAATGTGCCCATTCCCTGCAGTTTCCTTCCCCATCCTATGCTCCCTAAATTTTGCCTAGTCTCATTGTAATTGCCTTTCCCCCAGCTATAACTCTTGCCCAGTGGTATCCACCTATCCCTTTCCATCACTAAAGTAAACATAACAGAATTGTGATCACTATCACCAAAGTGCTCACCTACTTCCAAATCTAACACCTGGCCGGGCTCATTACCCAGTACCAAATCTAATGTGGCTTCACCCCTTGTTGGCCTGTCTACATACTGTGTCAGGAAGCCCTCCTGCACACACTGGTCAAAAACTGACCCATCTATAGTACTTGAACTATAGTGCTCCCAGTCAATATTTGGAAAGTTGAAGTCCCCCATGACAACTACCCTGTCTCTCTCACTCCTATCGAGAATCATCTTTGCTATCCTTTCCTCTATATATGTAGAACTATTTGGAGGCCTGTAGAAAACTCCCAACAGGGTGACCTCTCCTTTCTTGTTTCTAACCTCAGCCCATACTACCTCAGTTGACGAGTTCCCAAACATCCTTTCTGCAACTGTAACACTGTCCTTGACCAACAATGCCACACCTCCCCACCTTTTACCAACTTCTCTGTTCTTACTGAAACATCTAAATCCCGGAACCTGCAACAACCATTCCTGTCCCTGCTCTATCCTTTGCGTTAGGTGAGAAATCAGAAGAAAGAATGACAATGTATGTGCGACCCTTGCCTCATTTTACCTTAATCCACCCTGTCACCATAGCCTCTACCCATGAAACTCAAAAGAAAATGGTCTATCTTTTTGCCGCTGGATCCCTGGAAGACGAGGTAACCGCAATGATCATTTTGATCCAGAAGCTGCTGGTTATCGGCATCAATGAATGCAAACGTTTATTCAAAGATGATTGTTGAACCTGCCCTCATACCCAATTTTTGCAGCACTAAAGTTTAGCCCTAGAATCTATTGAGGATTTAACTAATTAAAAAAACTCTAATTGATTTTAAAAAAGGCCTATTCATTCCATTTAAACTCTTTCAGCAACCTAATCCCTTACAAAAATTAACATTTGCATTCATTGCTTTATATCGAAGACTCACAACCACTTGGAGATAGCAATCAAACTATGAACGGATCTGATGTGGAGGTGCTGGGGTTGGACTGAGATAGGCCCACCTCTCTCACAAACACTGGAAGAAGGAGTGAGTCTCCAAAAGCCTGTGTTTTCAAATAAACCTGTTGGACTATAACCTGGTATAACACGGTGTGAAGCTGGATGAACACAGCAGGCCAAGCAGCATCAGAGGAGCAGGAAAGTTTGACGTTTTGGGTCGAGACCCTTCTTCAGAAATATTTTTCTGAAGGGTCTCAACCCGAAACGTCAACCTTCCTGCTTCTTTGATGCTGCTTGGCCTGCTGTGTTCATCCAGCTCCACACCGTGTTATCTCAGATTCTCCAGCATCGGCAGTTCCTACTATCTCTGGACTATAACCTGGTGTTGTGTGATTCTGACGTTATGAATGGATAGATATCCTAATCTGATAACAATAGGTTTTAAAATCAGTCATGCAGCCCAAAGCCTGTAACCACTATTCTCAGGCTTAATGCAATAGACAGAATGAAATAGCAAGTATTGATCTTTTTAACTTGGAGACTTTTTTTAATAAAAAGCTTGTGATTCAAATACCTTGACAGCTTGACAGTTATAATGAGCTTGATAGTTCTATTAAGATGTGTTTATTTCCTTTACACATATTCATGTCTAATTTAACAATCGTCAAGGGCACATGGCCTCTTCCAGAAAATTCTTAGACTAATGCCCCAATTAACTCTCCAAATGAGTACCTCTCTAAAAGAACTCCAACAGGTTTAGGCCTTCCCTTGCAAAGTGTAAAACTCACAAGTCACATTTTGGACAAGACAACGACAGATTGGATTTGTTTGAAGGCAGATGCACTTTCCATGTAAGCTGCCTCTGTGAATAACAGATAAGCAAACTACAACCAACCCATGTTTCCCCCCTGATCACCCTGGGGAAGCTGCTGAGGTGCTGGTGTCAGTGGTGTGTCTTTCAGTTTATTATGCTCTGACACCTGTTTAGCTAAGTTGGAAACTCTCTTTTTCCCCAAGAAAATTCGGGCCTTGGTTATGGGCTGTCTGAGTGTGAAATCAGTGAAAACAGTTTCAATTCATGAAGTTAGTTTTTTCTTTGAGGTGCCTCAATTGTTTTTAATCTTAAAGAAACTTGACAAGAGGCAATACAAATAGAGGCTGCTTTATTTAGATATGGAAAATTCTCCACTCTAATATGTAGCAGAATTCGTGATCATAACCTCCACATGTTTTATCTGCTGATAGCACTGTGCAGCGCTGACTATCTCTTGTGTTGCTTTCTATTCCTGAAACAAACAGGGAAGGCATCTGCATATCTCTCGTTGGTACAATTTTACTATGAACAGGTGCAAAACTGTATTATTTCCAACTACGTGAGGAAGCAAAATTTTGTTCAATTATTATTCATTAATTATTAATTACTGGTCAAATTCCCAATGCTCTCTTATACCTCAAGACATGAAATACTTCTTGAACTTTTCTTTGCTGAGGACGCATAATCCCCACTAATGTTAATACACTTATAATTCCCAACTCTCACCATTCCAGATTTCAAACTTTCCCAAATTTTGAATCACAAATCAATTCCTTCATATCGGCTGCATAGCGACAGAGAGAAATGGCTGATTTCTGATCCTCTCCTGTGAAAGTGGCCAGGAATGTTGAAATTGGCATTTTTCTCCTGGCGGACAAGCAGCCTTTTCTTTGGATAATAGTGAGGGCTGGGTTCCCCAGGTTTTAAAGCACTGCAAAAGATTCAGCTCCTGAGTGTGTACAACTGTTGCTGTTTTCATCTTCTGGGTTTAGCCTGAGAGTAACCGCTTCATTTCCACCTTCACTCTGTTTTTGGATTGGCAGAGGGAATTCTGCTGTTTTATTGGAAAAAGACATTGTAACCTGTCTTTATCCAGTATTGTTTCAAAGACTTTCAAATGTGGATAGAAAGTGACTTCTTGAAAGAATTTGGAGAGCATTTAGTACATTGATAAAGAACAAGTGCTTCTAAGAACTTTAAACATGAGACAAAAAGATGTAATATGTTTAAAGCAAAAGTAGAGAAATCCCATTAGTTTCTCTGCTGGCGAGTCAGTAGTGTGAAACAATATCTTTTCACTCAGGTCAACAAAAAATTAGGCTTCTACAGACATCAGTGTTGCTCATTCATTCCAGAAAATGAAACAAATGATTGCTTAGATCCCCACTCCTACTCTGGGTCATCATACAGATACAAACTTAATGTTATTTCTTCACCTTTATCTTGAGATGATGAATCTGCTAAACCATTTCTTGGCGGGTTGCGTCTTTCAGATGAAATGACAAAACTGACTGTTATGCCTTGGGTGGACATAACAGATACCATGTATCTATTCAAAGAGAAAGAGGTAGATTTTTAAATGCCCCAAGTAACACCCTCCCTCAACCAATGCCACTAGAAGTAGACTACCAACTCATATATATGGTTGTCTGGTTGTTTTAATTTGCTGCATACAGGTTGGCAGCTGTGTTTGACCATGTTAACAACAGTAATTACAACACAAAAAGTGATGCACAAATGAAACACATTGGGATCTCTAAAATCTATTTGCAATTGATTTCCCTTCAGTGCTCAAAAGAATGGTGATGCTTGAGCTGCAAGACCAGGGAACATTGTGTCCCCAAAGGATTAATTTCCCCCTGATTCCCAATTCCCTGGATTGAGGTGCCCCCATACTCTATCCCAAGGATTAAGCTCTCTCTAATTCTTCCCCAAGGACTAAATTCCCCAAAATTTTCATTGGATTATTCCCTTGATCCTCTGAATTCATTTTCACCTTGACCTTCTACTCCTTAGAGTGAATTCCCTTTGATCCCTCTTGAAGGTTGAGGATTAAACATTGAAATGCCTTGATTCTCATGGATTGCCACCAGTTCCCACACCCCAGACTAAACCCCCCTGATCTTCAATCCCCAGCATTGGGCAGCATTCCATTAACATTTTTAAGTATTTGCACCAACATACTAACTCGTTTGTACTTCATACACTAAAAAGTCTACATCCCTCTGTGCCTCAGAATTCTGCAGTCATTCTCTACTTAAGTATTCTGTTTCTTTTCCTTTCTATCAATTCTTCCAATTTCTAATTCTCTTCTCCACCCTGGATTCCAGAATCTCCACCCCTCTGGATTCCTGATTCCCATCCCTTCCCCTAAATTCCTGATTCTGTATTTTCTCCCATTCCCGGTAGTTACAATTCACTGAACTCTGGCAATTCCTCCATTTTCTGCTTGCCAATGTGTTTAAGACAAGGGCCAAGTTTTGAAGTTTGGACATGGCTTTTAAAGTGGGGGAAAATAGCATTTGCTGCAAAGCATGACTGCAAAGAGAAAAATCAACAGAGGAATTCAAATGGAATGTCTACAAGGTGAATACAGGGTGTGGATTTTGGAAACATTTGCACCAACATTATTTTTACAGGAATCAAAGAGACAATGAGAGTGGTGATCTGTGGAACAAGCAAGATAGACTAGGAGAAGCATCAGAGAGACGGAAACACAATGAGTGCCTATACACATATGCCCCTTGTACCACTTCAGTGAAGCATCAGCTGTTTTATCTGGGATGGTCTCCCTAAGTGAGCAGCAACAGCAGTGGAGTGAGCAGATAGATCACACAGAGCAGCAGCAGGAGGAAGTCAAACAAGAGGTGAAAGTCATGGTGCTGAAGGAACAGGAAAAAGAGTTTGCGAAGGAGGTGACCACAATGGCAGAGAAAAAGGTTAAGGTAGCGGTAGAGGAGGTCAAGGTGGTGGAGGAGGTGATGGCAGCAGAGAAGAAGATTAAGGAGGAAGTTGTTGTCACAGGGTGGTTCTATAAGCCCCCTTTCATTGGCAGCCTCACTGAGATATTTGTTGAGAATTCTGTACTACTGCCACCTTTCACTGGGGAACATACATGTTGGAGCTCCTACAATTCCATTCACTATAAGATTGGCCTTAATTATTTGTTATGGTTTAAGGTTGATGCTGAAATGGGAATGCATCAAAGCCATCCTGCAGGTTAATGGCAACACTGATCAGATAATTTCTGCTGTAAACTCATGAATGAACTAATGGCTGCTACTTTCAATCTTGAAAACCACCCAGCTGAGGTTAGATTGTGAAATTGTAAGATACCTCAAAAATGTGACCAACAGATGAAGCTAGCTATTTCATACTGTACAATGCAAGTGCTGTTTATTGCTAACAAGATACTGTCAAAGAGATGTTCCAATTAAAGCACAAATAAATATTGTGGTATATACATTTCAGGCTGTAGGTCTGTAGCCTCTATTTTCCAAAGATGAATGGATCATATTAAACAGTCTCCCTTTAGCTATTAGCAATAGACATAGTACTGACTGTAGTCGAGTAGCCAGTGTTTGCAAAGCTTGGAATATAGAGCTGAATTGCTGAGTCCAATTAGCTTCCTGAGTACTTTTACATAAAAACATAGAAATAGAAGGAACAGGCCACTTAGCCCACTGAGTCTACTCTGCCAATCAATATGATCATTGCTGATCATCTAACTCAGTATCATGTTCCCACTTTCTCCCCATGCTCTTTGATCCCTTTAGCCCCAGGAACAATATCTAGCTCTTTCCTGAAAACATTAATGCTATGGCCTCAAGCACTTTCTGTTGCACAGAATTCCACAAGCTCAACACTCTCTGGATGGAGACAGTTATTCTCATCTCAGTCCAGTATCCTTAGACTGTGACCCTTAGTTCTGAACTCCCCAGCTATTGGGAACGTCTTTTCCATATTTACCCGGCATAGATCTGTTCAAATTTTGTGGGTTTCTATGAGATTCCCCCTTCAGTGAATATAATCCTAACCAATCCAGCCTCTTCTTGTACACCTGCCCAATCATCTCAAGAATCAGTCTGGTAAACCTTAATTTCACTCCATCCATAGACCAGAATGTCCTTCCTCAGATAAGGAGACCAAACTATATACATTACTCTAGGTGTGATCTCATCAAGGCCCCATAAATTACAGCAAGACACCCCTTTCTCTGCACTTAAATTCTCTCTCTATGAAGGCCAACGTGCCACTTGCCGCCAATAGGTGCCACCTATTGTTCTTGCGTGTTTACTTTCAGTGACAGGTTGGTAAGGACACCCAAGCCTTGTTGCAGATCCCTCTTTCCCAATGTATTGGAGTTCAGGTAATAATCTACCTTCCAGTTTTTGCTGTCAAGGTAAATAATCTAATATTTATCCAAATTATAGAATAGAACAGCAATTTATTATCAGTTGTATTTGTGAACATACAGTGAGGCTTCTATAAGTCGCCACAATTTGTCACCATTTTAATTACAGAAATTATAAAAAGAAATAAATGGGACAAAGTTAGGAGAAAGTTCATCCTTTGATCCCTCCACACCCATCTGTGTTCATGGTAGCAACGGAACACCTCTGCCAAAGCTGCCCCAAGGCAGCCAATGCAAGGACCCACCATGCTGCCCCTGGCACTGAAGCCACTGATGGAGGGACAGACCAAACCCACGAAAGTTATTGATACTGAAGCTGTCGCTTACATTGTTGCCACTTCAGCGGCTGCCTGAAGTTGCCATGGCCACGAGAAATGAACTGGAACCACCAGGCTCACTGCTATAGTCACCACTGAAACAATTACACTGCCGCCAGGAGGAACGGACCAGATCTACTGAAGATTAAACCTTCAATGACACTGCAGGCACTATGGCCATGAGGAACGGACATCGGATCCACCATGCTGCTGTCGCCACAGTGGCCCTCACAACTGCCTTGCTATACTGTCACCGAAGAAAAGAAGAGAAACTGAATTTTTGTACAATGGAGAAACGAAGAACCAAAACAAAAGAAGAGCAGAGAAGAATGGGGCTGGCTAGGTGAGCAGGAACAGACAGGCACAGAGCACAAACACTTCCTCCCCTGCCGCTGCTGCCATCTTGTATATCTTATACTTCACCTGCCACGCATTTTCTCACTCTCTCAATTCATCCAAATTCCACTGAAGCATCTCTGCATCTTCCTCACAGTTCACTTTCCCACCAACCTTGTGTCATCTTCAAATTTGGAGATATTGCATGGAGTATCGCCATCTAAATCATGAATATATGCTGTGGATAGCTGGAGTCCAAGCACCAATCCCTGTAGTATCCCACTAGTCACTGCCTATCATTTTGAAAATTAGCTATTTATTCCTATTCTTTGTTTCCTGTCTGCCAACCAGTGCTCTATATCAGTACAATTACCCCCAATCCTGTTTGTTTTAATTTTACATGCTAATATTGGGCATTATTGAAAGATATCTGAAAGTCCAAGTAAAACAGGTCCACTGTCTTCACTTTATCCAATCTACCAGTTACATCTTTGAAAAATTGCAATAGATTTTTTAAGGTTGATTTCACTTTCATAGATCCTTGCTGACTCTTTCTGATTTTGTTACTTTTTTCCAAAAGCTGAACTATTAAATCTTTTATAATGGACTGTAGCATTTCCCTACTACTGATGTCAAACTAACCAGTCTATATTTTCCCATTTTCTCTCATCTATCTTTTTTTTAAGTCATAGCGTTACATTAGCTACCTTCCAAACCATTCAAACTACTCCAGGTCTTTAGAACCTCGAAAAATGGCCCTGTTTTTATTCACTCATGGGATGTGAGCATCTCTGGCTGGGCCAGCACTAATTGCCACCTGAAGTTAGCCAGAGGCAATTAGGAGTTAACCAATTGCTGTGGAGTCACATATAGGCTAGACTATATAAGGATAACAGATATCATTCCCTAAAGGACATTAGTCAGCCGAATGAGTTTTTGTGACAGCCAAAAATGGTTTCATAGTTATCATCAGGCCCTTAATTCCAGATTCTTATTGAATTGAAATTTCATCACCTGCCATGGCAGGATTTGAACCCTGGTCTCCAGAACATTAGCTGAGTTTCTGGATGTATTGTCTAACTGTAATACCATCGGCCATTACCTACCATAGTTGCCACTATTATTTCTAGGGCCACTTCCTGATGTATTGTGGGATGTAGATTATCGGATTGTGGGAATTTGTCAGCTTTCAGTCCCCTGCAATTCCCCAACACCATCTCCCTACTAATACTGATTTCCTTCAATTCTTCCTTCTCACTAGACCCTGTGTTCCCCAACATTTTTGGAATATTATTTGTGTCTTCATTTTTGAAGACAGAGCCAAAATATATATTTAATTAGAGATTGTAGGAACTGCAGATGCTGGAGAATCTGAGAATACAAGGTGTAGAGCTGGATGAACACAGCAGGCCAAGCAGCATCAGAGGAGCAGGAAAGTTGACATTTCTGGCCTAGACTTCCTGCTCCTCTGATGCTGCTTGGCTTGCTGTGTTCATCCAGCTCTACACTTTGTTAACCCTATATATTTAATTAGTCTGCCATCCTTTTGTTTCCCACTTTATCTTCCCCTGCTTTCAATTGGAAAGGACCTACATTTGTCTTCATTAATCCTTTTTGTCTACATATACCTGTAGAAGCTTTTAAAATCAGTTTATATGTTTCCCGCAAGCTTAGCCACTATTTTCCCCCTCTTAATCAATCCCTTAGCCCTCCTTTGTTGAAATCTAAACTGTTCCCAATCCTTTGGTCTGCTGCACTTTTTGGTCCAATTTGCATGCCCCTTGGATCTAATATAATCTCTCCTTTCCCTTGTCAGCCATGGTTGGGCCTCCTTTCCCAATTTTCTTTGTGTGTACAGGAATGAACAATTGTTACCATTCTTCCATGCACCATTAAAATGTTTGTCATTGTCTATTCATCATTATCCCCGTAAGTAACATTCCCCAATTTATCAAAACCCTCTTGGACTCATACCATTATAGTTTATTTAGATTCAGGACACTAATCTCAGAATCAACTATGTCACTCTCCATCTTAATGAAATTTTTTTACATTATAGTCACTCTACCCCAAGGGGCCTTGCGTAGCCAGCTTGGCAATGATTCATTTCTCATTTCATTATATACCCAGCCTGGGATGATCTGTCTCCTCCAGTTATTGCAGCTATATCTATTCACATTATTACTTCCTTGAGAACATTTTTCTCCTGTGCTATTTTCCTCCGGGGGTAATTATTGAGTTTATTCTCTCCTCACCCTCAGCCCTTTGATTACCTAGTATTTTTGGAAAACTGATGCAAAGTATTTATTCATTTCCTAATTCCCCATTATTATTATTCCTTCATCCTCATTCTTTAGGGACCCTATGTTCACTTTTGCACCTTTTTCCCATTTTATACATTTTAAAATAAAGCGACTCATTGGAGCTGGTTGGCTCGGTCAGTCGTATGGCAGGTTTACAATACAGACAGATGCCAACAGCATGGTTTTCATTCCCACACCAGCCATGGTAAACATGAAGGACACCCCTCTGAACCCCTCCCCTCAACTGAGATGTGGTGAATCTCAGATTATATTAACATCAAGATAATAAAATGTGAAGCTGGATGAACACAGCAGGCCAAGCAGCATCTCAGGAGCACAAAAGCTGACGTTTCGGGCCTAGACCCTTCATCAGAGAGGGGGATGGGGTGAGGGTTCTGGAATAAATAGGGAGAGAGGGGGAGGCGGACCGAAGATGGAGAGAAAAGAAGATAGGTGGAGAGGAGATTATGGGTGGAGAGGTAGGGAGGGGATAGGTCAGTCCAGGGAAGACAGACAGGTCAAGGAGGTGGGATGAGGTTAGTAGGTAGGAGATGGAGGTGCGGCTTGGGGTGGGAGGAAGGGATGGGTGAGAGGAAGAACAGGTTAGGGAAGCAGAGACAGGTTGGACTGGTTTTGGGATGCAGTGGGTGGAGGGGAAGCGCTGGGCTGGTTGTGTGGTGCAGTGGGGGGAGGGGACGAACTGGGCTGGTTTTGGGATGCGGTGGGGGAAGGGGAGATTTTGAAGCTGGTGAAGTCCACATTGATACCATTGGGCTGCAGGGTTCCCAAGCGGAATATGAGTTGCTGTTCCTGCAACCTTCGGGTGGCATCATTGTGGCACTGCAGGAGGCCCATGATGGACATATCATTTAAAGAATGGGAGATGGAGTGGAAATGGTTTGCGACGGGGAGGTGCAGTTGTTTATTGCAAACCGAGCGGAGGTGTTCTGCAAAGCGGTCCCCAAGCCTCCACTTGGTTTCCCCAATGTAGAGGACGCCACACCGGGTACAGTGGATGCAGTATACCACATTGGCAGATGTGCAGGTGAACCTCTGCTTAATATGGAAAGTCATCTTGGGCCTGGGATAGGGGTGAGGGAGGAGGTGTGGGGGCAAGTGTAGCATTTCCTGCGGTTGCAGGGGAAGGTGCCGGGTGTGGTAGGGTTGGAGGGCAGTGTGGAGCGAACAAGGGAGTTACGGAGAGAGTGGTCTCTCCGGAAAGCAGACAAGGGTGGGGATGGAAAAATGTCTTGGGTGGTGGGGTCGGATTGTAGATAACTTTCCCCCCACAGTGGTCGAGAACGCCCTTGACCGCGTCTCCCGCATTCCCGCAACACATCCCTCACACCCCGCCCCCGCCACAACCGCCCAAAGAGGATCCCCCTCGTTCTCACACACCACCCCATCAACCTCCGGATACAACGCATCATCCTCCGACACTTCCGCCATCTACAATCCGACCCCACCACCCAAGACATTTTTCCATCCCCACCCTTGTCTGCTTTCCGGAGAGACTACTCTCTCCGTAACTCCCTTGTTCGCTCCACACTGCCCTCCAACCCCACCACACCCGGCACCTTCCCCTGCAACCGCAGGAAATGCTACACTTGCCCCCACACCTCCTCCCTCACCCCTATCCCAGGCCCAAGATGACTTTCCATATTAAGCAGAGGTTCACCTGTACATCTGCCAATGTGGTATACTGCATCCACTGTACCCGGTGTGGCTTCCTCTACATTGGGGAAACCAAGTGGAGGCTTGGGGACCGCTTTGCAGAACACCTCCGCTCGGTTCGCAATAAACACCTGCACCTCCCAGTCGCAAACCATTTCCACTCCCTCTCCCATTCTTTAGATGATATGTCCATCATGGGCCTCCTGCAGTGCCACAATGATGCCACCCGAAGGTTGCAGGAACAGCAACTCATATTCCGCTTGGGAACCCTGCAGCCCAATGGTATCAATGTGGACTTCACCAGCTTCAAAATCTCCCCTTCCCCCACCGCATCCCAAAACCAGCCCAGTTCGTCCCCTCCCCCCACTGCACCACACAACCAGCCCAGCTCTTCCCCTCCACCCACTGCATCCCAAAACCAGTCCAACCTGTCTCTGCTTCCCTAACCTGTTCTTCCTCTCACCCATCCCCTCCTCCCACCTCAAGCCGCACCTCCATTTCCTACCTCCTAACCTCATCCCACCTCCTTGACCTGTCTGTCTTTTCCGGACTGACCTATCCCCTCCCTACCTCCCCACCTATACTCTCCTCTCCACTTATCTTCTTTTCTCTCCATCTTCGGTCCGCCTCCCCCTGTCTCCCTATTTATTCCAGAACCCGCACCCCATCCCCCTCTCTGATGAAGGGTCTAGGCCCGAAACGTCAGCTTTTGTGCTCCTGAGATGCTGCTGGGCCTGCTGTGTTCATCCAGCCTCACATTTTATTATCTTGGATTCTCCAGCATCTGCAGTTCCCATTATCACTGATTAAATTAACATCAGTTGTCTCTCTTCAGTGAAACAGCAGCCCTGATAAGACAATGGTAACTTTACTTATTAAAAAAAACTTTTACTGTCCATTTTTATAATTTTCTAGTTTGCCCTCATAATTTCCATTTTTTGGTCACCTTTGTGGCTTTCATAATTTTACCAATCATTTTGTTCACCACTAATGTACTCTAAATTGTTTGCTTTTTCTTTCAATTTGATACAATCCTTAGCTTCCTTGGGTTAACCATGGTTGCTTTATCCCTTTCCTAGAGACCTCTTTCCTCACTGGGATATACCTTTGCTGTGAGTTACAAACTACTTTCTTAAATATCTACCATCGTTCTTCACCCTTCGTTTTCATTACATACCTTTCTCAGTCTGCTGTAGCCCATGTCAGCCTACTCAGCCCTCATTTCTGTGTAAATATTCTCACTTAAGTTTAGCACAGTTGTTCACAACCCAAATTTCTCACTGTCAAATTGAATGTTAAATTCTACCATATTATGGCCACTGTTTCCAAGGGGATCTCTTACTCTGAGATCATTTATTAAACTTGCTTCATTACGCGTTAACATGGCAAACAGGGGAAATTGTTGCATTCTTTTGCAGGCAAGGATCTGAAAGTCGTGTTGGTTGGAGTGATGCAGATGAGGGACTTCCTTTTCCCCACATCAGCAGTGGAGGTCAAAACACTGGACCATGCAAGCCTGGTTCACGCTGCCAACCAGGTTAGTGTGGTCTCAACCATCTTTAGGACTGCCCAGCAATGTAGGAGAAAGATCAGAAGCCTTCTCCATTTCTTTAAAATAACTACCACAATCTTCTTTCTAATACCTCACATTGCTACTGTATATACCTGCCACCAAGGTTCATGGTCTGCCACTCTCATGGTTCCCAGGGGAATATATTCCCTCACTTGTTCTCACCCATTCCAACTGCCAATGCCACTAAATCTCCAAGTTATCTACAATGCCTACTCACTCACTCGGGACTCCTTGCCACCTGCACAAGCGTTAATAGTTGCGACATCCACTTTCATCTCCCTTATTACTTGTGCCTCTATCATTCCAGGTGGGAAAGCAGCCTCTAATAAGGCAGAAAGAATAAAGATGGGTGGTAGGCTGCTCAAAATTTGGTTCCGCAGCACTTACCTGAATAAGATACTGACTCTGTCTGTGCTGAATGCCTGACTGACTCAATCCAAGCCCCTAAGACTGGTATCAGAGACTGCTGTTGATTTACTTGCTCAAATCAATCGGTGCTTGCTGCATTTGAACATGGAATGCCTCAATATCTAAGTAGTCACATATGGGACTGAACATTGTGAAATCATTAGCGAACATCCCCACTTCCAACTTTAGGATAGAGAGAAGGTTAATGATGAAGTAGCTGTAGATAGTTGAGCTTAGGACACTGAGGAATTACAGCAGAGGTGTCCTGATGCTGAGATGACAGACCTCCAACAGCCACAATCATCTTCCTATGTGCCAGGTATGACTTTGACCAGCAGAGTTGTCCCCCAATTCCCTCTGAGTCCAGTTTTGCTCGGGCTACTTGACATCATGTTCGGTCAAATGCTCTTGATATCAAGGCAACTGTCATTCTCAGCTCACCTCCAGAATTCAGACTTTTTTGTCCATGTTTGAATTAGGGCTGTAATGAGGTCAGGAGCTGAGTGGCTCTGGCAGATCTTAAACTGGGTGTCAGTGAGCAGGTCATTGCTGAACAGGTGCAGCTTGATAGCACTGTTAATGATGATCAAGTGTAGACAGATCAGGTGGTAATTGTCTGGGTTGGATTTGTCCTGCTTTTTGAGTATAGGACATGCCTGGCCAACTCTCCACATTGCTGGGTAGATGCCAATATTTTAACTGTACTTGCTAGAGGAGCAGCAAGTTTTGGAGCATGAGACATCATTATTATTGTTGGAATGTTATTGGGGTCCATTGCTTTTGCAATATTTAGTGCCTCCCAACTGTTGCTTGTTATCATGTGGAGTGAATGAAATTGGCTGAAGACTGGGATCTGTGATTCTGCAGATCTCTAGAGGAGGCAAAGATGGATCATCCACTAGGCACTTCTGGTTGAAGATTGCTGTGAATGCGTCAGCCTTATCCTCTGCACTGATCTGCTGGGCTCCCCCATCATTGAAGATGGTAATATTTGTGGAGCTTCTACCTTCAGAAACTTGTTTAATTGCCCATAATTCCCAACTGGATGTGAAAGGACTGCAGAGCGTACATCTCTTCCATTGGCTATGTGATTGCATAGCTCTGCCCATCACTTACCGCCTATGCTGTTCGGATGCAAATATTGTTGTTTTATAGTTTCACCAGGTTGTCACCTCACTTTTAGGTATGCCTGGCGTTGCTTCTGGATGTCCTTCAGCGTGTCTTCATCCTTGGCTTAATGGTTATGGCAGAAATGGGGTATGCCAGGCTATGAGGTTTCAGATTGTGTTGAAGTATGATTCAGTTTCTGCTGATGGGCTATAGTGCCTCATGGATGCTGAGTCTTAAGTTGCTGGATCTCTTTGAAATCTGCCCTACACAACATGACAGTAGGTATTACCAACATGAAGGTGAGATTGTCTCCACAAGTGATCAGTCTTACTGATACTATTATGAACAGATGTATCTGTAGGCAGCAGATTGATGAGGATGAGATCAAGAGATGACAAGGTGTAGAGCTGGATGAACATAGCAAGCCAAGCAGCATCAGAGGAGCAGGAATGCTGACGTTTCAGGCCTAGGCCCTACTTCAAAATCAGAATCAGAGATCAAGTATGTTTTTTGTAGGTTCCTTTTTGTAGAATCTCTGAGCATAGCTATGTCAGGCTGTTGCTTGATTAGTCTATGAGACAACTCTCCCAATTTGGCACAAAACCCCATTTTTAGACTGGGAGGATTTTGAAATTCCAACAGGGGGGTTTTTAACCATTGTTGTTTCCAGTGCTTAGGTTGATGCCAGTGATTTTTTTTCTTGAGACTTTGTAGCAATGGTTATAACTGCCTGGTTTGGTAAGCCATTTCAGAAGACAGTTGAGAGTCCAACACGTTGCTATTGATCTGAAGTCATATGCAAGACAGATCAGGTAAGGATGGTGGATTTCTTTCCCAGAAGGTATTAGCGAACAAGACGAGTTTTCTGACAATCAATGTAGCCATCATTAGATTCCTAATTCCAGATATGCATTGAATTCAAACTGCACCATCTGCCACGGTGGGATTCGAACCCGGGTACCCAGAACATGATCTAAATTTCTGGATTAATAGTCTAGCAATAATACCACAAGCCCACGGCCTCCCCCACTGGTAGCACTGGCTGTAATACAGTGTTCTACAATTATTTCTTATTACCGCCTTTTAAGTAGAAGTCAACTATCTGTTGGTTGAATTGTTTTACACCACAGTGCAGGTAGGTATCATTATTTAGTGAAAAGAAACCATATGATAATTTCTTTCTACTGCTTGGAAGTCTGCTTCTGTTTAAGAAAACATACAGAGTTCATTCTTTTTCTAATTTGCCTTTAATCATGCAACCAGTTGCAGAATTCAGAATATTTTTATAAAGAGACAAAACTGTTTCAACTTTTAAGTAACAAAATACCATTTAAAAGAAAAACAAGACAGAAGAGTTACCAGCAAAAGCACTGTTAAGTACATCTTTGGAATCATTTCATGTTTGTCACTATTTGAGTTGGTTAAGTAACTAAATCTCCTTGTTTTCTCTGCTTTGTTATTGGATAAGGTTTCCTATTCTATTTGATATTTAATGAGTTACTAGTATTAAATGTGCATATAAAAACATTTATTTGGTCAGGTTAGATCAGCTGAGAATTCAGCTGTTTTCAAAACATTCATTCGAAACCTTATACCACTGGAGTCTTTCAAGTTCATTCAACATTCTGGCTTTTTATTTTGTTTTTCTGTATGTATGTAGAGCTACACAGCGGCTCAGTAGTCAGCACTTCCATCTCACCACACCAGGGGCCCAGGTTCAATTCCAGTACAGAGTGACTGTCTGTGTCGTGTTTGCACATTCTCCCTGTGTCTGTATGGGTTTCCTCTGGGTGCTGTGGTTTCCTCCCACAGTCCAAAGATGTGCAGGCTAAGTGAATCGGCTATGCTAAATTTCCCATAGTGTCTAGGGTGGGAAATGTAGTGGGTGGGTCTGAGTTCTGTGACCTGACGGGCCAAATGGCCTGCCCCCTTGCTGTAGGGATTCTATGATACTGACCATCTGTAGCAGCACTATTTTTACATATGCTGTAAACCAATATAGTTTGTGGCAAGCATTTCGTATTTGCAAGAATTGCCATAGATCTTTCAACATTTACTTTGGCTAGTATCATTACACCAAATGGCCAACATAAATAGGTCCTGTTCCACATGAAGAATATTTGTTACACTATCTACCAGACCGCTGTGTCATTTTGCAACAGTAATTGACACCTTATTGTGTGCAAGTACAGATACACTCAGCTTACTCCCGGCCATTTCCCTGATAATGCAAAATTTTAAAGTTCTCCAATTACACATTTAAACATAGCTCGGGGGTTCTGTTTATTATTAATAGTTCATTTTGGAAGTAATCTCAAACAACTTCACTAAAAGCTTGTAAGCATTTGCAACCTCAAAAGGTGAATGCTCAACGATAAATATGCTGACTTGAGGAAGATGGTATCACTCTGATTTCATCAGTGATGACCCAGTGTGATATATATATTCTGTCAGCCTTTCTTCCTGTCCACCGGTGAGAGAACCTCCATTCTGGCCGTCACCATGTACAGCATGATCTCTGTGTATGCACACAGACAGAGGATGAAGGAGTTCTTCTCTGGCATGAGTCCCATGATATCTCAGGCCTTTGAACAATGTCCTCCACCAAGGAATGAATGACCACGTGCATGGAAAATCAGAAGTAGCAGGCAACTGAGTGCATGTTGACCCTGGAAAATAGCCTGCACATCCAGATTGCCACTTTACAGAAATTAGAACAAAGAACAAAGAAAATTACAGCACAGGAACAGGCCCTTTGGTATTCCAAGCTTGCACCAGTCCAGATACTCTATCTAAACCTGTCGCCTATTTTTCAAGGATCTTCATCCCTCTGCTCCCTGCCCATTCATATATCTCTGTAGTTATCTTAAATGACGCTATCGTGCCTGCCTCTACCACCTCCGTCGGCAACGCGTTCCAGGCATCCACCATGCTCTGCATAAAGAACTTTCCACACATATCTCCCTTAAACTTTTCCCCTCTCACCTTGAAATCATGACACCTAGTAAATGACTCCCCCACTCTGGGAAAAAGCTTCTTGCTATCCGTCTATACCTCTCATGATTTTGCAGTCCTCACTCAGGTCCCTCCCTTAACCTCCGTCTTCCTAATGTAAATAATCCTAATCTACTCAACCTCTTCATAGCTAGTCCCCTCCATACCAGGCCATATCATACTCCTCTGCACCCTCTCCAAAGCATTCACATCCTTTTGGTAATGTGGTGACCAGAGCTGTATGCAGTATTCCAAATGTGGTCAAACCAAAGTCCTAGACAACTGTAACATGATCTGCCAATTCTTGGACTCAATTGCCCATTTGATTAAGGAAAGCATGTCGTATGCCTTCTTGACCACTCTATCGACCTGCATAGCAACCTTCAGGGTACAATGGACCTGAACACCCAAATCTCTCTGTGCATCAATTTTTCCCAGGGCTTTTCCATTTACCACATAGTTTGCCCTTGAATTGGATCTTCCAAAATGCATCGCCCCGTATTTACCTGGATTGAACTCCATCTGCCATTTCTCCGTCCAACTCTCCAATCTATCCAAAATCTGCTACATTTTCCAACAGTCCCCTTCACTATTTGCTACTCCACCAATCTTAATGTCATCTGCAAACTTGCTAATCAGACCATCTATACCTTCCCCCAGATCATTTATGTATATCACAAACAACATTGGTCCTAACACGGATCCCTGTGGAACACCACTGGTCACAGTTCTCCATTTTGAGAAACTTCCTTCCACTACAACTCTCTGTCCTGTTGCCCAGCCAGTTCTCTATCCATCTAGCTAGTACACCCTGAATCCCATGTGACTTCACTTTCTCCATCAGCCTATTGTGGGGAACCTTATCAAACACCTTACGAAGTCCATGAATATGATATCTACAATCCTTCCCTCATCTGTCAACTTTGTCACTTCCTCAAAGAATTCTATCAAGTTGGTAAGACATGACCTTCCCTGCACAAAACCATGCTGCCTATCACTAATAAGCCAATTTTCTTCCAAATGTAAATAGATCCTATCCCTCAGTATCTGCTCCAGCAGCTTTCCCACCCCTGACGTTAGGCTCACCAGTCTATAATTTCCTGGATTATCCTTGCCACTCTTCTTAAACAAGGAGCAAATATTAGCAATTCTCCAGTCCTCCAGGGCCTCAGCCACGCTCAAGGATGCTGCAAAGATATCTGTTAAGGCCCCACCTATTTCTTCTCTTGCTTCCCTCAGTAACCTGGGCTAGATCCCATCTGGACCTGGGGGCTTGTCCACCCTAATGCCTTTTAGAATTCCCAACACTTGTCCCTTCCTAATGCAGACTTGACCTAGAGTAATCAAACATCTATCCCTAACCCGCAACATCTGTCATATCTCTCTCCTCAGTGAATACCGACGCAAAGTACACATTAAGAATCTCACTCATTTTCTGTGACTCCTCATATAACTTCCATCCTTAGTCCTTGAGTGGACCAACCATTTTTCCAGTTACCCTCTTGCTCCTTATGTATGAATAAAAGGCTTTGTGGAGCAATGGGCCATAACCACATAGCCAAGTGCTCTCCAGCTCCAGGAAAAAGGACTTAGGCAGTAAGATGAAATATAAGGGCATATATTATTATGTATTCTTTTCAAGGCAATGCTTGTAAAGTACAACTACTCCTCCCTCCACCTACCCTCCAGACTCAAAAGTAAAACACAGAATTCCTGAGATCTGAAATAAAAACAGAAATTTCTGGAGAAACTCAACAAATCTGTTAGCATCTGTGGAAATGGGTAGAGTCATTGCACTTGAAATGTTAACTCTATTTTCCCTGCTGGACACTGGAGTCTTTCCAGCATTTCTGTGTTTATTACCCCTTAGACATGTCACTTTCTTTCATGGTTCAAACAATGTTTGTCCCTGCATAGGCAATATTTATTGTTGGGATCCTCACAGATTCCAAAACCCAGAAGATATCTGTGATAGGTATCTCATCTTTAACACAGGCAAAGCCTGCACCACATAAAAGCAAGGGCAAGCAGATGAGAAAATTTAATGGCCGTACAAAGGGATTCATTTGGGGTGTGTACAAAATGTTAATGGTGTTATAGAGTCATAGACATAGAGATGTATGGCATGGCAAGGGATCCTCTGGTACAACTTGTCCATGCTGACCAAATGTCCTGAACGAATCTAGTCCCATTTGCCAGCATTTGGCCCATATCCCTCTAAACCCTTCGTTGTCATCTACCTGTCCAGATGCCTTTTAAATGTTGTAATTGTACCTGCCTCCACCACCTCCTCTGGCAGCTCATTCCATATTTGTGCCACCCTCTGCATGAAAAAGGTGCCCTTTATGTCCCTTTTAAATCTTTTCTCTCTCACCTTAAACCTATGCACTCTAGTTTTGCAGTCCCCCATACCAGGAAAAAGACCTTGTCTATTTACCCTACCCAAGCCCTTCATGATTTTATAAACTTCTGTAAGATCACCCCTCAGCCTCTAACTCTCCAGGAAAAACAGCCCCAGCCTCTTCAGCCTCTCCCTATTGCTCAAGCCCTCCAATCCTGGCAACAAAATTGTGCTAATGGCTAGTTCAATAAACAAAATAGTTAATTTGAACTTTTCATTCTGCTGGTCTCTATTTTTGTCACAAGCCTTTTTCACTGTGGACAGTAGCTTTCAAGCAGATGATATGATCTTCATCTCTGCAGTGGGAAGGGCCTGAATCTGATGGTTGGCTGATTGCTTGCTGGGCTGAAATGTTGCAGGAATGGCATGTGCACAGTGGTTCCGATTTTCAGAAGCCTCACGCATTCAGATAAAGCAAAACTTGTCTGGATGAGTCAGTTGCAGATTCTCTGGAAGCCATCTATGTGGTTACAAATACCATAGCAACATTTTGCTCTTCCTTGCCCTTTGAGGAGATGCTAATTGTTCTGCACCTTCCTCTACCTTCACTCTGTGTGGCATTGTGATTCGCACAACTGACCACAACAAATCTGGAGACTTGTTCTTAATGGGTCTGCTGAAAGGAGTCTTCAGCTCCATCAAGGCATCTGAAGTATATCCTGCGATATGGCTTCTTCCAATATTCTTCACGATTACAAGACTCCTGGTGGATCATTCACTTGGCTCATTGATAAGGTTCTTTGCATGGAGAATTCCAGGTCTTCAGAGAGTTCCTCAGGAGGCAGCTCCTAAGGCTGTATAACAATAGTTATGACAGAGAAGCTGACAGTTTTAGGTTTATAGCTTCATCTGTGTTGAAGTAATTCAGGAAGGGTTTTAAATCCTGAAAACCCTATGTGAGAATTAACTACCGCAGAATGAACAAAATTATACTTCCATGGATATCCAGCAAAGATAGGCATGATCAACTACCATTGGTATAAATAAACTGGTGATTGATGGAATTGACTGTCTTGTGATTAATGAAGACCCCTTGTTGATATCGAGGCCCCTTGATGACAGCACATATGCAAGCAATAACACCCTCTCTGCACATGTGTGAGGACAGTCACTGCAGTGAAGCTGACATTCTTTGTGTTTTCTCACCATATCCATAACAAAGCACTCAGGAAGGATCTGTTGCCCCAAGGGTGATGAGCTCAGAGGCAGGCCAGTACAAATTTCTTGCTGCCAGCTTGCACGCCAGTTTCCTGGTGCCATCCTGTCTTTGGCCATTTTTTCCAAAGCTGAGCTAGGGGAGCAGCAGGTCTATGAATGTTCTGGGTAGCCATTTAAAGCTCTTCAATAGCCTATTCAATTCTATTATCAATGTTTTCCAGTTGCCCTCCAAGCCTCTGAGTGTGCTGGTGAACAGCCTAGTTCCTTGGAGATAGCCTCCTGGCAACAGATCAGGTACACATTCCACTTGCCGGGTGTCAGTTGCAGCTGCCATCCATCCATTTGCATCATTGTGGGACAGCTGCTCATGGCATTTTTTATTTTGAAGCTAAGAGACCTGGAAGGATAAACTTCTTTTTCCACGCAGCAGGATGGCCATCTTTGGCATTAATTAATTGGCAAACATGACCTCTGAGCATTAGTTGGCCACTTCCTTTATTCTTTGCTCATTCACAAGATGACAGCATCATTGGCTAGGAGAATTAAAGGAGAATCAATGCATGGTCATTGTTTCCCACGCAGTGCAAGCTTCTGATCCCCATTTCATCGTGAAGTTAGGTCTGTTCTACGCATGTCTAGCCTTGAAAAGCTAACTTTTGATGACCTGGCAGATGCACTTAGGAGTGGATTGAAAATTCCTTGAGATACCAGCAGCAAATCCCTAGAAGGAGCTGCAGACAATAAAAGAGAGGATCTTGATGACAAAATCTATTGGCAATGTGCATCCACCTTGCCCTCTTGAAAACCTTTCTCCAGGGCTGCCGAGCAAAGTGTAAGCCTGAGCGTTCTTAGAATCTGCTACACAGACAATCTGAGGAAATTTGCCCTCTGTCTGTAGACCACTTCCTGGGGTATTTTGCATCCTTTGAGGTGCACCTACCTGTCCATTCATTCTGTTATGTGGAGCAGTGAGTGGTTGCATAGCGGACAGCTGCTATTCACACTAGTACTGCAACTGGTACCGCTCATCCAGAAATCCAGGAAATTACTGCATGTGTTATAAGAACTGCCGATGCTGGAGCCAGTGATAACACAGTGTGGAGCTTGGTGAACACAGCAGGCCAGGCAGCATCAGAGGAGCAGGAAGGCTGATGTTTCGGGTCGGGACCCTTCTTCAGAAATGGGACGAAGAATGCCCATTTCTGAAGAAGCGTGCTGACCCGAAATGTCAGCTTTCCTGCTTCTCTGATGCTGCTTGGCCTGCTGTGTTCCCCCAGCTCCACACTGTGTTGTCAATTACTAGATGTGTTTCTTTATGGTTGCAGTGAAGGACGACAGTCAGGAATTTGAGCTGCAGATGTGCATACTCTAAGGTAGTACTCCCAAAAGTTTGGAATTTGTTCTTAAAGTGGTGAGTTCAGGCTCTCAGAATTAATTATTCAAATTAAAACCTTTCACTTTGGCAGGGGTGATTCTACTTTTTAAAGGTTTTTGAGTAAGTCAATTTGAGTAAGTCAATTATTCTCTTTCATGGGTCAACTCATTGACCCCAGCAAGTTGTACACAGACTAGGAAAACCATGTGCTGGCTGTTAAAGCCAGCATGTTAGGTGAAATTCAAAGTAAATTATCTGTTAGTAAATGGTAACAATTTTCCCAGTAGCTATTCATGGGCTTAATGTGCTTCTGCAAACCTGTCCAGAATAAACTTGAAAATTAGATGAGATCATGTCAGATTCTGGCCTCTTTTCTGGGATTTGATTCCTGATCCATGCACATCTGACGCCATCTGCCCTTGGCAGTTCAAGTTCTGTCCTAATTCTCTAGCAATTCCAACCCCACTTATCGATTCATAAGTATTTATAAAAATATAACATATCTTTTGTGTGATATGTTATCCTGTGTCTCAGCCACAATCTTGGTAGAAGTAAATATTAACGGTACTGAAGACTTGTGCTTGAGAACTAGTTATGTCCCAACATCAACTGTTCCAGTACAGCGATGACACTGACATCGACCTGACAATGCTTAAATTTGGCTCAGCTATGCCCTGTCCACAAAAAACAGTAAAATCCAGCTCTCAGTGTATTCTGGATCATCATCAGCAAAGTGATGAAAGGGGTTGTTGACAGTGTTACCAAGCAGGCAGAAAGAAGGGAGGGGAACATGCCCCCATCTACATCAACGGAACTGAGGTTAAGAGAGTGGGGAGCGTCAGGTTCCTCAGAGTGACAGTAATTGACAACCTGTTCTGGACTTCCCCATAGATGTGACGGTGAAGAAGGCACAATAATGTTTCTTCTTCCTCAGGCGGCTCAGGAAATTTGGCATGTCCATAAGGATGTCACCAAATTCTACAGACGCACCATTCAAAGCATACTGTCTGAGTGCAAAAAGGCTTGGTACAGCAACTGCTCTGCCCAGGACTGAAAGAAACTACAGAAGGTGGTGTGCTCAGCCTAGACCATCACAGAAACCAACTTTCCATCCATGGACTCCATTTACATGACTCGCTGCTGTGGAAAGGCTGCCAACATCATCAATGACTCATCGCACCCCAGTAATGATCTCCTACAACGTGAAGTCTGCACACATGCACCAGTAGGTTGAGGATAGGATTCTTCCTGGCTGTTATCAGATTGATGAATGGACTGTCTAGCCTTAAATAATGTTGATCTTGCTAACGCTGATCTTGCCTAGTGCCCACTCTGTGCAATGTAACCTGCACACCTCTGTCTAAGTCTTTTAACAACTTCTGATCTGTACATCCTTGCTTACTGTGAACTGCTTGTACAGCTCATAAACAAAGCTTTTTACTGAACTCCGGTACATGTGATAATAAATCAAGCAACTAATCAATCAACCAAGCAAATGACTAACCTGCTCACCATTGCTCAGTTGGGATTCTGTGTTAGGGCCACTTTGCTACTGACCCCGTCACAGCCTTGGCCCAAACATGGGCAAAAGAAGTGAACTTTAGAGGTGAGGCAAAAGTGACTGCCCTTGACATCAAAGCAGAATTTGACCGTATATGGCATCAAGGAGCCAGAGCAAAATTGGGGTCAGTAGGAATGAGAAGAAAAATTCCTTTGTCTGGAGACTTAACCAGCAAAAAAGAAGTTGTTTGTGGGTGCTGGAAGTTAATCATCAGCTAAAGAACCTCACTGCCAGAGTTCCTCAGGGTGGATTATATTTTAAAATTAGTTTATCCAGAGAGATCATTGCATACCTCTGGAACAGGTGGAACTTAAACCCAAGTATCCAGGCACAAAAGTGCTGTACTAAGGAGTTCCTCAGCATAGTGTCTTCGGGCTTGGCTCATTTATCAATTACTTCTTCTCTATCATTGAGTCAGAACTGGGGTTGTTTGCTGATAATTGCAGAATGTTTAGATCCATTCAAATCACCTCAGATACTAAAGCAATCCATGCCCAGCAACACCTGGGCAATATCCAAGCTTGTGTTAACAAGTGGCAAGTAACTATAGTACCACTCAAATAACAGGCAATGGCTGTCTTCAAAAGAGAGAACATGACCCATGTCCCCTGATTTTCAACAGCATTACCATCGCTGAATCCCCTCCCATGGGGAGGCGATGGCCTCTTGATATTATCACTGGACTGTTAACCCAGAGACCCAGATAATGTTCCAGAGACCTGGGTTTAAATCCTGCCACAGTAGATGGTGGAACTTGAATTCAATAAACATCTGGAATTAAGACTCTAATAATGACCATGAATCCATTGCCGGTTGTTAGGAAAAACCCATCTGACTTAGTGAGTAGCGATGCCTTTGTCAGAGGCTTTGTGATTGTAAATAAAGAGTGATTGGTGATGGGATGCTGGCCTCTGAAGAGTTATTTCAGTGATGAAAGGAGGCATGATCCTGAAGAAACTAGCTCGCAGAAGCCATTTTCAAGTTGGGGGTAAGCATTTTCTTACATCACGCCTCTCTCTGGGAAGTTTGATTTGTTTGACCCAGCTGTTGAGAACCAAGCCCAGTTTGTGGAAAGAATGCATTATTTTTCTGGGAAAATAACATTTTGGCAGATGAAAAACAATGAGTAATTCTTTTGACAGCCTGGGAAGCTGCAGCTTATTCTGTCATTAGGAACCTATCCTTTTCTGAGGCACCAGATACTAAAATCTTTTAAGAATTCATCGTTATGATCTAGGTATAATATGACCTCAAACCTCCTTTAATTCTGAGACACTATCTCTTTTACTTAGCTATTTGAGAACAGAGGAATCCATATCAGGGTTTTTGACTAAATTGAGAGGACTGCCAGAAGTCTGTGAATTTGGTTTAACCCTAATGAGATGCAGGATTAATGATGTGACTATGCAAAACAGCTGTTGGTTAAAGTTCTACTGGACTTGAAACAGGCACTACAATGGACTTTATAAGTGCAATATGCAGCAAGTAGAGCATGTGACTTGCAAAGATTTCTGATGGAAGCGACACCCTCACCAGACTGCTTAAGCTTGGGGAACACCACTTCAGCACAGACAATTGCACAGCCTCATTCAGGGAATACTCTGATAAGGGTAACTCCAGATTGGGCCTCAGCAAAATCCCAAAACAAAGCCAAGTCTCAGCCAAACAGTTATAATTTTCTGCAGTATCCTGCTCAATAAGACATTGTAATTGTCATTGATACGCCAATTCAGGACTGCAATAGAGCCCTACTAGGCTTAAATGGTGTAAGTTAACTCATAAACTAGTATTAAGGAGGGTGTCCAGGAGAGTTCACACCTTGGAAATGCCACCTGTATCTGGCTTGGAACAGTTAAATTGCTTAGCAACAATCAAATCAGATCCAATCAAGTCTGGCAAACTGGCCATCCCATTTAAATGGAAGTTGAGTTTTTAATAAAATTCACTCTAGACACCAACCTTAAACTTGCATAAGACATCAGCTAGGCGGAGAACCTTTACAGATTAAGGGTACAACCTCTGCTCCAGCCTCTTAAAATAAGCAAGATAATGAAATGTGAGGCTGGATGAACACAGCAGGCCAAGCAGCATCTCAGGAGCACAAAAGCTGACGTTTCAGGCCTAGACCCTTCATCAGAGAGGGGGATGGGGGGAGGGAACTGGAATAAATAGGGAGAGAGGGGGAGGCGGACCGAAGATAGAGAGTAAAGAAGATAGGTGGAGAGAGTGTAGGTGGGGAGGTAGGGAGGGGATAGGTCAGTCCAGGGAAGACGGACAGGTCAAGGAGGTGGGATGAGGTTAGTAGGTAGCTGGGGGTGCAGCTTGGGGTGGGAGGAAGGGATGGGTGAGAGGAAGAACCGGTTAGGGAGGCAGAGACAGGTTGGACTGATTTTGGGATGCAGTGGGTGGGGGGGAAGAGCTGGGCTGGTTGTGTGGTGCAGTGGGGGGAGGGGACGAACTGGGCTGGTTTTGGGATGTGGTGGGGGAAGGGGAGATATTGAAGCTGGTGAAGTCCACATTGATACCATATGGCTGCAGGGTTCCCAGGCGGAATATGAGTTGCTGTTCTTGCAACCTTCGGGTGGCATCTTTGTGGCAGTGCAGAAGGCCCATGATGGACATGTCATCTAGAGAATGGGAGGGGGAGTGGAAATGGTTTGCGACTGGGAGGTGCAGTTGTTTGTTGCGAACTGAGCGGAGGTGTTCTGCAAAGCGGTCCCCAAGCCTCCGCTTGGTTTCCCCAATGTAGAGGAAGCCGCACCGGGTACAGTGGATGCAGTATACCACATTGGCAGATGTGCAGGTGAACCTCTGCTTAATGTGGAATGTCATCTTGGGGCCTGGGATGGGGGTGAGGGAGGAGGTGTGGGGACAAGTGTAGCATTTCCTGCGGTTGCAGGGGAAGGTGCCGGGTGTGGTGGGGTTGGAGGGCAGTGTGGAGCGAACAAGGGAGTCACGGAGAGAGTGGTCTCTCCGGAAAGCAGACAGGGGAGGCGATGGAAAAATGTCTTGGGTGGTGGGGTCGGATTGTAAATGGCGGAAGTGTCGGAGGAATATGCGTTGTACCCGGAGGTTGGTAGGGTGGTGTGTGAGAACGAGGGGGATCCTCTTGGGGCGGTTGTGGCGGGGGCGGGGTGTGAGGGATGTGTCGCGGGAAATGCGGGAGACGCGGTCAAGGGCGTTCTCGATCACCGTGGGGGGAAAGTTGCGGTCCTTAAAGAACTTGGACATCTGGGATGTGCGGGAGTGGAATGTCTTATCGTGGGAGCAGATGCGGCGGAGGCGGAGGAATTGGGAATAGGGGATGGAATTTTTGCAGGAGGGTGGGTGGGAGGAGGTGTATTCTAGGTAGCTGTGGGAGTCGGTGGGCTTGAAATGGACATCAGTTACAAGCTGGTTGCTTGAGATGGAGACTGAGAGGTCCAGGAAGGTGAGGGATGTGCTGGAGATGGCCCAGGTGAACTGAAGGTTGGGGTGGAAGGTGTTGGTGAAGTGGATGAACTGTTCGAGCTCCTCTGGGGAGCAAGAGGCGGCGCCGATACAGTCATCAATGTACCGGAGGAAGAGGTGGGGTTTGGGGCCTGTGTAGGTGCGGAAGAGGGACTGTTCCACGTAACCTACAAAGAGGCAGGCATAGCTGGGGCCCATGCGGGTGCCCATGGCCACCCCCTTAGTCTGTAGGAAGTGGGAAATCAAAATCTCCCCTTCCCCTACTGCATCCCTAAACCAGCCCAGTTCATCCCCTCCCCCCACTGCACCACACAACCAGCCCAGCTCTTCCCCCCCACCCACTGCATCCCAAAATCAGTCCAACCTGTCTCTGCCTCCCTAACCGGTTCTTCCTCTCACCCATCCCTTCCTCCCACCCCAAGCCGCACCCCCAGCTACCTACTAACCTCATCCCACCTCCTTGACCTGTCCGTCTTCCCTGGACTGACCTATCCCCTCCCTACCTCCCCACCTACACTCTCTCCACCTATCTTCTTTACTCTCCATCTTCGGTCCGCCTCCCCCTCTCTCCCTATTTATTCCAGTTCCCTCCCCCCTTCCCCCTCTCTGATGAAGGGTCTAGGCCCGAAACGTCAGCTTTTGTGCTCCTGAGATGCTGCTTGGCCTGCTGTGTTCATCCAGCCTCACATTCCATTATCTTGGAATCTCCAGCATCTGCAGTTCCCATTATCTCTTAAAATAAGCAGCTGGCCTGGTAAGCAGTGATTGCAGCAGAAAGTTCGGACCCAAGCTAAATGGGACAAAATTGGTTGCACTTAGATCCGCTCAACATTTTCCATCAGAAAATGGCTGCCTGAGTAAAGTCCTAATTAAATACCCAGATGTCTTCCGGGAAAGCCTAAGGGCTATCAGAGGAGCAAAGGCTACAGTTCATGTTAATCAGGAAGCAATTCTGCGAATCTGCAAGGCCTACCCAGTGTAATTTGCCTCATATGCAAAAGTGGAAGAAGAAATCTGAAGACTGGAAAGTCAAGGAATCATCAAACCAGTCCAGTTCATGGAATGGGCAGCACGAGTTGTACCAATTTTGAAATCCAGTGGGTCATTTCACTTTTGTGGAGATTTTAAAATAAACCCTTTTTCACAATTGGAGAAATACCCAATCCCTCAGGCAGTCAATTTATACGCAGAAATGGCAGGAGGTCTGTTCTTCACAAAGTTTGGCATGAACTTACTTTCAATTGCATTTAGATTGGGATTCTCAGAAGTATGCCTCAATTAACAACCACAAAGAGCTTGTACCAATATATGAGACTGCCATTTAGTGTATTGTCAGCCTGTACAATTTTTCAGCAGACGATGGAGAACAGTTTGCAAGGTCTACGTCAGGTCACCATCTACCTTGCTGACATCCAGAAAACAGGGAAAACTAATAAGGAACACTTAGCGAACTTTGAAATGGTCCACAGACATTTTTCCATGGCAAGCATATGCCTAGGGGACCTGGGTTCAATTCCACCCTTGGGCAACTGTCTGTGTGGAGTTTGCATGTTTTCTTTGTATCTGCTTGGGGTTTCCACCAAGCAGTCTGGTTTCCTCCCATAGTCTAACAATGTGCAAGTTAGGTGGACTGGCCATGCTAAATTGCCTATAGTGTTCAGGGATGTGTAGGTTAGGTGCATTAGCCATGGGAAATGTGGGGTTACAGGGAAGGGGTAGGGGAGTGGGTCTGGGTAAGATGTTCTCCAGAGGGTCGGTGTGGACTTATTCGGCCGAATGACTTGTTTCCACATTGTATGGATTCTACTTCGGCTACAGGGTCATCAAGACCAGGTTACACATGCTGGAAGATAAAGTGTAGACAATCAAAGGTGCCTCAGCTTTCACATCTGTCTAGGAACTTAGGTCATTTCTGGATCTGGTAAATTATTGTGGAAAGTTCATACATAATCTAGCATCAACCCTGACACCATTGCATCAACGTCTAAAAAATGGTCAATGTTGGAAATGATCTCATTGATAGGCAATGAAGTAAAGAAACAACTACCATCCTCTAAAGTGTTGGCACATTATGATCCCAAGAACAATTTAGTACTGATATGCGGTGCTTCCCTGTAGGGCACAAGGACGAAATTAGTGGCACCCTGGAGAGGAATGCCCAAAGGCTTTAGCATTCAGGTCTTTGGCTCATGTAGTGTGTAAACATGCCCAAATAGAACAAGAAGGACTGGCAGTCATATCAGTAGTCAAAAGATCCACCAATACCTTTATGGGTGAAAATTTGCAATAATCACAGACCACAAACCCCTACTTGGTATGCTTAAAGGGAATAAGGCAGTGCTGCCCATAGCTTTGGGCCACATTCAGTGGTGCACTCTTATACTCAGTCTGTACTGGTATACCAATTAGCCTGCCATCCAGGAGGCCAAATAGCAAATGTGGATGAGCCGCTTTCATTAGCAGATATACCCCCAATGACAAAGTTAGTCATAACATGGAATTTTCTGGAAACACTACCAGTGACAACTGACAATATCAGACTTTAGACACAGAAACATCCAATTCTTTCCAAACTGAAACAGTTAGTATTCACTGGAGAAACAAAAGGGCTGTCGCAGCTCCAATTAAAACATTGGCTCCAGACAGACCAGCTCACGGTAGAGGATAGCACATTGTTATGGGGGGGGGGGGGGGGGGGGGGCAAGAGTGATTGCTCCAAGCAAAGTCACCATCAAATACCAGTTGAGCTCTAGGGTCATCCAGGGATCTCCAAAATTAACCTGATGGCAAAGAGTTATGTCTGGTGGCCAGGTTTGGATGCAGATGTGACTGCAGGGTGGGGCAGTGCCCAGAGTGTCAAAAAGCACAAACAATACTGCCAGCTGCTTCCCTACATCCATAAGAATGGCTGGGCAAACTGTGGCCTCGGTTGCATGTCAACTATGCAGGTCCTTTCATGGGTTCAATGGCTTTTGTCATTGTAAATGCTGAAAGCGGTTTGACGTGCATTCAGTCTATTCATCAAACACTGGAGTGGCACATGAAGTCCTGGAGGTATTGGTTACAGATAATGAGCCATTGTTTAACATCATGGATTTTAGTTACTTCTTAAAGTTTAATGGATTCAACATTATTGGTTTCCAAATCGCCAATCATCCAATGACTTGACATAAAGAGCTGTCCAAACTTTGAAGGCTGGACTGAAGAAACAGTCTATAACCTCACTAGACATCAAATTGTCCTGGTTCTTGTTTGATTACAGGACTGCCTCACAAGCAACTACACAATAGCATCAGCAAAATTGCTTTGGGTACGACTGTCCTGAATAAGCCAATGGACCATTTGAAAGGTGCAAATTTGCAGGCTGTGTGGGAACAAAACTTGCCCTGCTGCTCGGAGCCTTCGGAAATACTTCAGGGACTTATTGATTCACCCTCTCCTTCAAGCATTGTCAAGTCCTCTGATTCAGACGTGGACATGCTGGAAATAGCTGCCTCAATACTTCTGCCTCTGGAAGAAGGGAGTGCAAGTCTGCCAACGTGTTCCAGATGCAAGAGGTGAGCTTCCATTCATTACACGCCTCCCATGTCAGATTCCAAGTTGCAGGAACCTGACCCAATGTTAAAATGCCTCGAGAGACTCTCACAGGTATCGTACTGCCCTGTGTCAGTGGAATCAGAGTGGGTGGGGTATAGTGATTGTAACAAGGTCAGCCAGTTGGACCTCATAGAATATGGATTCCTTGATTGGGGCTGTTAATCTGGTCTGATCAGGGAGCTCTGGCTGATATAAAAGGATGAATGTCGGGGATATTGCTGCCCTTAATGGCTGACTTAGTGCTACTTTCAAAGGCTATGCATTTATAAATAAAAGATTTTTGCTGTTAGGATACTGGCCTCTAAAGACTTATTTCAACCCTTCCTCAATGCAATTATTCATGAGCAATAAATGTTTACTTAGCCAGCAACATCTTATCTCATGACCAAAAAAAATAAACCTGTCACTTACTTGGAAATAAGCAGAAGAGTTCAGTATTTTGGCCAACATTTATATCACTGTCAAAACAGCTAAAAAGTATTTAACTGAGCATTTGTGTAATTTTGTTTACGACACTTTATTCTGCACAATTTGGCTGTGAATTTGATTGCATATTTCTATATAACAACAATGGCGATGAAGTCCTTTGGTGAGAAAAAGAAGATATGACTGCTAATTTCATCTTTACACAAACTAATTTCAATAATCTCCTGAGTGTTCAAATTCATCTGATGGTCAGATTGATGGTCAATGGCCTATTCTTGCTCTTAAGATTTTGTGATCTTTGGTGTATTCATTTTAATTCAAGTAATTTTTTGTTGAACAAAAACAGTCTTGACTCATCTGCTATAACAAGGTATTGAGCTGGATGAACACAGTGGGCCAGGCAGCATCATAGGAGCAGGAAAGCTGACGTTTCAGGCCGAGACCCTTCTTCAGAAATGGGGAAGGGGAAGGAGCTTCTGAAATAAATAGCGAGGGAGGGAGAGGCGGACAGAAGATGGATAGAGGAGAAGGTAGGTGGAGAGGAGACAGACAAGTCAAAGAGGTGGGGATGGAGCCAGGAAAGGTGAGTGTAGGTGGGGAGGTAGGGAGGAGATAGGTCAGTCCAGGGAGGATGGACAGGTCAAGGAGGTGGGATGAGGTTAGTAGGTAGGTTAAAGGGGTGAGGCTTGAGGTGGGAAATGGGGATTAGGCGAAAGGACAGGTTAAGGAGGCGAGGACAAGCTGGGCTGATTTTGGGATGTGGTGGGGGGAGGGGAGATTCTGAAGCTTGTGAAGTCCCCATTGATACCATCAGGCTGCAGGGTTTCCAAGCGGAAAATGAGTTGCTGTTCCTGCAACCTTTGGGTGGCATCGTTGTGGCACAGCAGGAGGCCCAGGATGGACATGTCATCTAAAGAATGGGAGGGGG
The DNA here is from genome assembly GCF_030684315.1 of Stegostoma tigrinum. Classification (NCBI taxonomy): domain Eukaryota; kingdom Metazoa; phylum Chordata; class Chondrichthyes; order Orectolobiformes; family Stegostomatidae; genus Stegostoma; species Stegostoma tigrinum. The sequence goes on from NC_081382.1 coordinate 25,983,180, forward strand.
AGTTGAAATGATTCGTCACTGGGAGGTGCAGTTGTTTATTGTGAATCGAGCGTAGATGTTTTGCAAACCTCCGCTTGGTTTCCCCGATGTAGTGGAGGCCACAACGGGAACAGCAGATGCAGTATACTACATTAGCAGATGTGCAGGTGAACATCTGCTTGATGTGGAAAGTCATCTTGGGGTCTGGCGTGGGTGTGAGGGAGGAGGTGTGGGGGCAGGTGTAGCAATTCCTGCAGTTGCAGGGAAAAGTGCTGGGTGTGGTGGCGCTGGAGGGGAGTGCATCTTTACCATGCATTCCCCAGACGGAGGGCCTAAAGGCCCTCAGCTTCTTCCTGTCCCGCAGGCCGGACCAGTCCCCCTCTACCGACACCCTCATCCACTTGGCTGAACTCGTCCTCACCCTCAACAACTTCTCGTTCAAATTCTCCCACTTCCTACAGACAAAGCGGGTGGCCTTGGGTACCCACATGGTCTCAAGCTATGCCTGCCTCTTTGTAGGCTATGTGGAACAATCCCTCTTCCATACCTACACTGGCCCTAAACCCCACCTCTTCCTCCGTTACATTGATGACTGTATCGGCGCTGTCTCATTCTCCCATGAGGAGCTCGAACAGTTCATCCATTTCACCAACACCTTCCACTCCAACCTTAAGTTCACCTGGACAATCTCTAATACCTCTCTCTCCTTCCTGGACCTCTCTGTATCCATCTCTGGCAACCACCCAGAAACCGATATCCATTTCAAGCCCACTGACTCCCACAGCTACCTAGAATACATTTCCTCCCACCCACTTTCCTGCAAAAATGCTAACCCCTGTTCCCAATTCCTTCGCCTCCACTGCATCTGGTCCCAGGATGAGGCATTCCATTTCCGTACATCTCAGATGCCCTCGTTTTTCAAGGACCACAACTTCCCCCACTCAGTAGTCGAGAATGCACTCAACCGTGTCTCCAACATTTCCCGCAACTCATCCCTCACAAGTCCTCCCAGCAATAAAAAAAACCAAAACAGAATCCCCCTCACCTTCATGTACCACCCCACCAACCTCCAGATCCAACGCATCATCCTCCAACACTTCCGCCTCTGCAATCCAACCCCACAACTAAAGACATTTTTCCATCCTGACCTTCTCTGCTTTCTGGAGGGACTACTCTCTCCGTGACTCCCTTGTCTGCTCCACACTCCCTGCCAGCCCCACCACACCCAGCACTTTTCCCTGCAAGCGCAGGAAGTGCTACACCTGCCCCCGCACCTCCCCCTCACCCCGTCCCAGGCCTCAAGAAGACTTTCCACGTCAACAGATGTTCACTTACACATCTGCCAATGTGGTATACTGCATCCACTGTACCCGGTGTGGCTTCCTCTACATTGGGGAAACCAAGCGGAGGCTTGGGGACCGCTTTGCAGAACAGCTATGCTTGATTCGCAATAAGCGACCGCACCTCCCAGTTGTGAACCATTTCAACTCCCCCTCCCATTCCGCAGACGACATGTCCATCCTGGGCCTCCTACAGTGCCACAATGATGCTACTCAAAGGTTGCAGGGACAGCAACTCGTATTCCACTGGGAACCCTGCAGCCTAATGGTATCAATGTCAAATTCACAAGCTTCAAAATCTCCCCTTCCCCCACCGCATCCCAAAACCAGCCCAGTTCATCGCTGCCTCCCTAATCTGTCCTTCCTTCCATCTATCCACTCCTCCCACCTCAAGCCCCAACCCCATTTCCTAACTACTAAAGTCTTCCCACCCTCTTGACCTGTCCGTCCTCCTTGGGCTGACCTATCTCCTCCCTACCTCTCCACCTTTACTGGCTCCATCCCCACCTCTTTGACTTGCCTGTCTCCTCTCCACCTATCTTCTCCTCTATCCATCTTCTCTCTGCCTCCCCCTCTCTGCCTATTTATTTCAGAACCTCCTCTCCATTCCTCATTTCTGAAGAAGGGTCTAGGCCCGAAACGTCAGCCTTCCCACTCTTCTGATGCTGCTTGGCCTGCTGTGTTCATCCGGCTCTACACCTTGTTATCTCAGATTCTCCAGCATCTGCAGATCCGACTATCTCTTGACTCAAATGCTAATATCTCTCTGTTGCATTTTTTCTAGCTTCGGCACTTCTCTACCTCTTCATTCTTGGAATGACACACAGATTGAAGCAAAACATAAAACAAGATCAGAGGCCACAGTAAAAATAAACTATGTTAAGAATACAAACCCTTTATGGGGTATAGCAGTTAACCATTTCATACTGATGAGCTAAGTACATATACTTTGAATTGATAACCGATCATATTTTTGTCTTATGATGAATGGACATGGAATTTCTGAAAAAAAATTCAACCTTTGGTTCTGCCAGCTTCTGTTACACACAATGAGTCAGTTGTCAGTGAAATGTCTTTTGGGCTATCATCCAAATGTCTTCTTCCTCATTCTTTAATTTCCTGTACGTTTCTCATTTGTAAATTGAGTTTTTTTTTACTTCTTCAGAATATATCAATAATAGAACACAGAGCATTTTTTCTCCAATTTCAATTTCTCTCCTCGACAATCTTGCACCGTTTTTATTGCATTCCTGATATTTTTGGTCAGCAGCTACTTAAAGATTTCCAGCTTTGTTTGAGAAGGCTTAGAGCAAAGCAACAGGAAATGGCTGTTATGTTAAGTGAGTGGTAGAAGATGTTATAATCAATTGAATACACGGTGTTTAAAAGTGAGGAAAAGGAAGAGGAGGTTTTTGATACTCTGTAGAGGAAAAAAGTAAAACAAAAAAGTGGCAAAATAAGGAAAGGTACATAAGGAATCTCAGCATCACTTATGATCTAATAGAAACGTACAAGATAATGTATGGTTTAGAAAGGGTGGAGGCTGGGAAGTTGTTTCCATTAGGCGGGGAGACTAGGACCCGTGGGCACAGCCTTAGAATTAGAGGAGGTAAATTTGAAACAGAAATGAGGAGACATTTCTTCAGCCAGAGAGTGGTGGGCCTGTGGAATTCATTGCCATGGAGTGCAGTGGAGGCCAGACGTTAAATGCCTTCAAGGCCGAGATCGACGAATTCTTGCTCTCACAAGGAATCAAGGGCTATGGGAAGAGTGCAGGGAAGTGGAGTTGAAATGCCCATCAGCCATGATTTAAATGGCAGAATGGACTCAATGGGCCAAATGGCCTTACTTCCACACCCATGTCTTATGGTCTTATGGTCTAAAATTATGTATGAATTGTCAAGAATAAGATAGAGCATTCGGCACAGAAATTTACACTGAATGGGTTAAATATTGAGGAAAACAAGGTGTCGGAAAGGCTGGTGTTATTAAATTCTTTAAGTCACTAGGATCAGAGCAGATGCATTAGAATAAAACTGATGAAATAAAAGGGGAATATGCGGAAGGACAAGTTACAATCTTCATTTCATCCTTTGATAGGGTCCCTGTGGTATGGTGATAGTGTCTGTAACTCTGAGCTGTGGAGGCCTGGGTTCAAGTTCCACCTGTTCCAGAAATATGTAATAATATCTCTGAACAGGCTGATTTATAAAAAAATGCTCCTTCAATACAGAATGTCACCGTAGGACTGGAGAGCCAAAAATGTTGCAACTCTGACCAACGATAAGATACAAATACACGCTTGTCACTTGGGTGATGGGAACATTTTTATAAACAATGACCCAATTCATAATTAGCAGTTAGCATAATTAAATGTGACTAATTAATTATTGAAAACCAGCATAGATTTATTAAGGAAAAATTGTTTCTAATTGAATAGATATTTTTCATTGAAGTAAAAAAGAGGATTGAAGAGGGTATTGCACTTCATGTTGTATGCATGGACCTAAATGTATTTGATAAAATGTCACATAACAGACTTGAAAGCAAAATTGAAGTCCTCAGAATAATAGGGACAGTGACAATATGGAGACAAAGTTGGCTGATTGATAGGAAACAGATCTCAGTGGTGGATGTTTTTCAGAGTCGTGGAAGGTACATAGAGGGTCACCTGTTTAAAAATAGGATCAATGCTTCTCTTGATCTATACTAGCAACCTGGACTTGGGTACACAAACATAATTTCAAAATTTGCAGATGAACCATGAGGTGAATAGTTTACACGTTAAAAGGACATAGGCTGGCTGGTGGAATGAACAATCAAGTGGCAAATGAAATCTAAGGCATGAAGTGAGATATTTTGGCAGAATGGCTGAGGAAAGCCAATATAATGCTTTTTAAAAAAATTATAAAAGAGGGTGCAGGAGCACAGGGACTCAGGAACATCCACACGAAATTATGCTGAAGGTGACAAGCCAGGGTGAGAAAATGGTGAATAAGGTATATGAATTCCTGAGTTCTATAAATAGAGATATAAAAAACAAAAGCAAGGAAGACCATAAGACCATAAGATATAGGAGCAGAATGAGGCCATTTAGCCCATTGAGTCTGCTCTGTCATTTGATCATGGCCAATAGGTTTATCAACCTCATCTTCTTGCCTTCTCCCTATAGCCCTTGATCCCCTTACTAATCAAGAAATATATACCTCTGTCTTAAGTACTCTCAATGACTTGGCCTCCACAGCCTTCTGAAGCAATGTGTTTACACAATATAATAAAATGTGAGGCTGGATGAACACAGCAGGCCCAGCAGCATCTCAGGAGCACAAAAGCTGACGTTTCGGGCCTAGACCCTTCATCAGAGAGGGGGATGGGGTGAGGGTTCTGGAATAAATAGGGAGACAGGGGGAAGCGGACCGAAGATGGAGAGAAAAGAAGATAAGTGGAGAGGAGAGTATAGGTGGGGAGGTAGGGAGGGGATAGGTCAGTCCAGGGAAGACGGACAGGTCAAGGAGGTGGGATGAGGTTAGTAGGTAGGAGATGGAGGTGCAGCTTGGGGTGGGAGGAAGGGATGGGTGAGAGGAAGAACAGGTTAGGGAGGCAGAGACAGGTTGGACTGGTTTTGGGATGCAGTGGGTGGAGGGGAAGAGCTGGGCTGGTTGTGTGGTGCAGTGGGGGGAGGGGACGAACTGGGCTGGTTTTGGGATGCATTGGGGGAAGGGGAGATTTTGAAGCTGGTGAAGTCCACATTGATACCATTGGGCTGCAGGGTTCCCAAGCGGAATATGAGTTGCTGTTCCTGCAACCTTCGGGTGGCATTATTGTGGCACTGCAGGAGGCCCATGATGGACATGTCATCTAAAGAATGGGAGGAGGAGTGGAAATGGTTTGCGACTGGGAGGTGCAGTTGTTTATTGCGAACTGAGCGGAGGTGTTCTGCAAAGCGGTCCCCAAGCCTCCGCTTGGTTTCCCCAATGTAGAGGAAGCCACACTGGGTACAATGGATACAGTATACCACATTGGCAGATGTGCAGGTGAACCTCTGCTTAATATGGAAAGTCATCTTGGGGCCTGGGATAGGGGTGAGGGAGGAGGTGTGGGGGCAAGTGTAGCATTTCCTGCGGTTGCAGGGGAAGGTACCGGGTATGGTGGGGTTGGAGGGCAGTGTGGAGCGAACAAGGGAGTCACGGAGAGAGTGGGCTCTCCGGAAAGCAGACAAGGGTGGAGATGGAAAAATGTCTTGGGTGGTGGGGTCGGATTGTAGATGGCGGAAGTGTTGGAGGATGATGTGTTGTATCCGGAGGTTGGTGGGTTGGTGTGTGAGGACAAGGGGATCCTCTCTGGGCGGTTGTGGCGGGGGCGGGCTGTGAGGGATGTGTTGCGGGAAATGCGGGAGACGCGGTCAAGGGCGTTCTCGACCACTGTGAGGGGAAAGTTGCGGTCCTTGAAGAACTTGGACATCTGGGATGTGCGGGAGTGGAATGCCTCATCGTGGAAGCAGATGCGGCGGAGGCAGAGGAATTGGGAATAGGGGATGGAATTTTTGCACTAGGGTGGTTTATGGAGACCAGAGCTACCAGATGATAGTCATTGAGGCTTCCTAAATGATTTTTCCACGGGGATGATGGTGGTCTTCTTGAAGCAGGTGGGGACATCAGGTCTTGGTGAGGAGAGGTTAAAGATATCTGCGAATAGTCCCAACAGGATCTAAGTGTATGGCCAGGGACTCTATCTAGATCAGTCACTTTGCACGGGTTCACTCTCAAGAAGGCAGTTCCCATTATCACTGTTTACACAATATAATGGGCTACAAAATGAAGTTGAGCAGAACGTGGGGAACAATATGTCCCAATCCAGTGAGCTCAATGCATTCAATGCTCACTTTGAAAAAAATGAACCTTTTGTGCTGTAAACAATGATGATTCTTTAAAGTTATAGTAGGTTATTAAACTCACTAATCCAAGTATTCATACTCTATTTAATCCCACTCCCATTCTTCCCCTCATATAACTTTATAAGAATGACCTTCTGGTTCTCTTTTTCCCTTACATTCTTATTCTAACTAGAATACTCCATGTCAAACAGTGTCAGCAGACAATCATTTGCTTTAATGTAACACCTTTAATGAAACATCCCAAGATATTTCACAGGATCATAATCAGACAAAAATGACTCAGACACAAAAAAACAGAACTTGATATGAAAGAAGTATCAGAGATAATGGGAACTGCAGATGCTGGAGAGTCCGAGATAACAAGGTGTGGAGCTGGATGAACACAGCAGGCCAAGCAGTATCTTAGGAGCACAAAAGTGGACATTTCAGGCCTAGACCCTTCATCAGAAAAGGGAGAGGGGGAAAGGGTTCTGAAATAAATAGGGAAAGAGAGGGAAGCGGATTGAAGATGGATAGAGAAGATAGGTGGAGAGGAGGCAGACAAGTTAAAGGGGCGGGGATGGAGCCAGTAGAGGTGAGTGGAGGTGGGGGTGTAGGGAGGGAATAGGTCAGTCTGGGGATGTTGGACAGGTCAAGGGGGCGGGATGAGGTTAGTAGGTTGGGAATGGAGGTGAGGCCTGAGGTGGGAGGAGGGGACAGTTGAGAGGAAGAACAGGTTAGGGAGGCGGGGATGAGCTGGGCTGGTTTTGGGATGTGGTGGGGGGGGCGGGGAGATTTTGAAGCTTGTGACATCTATATTGATACCATTGGGCTGCAGGGTTCCCAAGCAGACTATGAGTTGTGAGAGAAACCTGCTTTAAATGTCCATACAATTCATCCATTCTTTAAATGAGAGAAAAAGGGTATGTAGGATGGCATCTTGTGAAATCGTGGGTGGGCATGATATATGACTGAGTAGAAGGAAAAAATGTTAGCTTTCCAATGGTATGATGGGATTTGGCTATTAAGTTGATGGCAAACCGTGGACCAATTATGCTCCCTAATGGCAATGGGTTCAGATCCAATGTGTCTCAGGGCAGATAACTGGTCAGAAGAATAATAATAAAATACCTGATAGACCCATGATACTCTTATTGTATCCAGATTCCAAACAGAATGAAGTCCTAGTAAGATCTCCTAACTTCCTCATGAAACGTCAATGTGTAAGTGCAAGAAGGTCTGGGGATTACAAAATCCTCAGAAACAGTCAAGCAGATGCGGCTGGTTGGCAAAGAGTACATCTCCGTTCAGGTGTTGTTCAAATATGGCCCCCCATCCTTTGACTGCTTTCATGGTGGAGCCAGCAACTTCCTGCCCATGGCTACTACATGATTGGTTGCATATCTCTGCATATCTAATTAGCATGGCCAATCCTTTGGCCTCCAAGTGGCTAAGTCGCATATTTCAAGTTCCACTATTGGGATCCTTGATAGGAGAAGATTCCACCTATTGTATTCATAATGTTAAAGCTAACAATTTGATTTTATTTTTACATCATTTACATATATACCTTTATTGGTACATCATATTACTGGTGGTTAGTAAATATAATATAAAATATTGAATTGCCTTCTAAAATTATTCTAGGTGTTTCACATTATCTCATGGCCAGTGCAGGAGGTTTACTAGAATGGTACTAAGGATGAGAGAATTCAGTTTTTTAGAGATGCCGGAAAGCTGGGATTGTTCTCCTGAGAGGAAATTTGTTGGAACTGGTAAAAGCTATGAATAACTCTGATGCAATAAATACAGAGAACAAATGTCCAGTGCCAGTAGGGCTGGTAACCAGAGGATAGAGATTTAAGTTGATAATCAAAAAAACAGAGATGACTGCAGGATTTTTTCTTAATTAGTAATGTAGTGGCTGAAAAGGTGATGGACACAGATTTGATCGGAACTTTCAAAAGAGAATTAAAGTAAGACGTGAAGGGGAAAAGATAGGGATATGGGACAAAATGGGCCATGAAAGAAATTGGATAGCTCTTTCAAAACGCTAGCATAGGTATGTTGGACAGAAGGAGCGTCCTCTTTCCGTGTTCAATCATTCTTTGATCATTTTCATGATCATATGATTAACTAACTTTTATATTAATTTCACCATGTTCCTTTAGTTGTTGTTACTTCAGCCCACTTCCCTGCACAGTGATTCCCGATCTCAGTCAGTCTACAAAACATAATCAGGAGTAACGTACTTACATAAAATAAAGCTTAAAAGTGGGGTACTCATTTTGATGTTACACTGAAAGGGAGAGCTAATCCAAGCTGTTCTTGTGCATGTTTTAGGATCTAGTCAAATTGAACAGCATTTCCCATGCAAGTGTGACCTCACAGTCAATGTCAGGGGCACCTAAAAAGCTGAGGAAAATAGGATATTTTGCAACTGGTTTCAGTCCAACCTATCCAGTAATCTAAAGATTCTCAGCATTTTAGCTTTGAAGACCACATGCTTAGCCCTCAATAATAAATAAGAAAAGAAGCTAATATTATCAACCCAAACAGTATTGGCTGAATCCTTGGAGTACATGTTGTCCAAAAACATCCAATAATGATGCATTCCTGCTTTCCTCCTGTTAGAGTAAACGGATCTACACATATTCAACAGGACTCCAGTACTGGTACAAAAATAATCTGCTGTCAGCACAGATAAAACACTGTTGTTTTAAATAATTTAAAACTTAATTTCAAATAGTTTATGCAGCTGTTGAGTGCAAACTGTGGGATATTGCACATGTTGAGAAATTATATATTTTTAAACGTTGTGTAATCTATACTGCCAGGAATGTACCTTTAATACTACTCCACCAAGCTTGTAAATGAGGGCAATAAGAGGAGTTACTTGCCATTAAGGTAAATTTTCATTATTGTCCAACTGAACAGTTCTTAGGATAGGAAATTCAACATTGGTCATTTCTGGATTGGAACATTAAAATTATTATCTTTCATCTTCAAGGCTGAACTTGAGAATTTCCTGTGAATCATCTCCTACGGTTTGTGGAAAAAACATTTCTCCAGGCACTTCTCAGGGACAACAGTGAGTTAGTGAAATATAAAATCCAGAAATTATATGTTTGTTCATTTTCCTAACCACAATAGGAAGAGTCAGGGAGTTCTCCCAGTGTCCCAGCCAACATTCCTTTCTCAAGAAAAACCGCTAAAATCATTTATCTTCAGTTGCTGTTGGTATTATCTTTCGATGTGTAAATTATGTTTGCTCACATAAGAACAATAACTGCATTTTAAAGTAATCCACTAATTGTAAAACACTTCAAGATACCCTATGCTTATTTCCCTAAACTATAATCATGGAAAATACAGAGCCTGGATACATAAACATGAGTTTTTATGTAATAGAATCCAACATTGTCCTCAGAGTCTACTCATCAAATAATCTATTCATACCAGTATGATGAAAGAACCCACACAGGATATTTCATGTTGTGTCCAAATCAAATGTGATATATCAAATTTACTCCTTCTAAGTTGCTTTATCCATGTTCTTCAAATACCATTTTGTTGTCTCTGCAAAGCCTAGCCAACACTACCTCATCCCTCTGATGTCTCCTTTCATATTATTTCTTCATCTGTTTGCATTCTTAGGTTCATCACTTTACTCAGTGTCAATTAGATTTCCTAATACTTCAAAGAGCTTTGGAATTCTCTTGCACATCCAAACATTTTACTTACATTCGTCTCTTACCTTTCCAAAAAGTGCAAGCTTATCACAAACCAAAATATTGTTCCATTATGTTGGAAGACTATTAATAGTTCTCTTACACTACGGAAAGGATACAAAAAGAAAATCAGAAAGTCTTCTGACAAGTTATCTTTTGTGTGTGTCCAACTCTCAACAACTTTCTTCATCATAATTGTCCCCTCTTATCATGTTGATTATTCCTTTGAAATTCTTCCAATGTTCTTTCTAAACTCCAAATACAACATACTCCCTGTACTTATCTTGAATGTGTTGCATTCAAGTAAACTGTTGCATTGTCGCTTTTTCTGTGATGTGACATTCGTTTTAAAGAAAAATGCGACATTAACAATATTTTATTGTTCTAGGAATCTTTTGATTCTTCCTGCTTCTTTCAACATTAGTGTACTAATTTCCAGTTGTTTCCTGACTTTTAATAATATGCTTGTCATTACTCTAAATTTTTCCAAATCTTTCACAATGCCTAACACCATGAGATTAGCAATTGTGTTTTGTTTTATTGAAATAGCAACAGTAGCTCACCTGAAAATAAAGATCAAAAATAAAAATACCAAAGTGAGTTACAGTTACTGAGGATTGGTGGTAGAAACTGAATGTCTGTGGATGTGGTAACAACTGAGTGAGCTGCTTTGTCCTGGATTGGTCGCAGCATCTTGAGCATAGTTGGATCTGCTGTCACCCAGGCAAGTGGAAAGTATTTCATTATACATTATACTCGGGCCTTGCGGATTGTGGATAGGCGCTGGGGAGACAGGAGGTGAGTTACTTGCCACAGCATTCCCATTCCCTGATAATAAAATGTGAGGCTGGATGAACACAGCAGGCCAAGCAGCATCTCAGGAGCACAAAAGCTGACGTTTCGGGCCTAGACCCTTCATCAGAGAGATGCTGCTTGGCCTGCTGTGTTCATCCAGCCTCACATTTTATTATCTTGGAATCTCCAGCATCTGCAGTTCCCATTATCTCTGATTCCCATTCCCTGGCCTGGTTTGTGGTTGTAGAATCCATATGACAGATCATGTTCAATTTCTGGTCGATGGTAACCCCAGGATGTGGATAGAGGGGGATTCAGTGATGGTAATGTCATTGATTGTCATGGGGAATACAATACAATATAGTGCAATTCTGAAGCAGCAGAGCAACCTGATAGCAGCTTCTTAATTTCCATGTTTAGCTATGCATGAAGACTTGCCAGAAGCTACCCACCAAATCACTCCTTAATATTGTTCAGTGCCACCGGAGTCATTCTTATTTTTGCTGCTAAATCTGGGTTAATTAGATCTAGAAATAGCTGAGTGTCAGGTTGAAGAAGGTGATGATCAAGGGGTATTCTGGAAGCCTATGTCCAGTGGGGTTTTGCAGGGATCAGTGTTGGGGCCTTTGTTGTTTGTGGTATATATGAATGACTTAGACTTGTGGGAGGGTTGATCAATAAGTTTGTGAATTGTATGAAAATTGACCGGGTGGTAAATTGCTAGGAGGATAGCTTTAGATTACAGATGAACATAGACAGACTGAATAGAGGAGTGATCAGTGGCAAATGGAATACAATCCAGATAAGTGTGGGCAGAACAAATAAAGCAAGGGAATATATGATGAATGCCAGTAGAGCCCTAAGGATCAGAGGGACCTTGGTGTGAATGATCACTTGTCCCTTAAAGTAGTGGGACGGGTAAATAAAGTAGTTAAGACGGCATAAGGGATACTTGTCTTTACTAGCCGAGGTATAGAGTTTAAGAGCAAACATGTTATGCTGTAGCATCATAAAAAGGTGCTTAGGCTACAGCTTTGTTGTGTTCAGTTCTGGAATCTATGTTAAAGGAGTGGTGTGATTGTATGAAGAGTGTACAAAGGAAATTTACCAGAATGTTGCCCGGCTGGAGAGTTTTAGTTGCTAAGAGAAATTAGACAGACTAGAATTGTTTTCCTTGGAGCAGAGAAGACTGAGCAGGCAATGATTGAGGTGTATAAAATGGTGAGGGATTCAGATAGGGCAGACAGGAAGCAGATTTTACCTTGGTAGAAGGAGCAATTACGAGGGGGCATAGATTAAAGAGACAGGAGATTTGGAGGGGATGTAATGAAATTTTATTCCAGTCAGAAGGGGTTGGGAATCTGGAACTCATTGTCCATTAGGGTGGCAGAGGCAGAAACCTTCATAATACTTAAGATATGTTTAGAGTGCACTTGCAATGCCAAAACATATAAGGCTATGGGCCAAATACTGGAAATAGGATTGGAATAATTAGGTGGCTGTTTCTGACAAGGCCAGTCTCAACAAGCAGAAGGGCCTTTTTCTGCGCTGTTGGCCCCTTTGACTAAATTGATCTGCCAAATGCCAATCACAGCACTCTTTTATTAATTTAGTTCAGATTTTGTGACTTTTTAGACTAACAAGATAAATGTCTACATTAAGTTCATTGTATGAAGAATTCATTTATGTCTATGGACTGCCGTGAACTTCAGTAATGTTCTATTCTGCTAGAATTATGAACTCACTGTCGCAAGTAGACATTTAATGGAAACAAATACATTAAACTTCAAAGATGTCTTTGCTTTAGAATTGAAATCGACAGGATATTCAGTATCTTTGTCATTTTCTTTTTGCGGCACATAAATTTGATTTTATTTCCTTGGATCTATTCTGGGAAGTATGCATCAATTTTGTTAATCCATGTGAACATAAAATGAATGGACTAGAAAATAAGCAGCAGAAGAGATGACCTCAAGTTGAGGTATCAATGGTGGGTGGCAAGGATCAACAGAGATCCTATGACACATAGGACGGCATTCCTGCCTCTGAACCAAAAGGTCTGGCTTCAGGCACTAATCCAGGAGCTGATTATCAAGGATTATGCATTTAAAATATAGCCAAACAGGTTGAGTGTGAACTTGCAAATCCTTCCAAAACATACCAAGGGCAGGCAGGAGAAGTGGGAGTGATAGCACCAGCACTAATCATTGCTCCAGCTATGAGAAATACATCACGTCACTGCAATGCAGATACCTTGGGCAGCTGGTTGGCTCAGTTGACTTTGCAGATAGTGATGCTAACAAAATGGAGTTGTATCCTTGTTCTGGCTGGAGTGGATTCAAGAACTACCTCTTTACTCTACCTGTGGTGGAGATCATGACACTGAAGGTTAGACAGAGATCTCAAGAAGAAGGAAGGAGTCCGCATTTTGTTTGGAGTTGTATATGAACTGCATTCATTATAGAAACTTAAGCCTAAATTTCAAATTGGGTTTGCTCAAATTACAGATGTAAATTGGTAAAGCAGGTGGGAAAAGTCAATGGGATGAATCTTATAGTTTTTTGGCTAAATGTAAATTGTGTCAAGTTTGGTGGAGTGATTCTCACCGTGAGACCAAACATGTCTTCTCACCAATGTTACCACACATTAATTGCAATTTAAGGCCCTATGACATGTATCACATTCAATTTCCATGCCATCTTACCACACAACATTTCTAGAATGACTTGCCACTCACCAGATATTTCAGCATTAGGGGCATCCCTGATGCAGACACTATCTTCAAAAGGTTGTTGTGCATCAGGACAATCACTGCTAGTCCAAAGCTGCTCTGCATATGGTTTCTGACATTCTCCTGGAAACTGTAGGTGGTGGAAATTGGTGCTCCACTTGAAAGGCAGGATCCTGGAGCACCTGCCGAATGGGTAATGCACAGTCAGTGCTTTCTGTTCCCTGAGAATCAGCAGTTGAGGCCATGATGCCAGACTATGCCAACCTTGTCCCAGGTTGCTAACAGGGTTAAAACAGTCTCCATCATCTGAAGGAATGCTCAGCACAATAGGAAGAAGGTCAATGGCATTCTCCACTCAACTAGTGTAGGTGCCACCATCTTCTCTCCAGTACTTCATACTCAACTCTATCTCTGCAAATGTACCAACCCCACACAAAGGCTCATATTCTACCTTTCTCATTACTGCCTGCAACATCTTCCCCACTTTCCCTCACACACCCCCAACCTATGATAACACTAACCTTGAGCTGTCACTCATTTACTCGAAATACATTTCCACTTTCAGCAACAATAAAAGCTGTTCCACCCACTTCCATCTTCCATAATATTGACTTGCCTTGCGTTTTTGGAGCATTGCCTCCTCAGCCAGAGTTACCAGGCTCATATTACTACTGTCTTGCCATGTCATTTAGTGCTGACACAAAACCAGAAATCTTATCATAGTTGTAAGTCTGGTATGAGACTTGTATCTATGGCCAAGGAGGCAATGCACAAAAACAGCAAGGCAAGCCATTGCATGGCAGGGATGTTGTGAGCATCCAGGTAGACTCAGAGTGAGTGGGTCCTATGACAGGGAGCTATGAACCCAGAGATATGGTTCAGCCCATGAGTTAACATAGAAAAGTACAGCACAGTACAGGCCCTTCCGCCCACGATGTTGTGCCATGGATTAATCCTAATCCAAACATAAAATAACCGAACCTACATTCCCCTCAATTCACTGCTGTCCATGTGCATGTCCAGCAGTCGCTTAAATGTCACGAATGACTCTGCTTCCACGACTACCACTGGCAAAGTATTCCATGCGCTCACAACTCTCTGGGTGAAGAACCTCCTTCTGATGTCTCCTCTATACCTTCCTCCTAACACCTTAAAACTATGACACCTTGTGGCAGTCAATCCTGCCATGGGGAAAAGTCTCTGGCTATCGACTGTATCCATGCATCTCATTACCTTGTACACTTTGATCAGGTCACATCTCTTCCGCCTTCTCTCCAGAGAGAAAAGTCCGAGCTCAGTCAACCCATCCTCGTAAGACAAGCCCTCCAGTCCAGGCAGCATACTGGTAAACCTCCTTTGCACCCTCTCCAAAGCCTCCACATCTTTCCTATAATAGGGTGACCAGAACTGGACACAATATTCCAAGTGTAGTCTCACCAGGGTCTTGTAGAGCTGCAGCAAAACCTCGCGGCTCTTAAACTCGATCCCCCTGTTAATGAAAGCCAAAACACCATATGCTTTCTTAACAACCTTATCCACTTGGGTGGCAACTTTGAGGGAGCTATGCACTTGAACACCAAGATCCTGCTGTTCCTCCACACTGCCGAGAATCCTGCCTTTAATCCTGTATTCAGCATTTAAGTTCGACCTTCCAAAATGCATCACTTTGCATTTATCCAGGTTGAACTCCATCTGCCATTTCTCAGCCCAGCTCTGCATTCTGTCAATGTTTCGCTGAAGCCTACAATAGCCCTTGATACTATCAACGGCACCTCCAACCTTTGTGTCATCAGCAAACATACTAATTCACCCCTCAACCTCCTTGTCCAAGTCATTTATAAAAACTACAAAGAGCAGAGGCCCAAGAACAGAGCCCTGCGGGACACCACTCAGCACTGACCTCCAGGCAGAATATTTACCATCTACAACCACTCTCTGCCTCCTGTTAGCCAACCAATTCTGAATCCAGACAGCCAAATCTCCCTGTATCCCATACCTCCTGACTTTATAAATGAGCCTGCCATGAGCAACCTTATCAAATGCCTTGCTGAAGTTCATGTACACCACATCCACTGCTCGACCCTCGTCAACCTGTCTCATGGCCTCCTCGAGGAACTCAATAAGATTTGTGAGGCATGACCTGCCCCTCACAAAGCCATGCTGACTCCCTTTAATCACTCTATGCTTTTCCAAATAGTCATAAATCCTATCCCTCAGAATTCTTTCCAAAGCTTTGCTGACCACAGACGTAAGACTGGCTGCTCTGTAATTTCCAGGGATTTCCCTATTCCCTTTCTTGAAAAGAGGAGCAACATTTGCCTCCCTCCAATCTTCCGGTATGACTCCCGTGGAGAGTGAGGAAGCAAAGATCTTCGCCAGCGGCTTAGCAACCTCCTTTCTCGCTTCCCGGAGCAACCTAGGATAAATCTGGTCTGGCCCTGGGGACTTATCAAGCTTAATGTTTGCCAAAATTTCCAGCACATCAACTTCCTCAATCTCGATCTGTTCAAGCCTGTTTTCCTGCTCCTCAACGCTCTCATTCACAACAAGGTCCCTTTCCTTAGTGAAAGCCGAAGCAAAAAACTCATTTAGGGCTTCCCCTATCTGCTCAGACTCCACGCACAAGTTCCCTACACTATCCCTGATCGGCCCTACCTTCTCCCTGATCATTCTCTTATTCCTCACGTCTGAGTAAAAAAAATGCCTTCGGGTTCTCCCTAATCCTTCCTGCCAAGCCTTTTTCGTGCCCCCTCCTGGCCCTCCTCAGTCCACTTTTGAGCTCCTTCTGAGCAAGCCTGTAATCGTCTAAAACTGTGATAGACCCTTTCTTTCTCCACCTTACGTATGCTTATTTTTGAGTGCAGAGTATCCTTGTAGCAGTATTAAAATGATAGTGGCTGGTGCAGCATTGAAGTGCAGAAGCACCATTCAAGTAGATCAGAAATATGTTGTGAGGGATCACTGGCATAGATTGGGTGCATGGATGTGCAGTATATGTGACCCATGGCTGATGTTAAGCCTCACTGGGGTAGCACACTGGAATCAAGGCCTACTATTCCTGGAGTTATCACAAAAGTTATAGACTAAAAAGTTACAGAATTCCTCAATTTACTGTCCTTGAGACCCAACTTACAGAAAGCACGGATCAGGTTTCTATATTTCTGGGAGCTGCTATTTATTACAAAAAAATTCTAACTACAGATAAACAATCATCAATTATTGGCAGATAACTCTACTAGTTAAAATTAACTCCCTGATAAAACTGCCCCTCTATACATTTAGGCTCAGATCGACACACAAAAAAACACAGATCTTATGCATGGAGGAAAAACTGGAGAGGCAGTTCAGAGGACCACAGGGTTTGCTGAGATGATCAATTTGCTGATTAGAATGCTATTTTTCATTCCTCCTTCTCCAGATACTTTCACTTGTTTACAGGAGGCACAGGGTGACTGGGTCACATCTGAAGTAATAACCAAAAGTCACAACTTACAGCAACTCATGAGGAGAAATAAATTGACTATCTTCAGGCTTGAGATGTTTCTCACTGCGGAGCAGAGACACAACTTCTCTTCTGGAGATTCAATTGTTTCTGCCCAAATATTCAAAGCCTCAAGCTGTTCAGTTACCTGGCAGCCAATCACCTAGTTATTATCATTAATAACTGATCACTATAGCATAGACCAATCAGCTACTTGTCGGCCAAATCTTCACTAGTAAACAGTCCCCAGCTTCAACACTTCTGCAACCAGGCTTCCACTACTGCTTAAACAATCAGCTGTGTAAGAGCACTTACAATAAGCATCAAAGTTATTTGTTTTTAAGAAGCACATCAATCCTTCAACAATTCTTGATTTTTAAGCCAGTTCTTATGCCATTTCAGCTCGTCATCAAAACTACAGGAAAATAAAAGATACATTCTTTATATCAAGGAGCATGCCTTGAGATTTTGGTGCCCAATGTCCAATGTGCTTGTCATTTGGATAAAACAGGAAGCTCAACCCACAAAGCAAATACCCCAGTTTCCATGTCAGGTTTCCAAGTATCTAGTTTGTTGGGCATGTTTACCAAGATGACAACTGAACTGAGGCAAGTTGGACCATCGACAAGGATTGTGACAACTGGTGATTGCCATTAACTGACAACTTGCTGCTGCCGAGTCAGAATCTCACCACATTGTTTATGAATAGTCTGAAAAATTATCTCAATTTCAAGATGCACCTTGCTGGACTTTTCGCCCAAATCAGCCACACATTTCCCCCTTGCCCATATCACTCAGTCGCCTATAAAAATTTCATCCAAAATACATTTTTAATGTAAGTGGAATCCTCCAGGCCACCTGGAGTGAATAGAAAGGAGGGGGAACTTAACAGGACTCCAGGTTCTCAATACTAGGTTAAAGGTTTTTGTATTGAAGTTAGAAGATAAGTTTCAGATTGGTCCATTTTCCCAATGGCGATGACTGGGAAGCTTTTATGCATTCATTAGTCTGAACTGAATATTTATTAACATGCCAGCTCACTGAAATTGTGTTCATAGACAGAAACTTGTTATTAGTATGTGAGAAAAACTTTCTTCACAAATGTGATCATAGACAGGAGTCGCATAGCTGCTGGGAGACTGCTTCAATGAATATCTAGTAAGTGTACGTTACTGCTTGCATCTTACTGAAATATTGTCATTAGTAGGTTGATTTAGAAGGGTGTTGTCAGGGTTTTTGTACCACAGTAGAGTTTAAGGAATGCAGACTCTCCAGGACAATTTTTCATTAGCATAAGACCAAAAGAAATAGGAACAGGAGTAGAGCATTCAGCTCCTCAAACCTGCACTGTCAATCAACGGGACTTTGCCTTATCTAACACTCCTCACATCTACTTTCCTGCCTTTTCTCCACAACGTCAGATTCCCTACTGATCAAGAATCTATCCATCTCAGCCTTAAGCATGAAAGGTCTCTTCCTCTATGGTGAGGGTCTCTATGGTAAGCAGTTCCAAAGAATTCTTCCTCATTTCAGTTTTAAATTGGCATCCCTTTATTCTGAGACTATGCCCTCTGGTCCTACACTCAGGCACCCAAAAGTAAATTTGTAAGTTCACTGATACCCTTTCCAGTAAAGGACATGAGTTCATGCGGTTCACCAAGATGCCAGGCAGTCAAGCTGACCAAGCTGTGGAATTTGTATCCATTGTGCGGTTTCCTCAAATCCAATGATGATTTGACTGCACTCAGTGCTCAGAGCTCCATGACATCATCTAGCCAGATTTTTGAACAGAAAGGGATTTTACACTCTCAAACTCCAGCTTGTAAATGATGGCAGTTATAATTCAGAGAGCTGCATGCCCCAATTATCTAGAGAACTGTCGTAATACTTACTTCAAATAAATTAAAGTGATAGTTGATGCAAATTTTCATTCCCCTGCATCATCTCCTGAGCTGACTCATGGGTACTTCCACAAGTCTAATGACTCCCCTCCACCATGCAGATCCCCAATACTGATGCCAAACAGCAGTTTAATGCTGTTCTGAGAGAAAGCCATTCAACCCAATACCCTGATTTCTCTCCACAAAATCTGCCAGACCTGCTAAGCCTTTCCAGCAATTTTTTTTGTTTCTTATGATTCTATGACGAGTGTGAGGGACATTTATCAATGCAGAATATTGATGATTTGACACAGTATTTAGTTACTCCCCAAATTTACATGCAGCTACAGGTTGTTGCTAAAGGGCTTGTGACTTGCAATGAAACAGGGTTGTCTTGCAGACTCTGAATGTTCTGGGCACAGCTCCATTTGCTGCACAATCAGAAGTCTTATCAGTTTGAATCACAAAACATTAAAAGAATACAAAATGCTGCTTTTTGGCTCAAAACTTTGTTCCACACTACTTTGACAATTGATATCTATATTCTTTATCTTTCTTTTCCTGGACATGGCAGTGTAGCCCATAACTTCAGGCAGAATTCAGCAGTGGGCTGTAATAGTAAGTGCTTATAATTACAAGATAGAACACTATCAGGTGGCCAAGTAGCGAATGTGGATGCATTGAGCTGCCTCCTGCTGGCAGATACACCACTGGTGGTAATGCCACAGGAAAAGTCTGTAATGGTCTTAAATTTTCAGGACACATTTGCAGTCACAGCTGACAATATCAGACTTTGGACACAAATAATCCAGTCCTGTCAAAACTAAAACAGCTGGTGGTGATGGGTGAAACCAAAAGGTCTTCACAACCACAATTGAAATGATCTTGGATCTGGAGTGACTGGATCACATTAGACAATGGCATATTATTACAGGGAGTAAGAGTGATTGTCCTGAGCAAATTTTGCTGCCGGATATTGGCAGAACTCCATTTGGGTCATCCAGGGGCTTTCCAAAATGAAGATGTTGGTGAGTTTTGCCTGGTAGACAATATTGGATGCAGATATAGGAGCACAAAAGCCGACTTCGGGCCTAGACCCTTCATCAGAGAGGGGGATGGGGTGAAGGTTCTGGAATAAATAGGGAGACAGGGGGAGGCGGACCGAAGATGGAGAGAAAAGAAGATAGGTGGGGAGGAGAGTATAGGTGGGGAGGTAGGGAGGGGATAGGTCAGTCCAGGGAAGATGGGCAGGTCAAGGAGGTGGGATGAGGTTAGTAGGTAGGAGATGGAGGTGCGGCTTGGGGTGGGAGGAAGGGATGGGTGAGAGGAAGAACAGGTTAGGGAGGCAGAGACAGGTTGGACTGGTTTTGGGATGCAGTGGGTGGAGGGGAAGAGCTGAGCTGGTTGTGTGGGGCAGTGTGGGGAGGGGACGAACTGGGTTGGTTTTGGGATGCGGTGAGGGAAGGGGAGATTTTGAAGCTGGTGAAGCTCCCCAGAGGAGCTCGAACAGTTCATCCACTTCACCAACACCTTCCACCCCAACCTTCAGTTCACCTGGGCCATCTCCAGCACATCCCTCACCTTCCTGGATCTCTCAGTCTCCATCTCGGGCAACCAGCTTGTAACTGATGTCCATTTCAAGCCCACCGGCACCCACAGCTACCTAGAATACACCTCCTCCCACCCACCCTCCTGCAAAAATTACATCCCCTATTCCCAATTTCTCCGCCTCCGCCGCATCTGCTCCCACGATGAGGCATTCCACTCCCGCACATTCCAGATGTCCAAGTTCTTCAAGGACCGCAACTTTCCCCCCACAGTGGTCGAGAATGCCCTTGACCACGTCTCCTGCATTTCCTGCAACACATCCCTCACACCCTGCCCCCGCCACAACCGCCCAAAGAGGATCCACCTCGTTCTCACACACCACCCCACCAACCTCCGGATACAACGCATCATCCTCCAACACTTCCGCCATCTACAATCTGACCCCACCGCCCAAGACATTTTTCCATCCCCACCCCTGTCTGCTTTCCGGAGAGACCACTCTCTCCGTGACTCCCTTGTTCGCTCCACACTGCCCTCCAACCCCACCACACCCGGCACCTTCCCCTGCAACCGCAGGAAATGCTACACTTGCCCCCACACCTCCTCCCTCACCCCTATCCCAGGCCCCAAGATGACTTTCCACATTAAGCAGAGGTTCACCTGCACATCTGCCAATGTGGCATACTGCATCCACTGTACCCGGTGTGGCTTCCTCTACATTGGGGAAACCAAGCAGAGGCTTGGGGACCGCTTTGCAGAACACCTCCGCTCGGTTCGCAATAAACACCTGCACCTCCCAGTCGCAAACCATTTCCACTCCCCCTCCCATTCTTTAGATGACATGTCCATCATGGGCCTCCTGCAGCGCCACAATGATGCCACCCGAAGGTTGCAGGAACAGCAACTCATATTCCGCTTGGGAACCCTGCAGCCCAATGGTATCAATGTGGACTTCACCAGCTTCAAAATCTCCCCTTCCCCCAATGCATCCCAAAACCAGCCCAGTTCGTCCCCTCCCCCCACTGCACCACACAACCAGCCCAGCTCTTCCCCTCCACCCACTGCATCCCAAAACCAGTCCAACCTGTCTCTGCCTCCCTAATCTGTTCTTCCTCTCACCCATCCCTTCCTCCCACCCCAAGCCGCACCTCCATCTCCTACCTACTAACCTCATCCCACCTCCTTGACCTGTCCGTCTTCCCTGGACTGACCTATCCCCTCCCTACGTCCCCACCTATACTCTCCTCTCCACTTATCTTCTTTTCTCTCCATCTTCGGTCCGCCTCCCCCTGTCTCCCTATTTATTCCAGAACCCTCACCCCATCCCCCTCTCTGATGAAGGGTCTAGGCCCAAAACGTCAGCTTTTGTGCTCCTGAGATGCTGCTGGGCCTGCTGTGTTCATCCAGCCTCACATTTTATTATCTTGGATTCTCCAGCATCTGCAGTTCCCATTATCATGGATGCAGATATAGCTGTGTTGGTGAGGCAGTGCTCATAGTGCTGACAAGGACAAAAATTACCACCAGTAGCTCCCCTGCATTCGTGGGAATGGCTAGTAAACCCTAGATTCAGTTACATGTTGAATATGCAGGTCCTTTCATGGGCTCAATGTTCTTAGTCATTGTGGACACCCATTCAAAGTGGTTGGACATGCACAGAGTTCAGTCATCGAACACAGGGATGACAATAGAAAACGTCTGTGTATCTTTCGCAATATACAGACTTTGGAAGTGTTGGTCACAGGTAATGTGCCATCGTTTGCCAATGGGGAATTCAGGTATGTTCCTAAAGTTGAATAGAATTGAACATTTAATGATAGCTATATGCCATTCATCATCCAATGGCCGGGCAGGAAAAAAACAGTCTAACTTTGAAAGTAGGCTTAAAGAAACAGCCTACTGCTTCACGAGATACTAAACTGTCCTGGTTCCTATTTGATTATAGGAGTACGCCTCATGCAACTACAGGGATAGCTCCAGCACAAGGTTAGGTCCAGTGATGTATAAAGTTCAGGTAGAGGTGTTGGTCCTAAACAAGCATGTGGACTATATGAAAGCTACAAACTTGCAAACAAAGCAGGAGTAAAACATGTCCAGCTCCTCAGAACAGTGGGAAAGGATGTCAAAACCTGTGGATTCTCCTTCTCAATTAATCGTTGAAGAGACCTTGAAATCTGAGATAGTCATGGTGGATGTCGCCACCTCGATGCCTTTCCTGCCTGAAGAAGAGAATGAGTCTCTTCCAAGATGCTATAGGCGCAAGAAGTAAGTTACTGTGCACTGCACACAGTCCCTCTCTGAGGCAGGGTCAGAAGAACCTGACCCAGTGCTAAAATGCCCCAGGAAGAGCAACAAAAAAAAACACCCTATGACCTTGAATTCAGAGGGCGAGGGATGTAATAATGAGGTCAGCCAGGTGGACCTCATAGAATATGAGCTCCCTGATTGAGGCTGTTAATCTGGTTGAGACACGGAGCTCTCTTGAAGTTCATTTGTCATTTACAATTGTCATTCTGCAAGATCCTCCTCCACTCTCCCTCACTAAAATAGGACAAGTGACTGAGGTGTCAGCAGTGGAACACTTAGGGGCCAGTAATCATAATTCTATTAGCTCAAAAATAGTAATGGCAAAGGATAGACTGAATCCAAAAGTTAACTGTAATTTGCAGTGTTATTTAGAACCAGTTAAGAAGAATTCTATGTTTATCTACTCCTAAAGGCTACATCAGACAGCTCTGCCATTTTAAGTTGGTAAGCTTACACAAAAGAAGAAAAATAACTGGAAGATCATGAGACAAAAACTTCTGTACCTACAGATTTGCACTGAGTATTATCTAATTGTGGATTACAAGATAAGATTTAAATATAACATTACTGCTGGCCTGGTGTAGCAGGTGGTGTGGTGAACTGACAACTGTTATAACAGCTGCCCAAAGTTGAATTTTGCTGAGACAGCTGAACTGAAGTCCTCACATTGCTGACTTTACAGGTCTCAGGTAAAATAAATGTGAGCTGCATCATTCCAGTAGCTGCGTATCCACAACATATAAATGTTCATTTATTTTTAACAAGCTGCCAATCTTGTTTGGTCAGGGAACCACAACAGTCCGTGTAGCAGTTTGAATTTTTCCATGACCTTTAGAGTTGACCTAACCAATATCAAAAATGTTGTATTTCTCAGCAGTGACACTTCTTATTTTGCCAGGGACTAAAGCCACCAATGGATGATAATAGAAAGGAAAACTAAAGTGACTTCAAATAAGTGAAACTCTAGTGATTGGGATCTGAGGTATGGAAAATTTAACCAGGAAAATGAAAAATTACCACAGAAACATTAAACTGTAAGAAAACCAAAAGCACCAGGTAAAACAAAGCAACTTCTTTTGTAACGTTTCAACATAAACATGTTGAACAATTTCGTTTCTGCAGAACTACAAGGTGATGGGTCTTATCGAATTTTATTTATGCAGGAGTTTTATAAGGTCAGAAATTTCACAACATCAAATTATAGTCCAACAGGTTTGTTTGAAAACACAAGCTTTCGGAACCTTGTTCCTCCTTCAGGTGTTAGTGAAGTGGTATCAGACAGAATTTACAAGTAAAAGATCAAAGGGCCAAATCACTGATGAGGATGTATTAAACAAAATGCTGTTAAATCTTTAATCAATTAGAAGGTTTTAGTTGATTAATATGTATATGTAAACCCCTGAATTCCTTTCAAATGACTGTCCTGAGAGAACTGAAGGTTTCATCAGTGAAGAGAAGAGGTGACATGTTCGGTCAGACAATCCATGTTAGATGTGACGCCTTGTTTACATTCTGTTTGTGTTTTGGTTTGGAGTGAGACTGGTTTTATTTTTAAAGTAAAAATTTGTAAAACACCACATTGACTGACAGTCTATAAATTGTGTGCTTTTTGAACAAAATAGAACGTATCTGCAAATACAAATTTACCCATAGATTTACGGTGTGTATGCATCTAAGTGTGTGTGTGTGTTTGGTAGGGAGAGAGAGAGAGAGAGTGTGTATGTGTGTGGGTGAGAGAGAGAGAGGCTTTGAAGGACACTGTCATAGTAACAGGATACGATCCTCAACTCGTCGATCACCAGTTCTCACGTGCCATAACGAAAAGCTGTACTGACCTCCTCAGAAGACAGACATGGGACACGTCTGAAAGAGTACCCATCATCGCCCAGTGTTTCCTGGAAGCGGAGAAACTTTGTCACATTCTTCACAGTCTTCAACACATCATTGATGATGATGACGACCTAGCCAAGATCTTTGCATTCCTCCACTTCTTGCCTTGTAACAACTGCCAAACCTTAAACAGACTATTGTTCACAGCAAACTATCTAGCATTCAGGACAACATCGACCACAACATTATTCAATCCTATCATGGCAACCTCTGTAAATTATGTTATATCTTCAACATAGACACTGCCATCACACATGGGAACACCATGTGCACAGCAGATACTCATGTGACTCAGCCAATGTTGTCTATCTCATTCACTGCAGACTACGATGTCCCAAGGCATGGTATATTAGTGAAACCATGCAGATGCTATGACAACAGATGAATGGACACTGCACAACAATCACAAAACAGGGATGTAACCTCCCAGTGGGGAAACACTTCAGTGGTCAACAGCATTCAGCCTTGGATCTCCAGGTATATGTCCTCCAAGGCAGACTTCGGGAAAACACAACAACGCAGAGTCGCCAATCAGCCACTGGTAGCCAAGTTCAGTAAGCATGAAAATGGTCTCAACTGGGATCTTGGATTCATGTTACACTACAGGTGGCCCCACCACACGATACACTCTCATACAAACACTCACACACATGCATATATATACACATACTCACACAAACACATTTGTGCACATACACTCTAACACAGATCCTCTCTCATACACGAACTGTTTCTCAAGCACGTACACAAACACACTCTGTCTCTCCCAACAAAAAGGATATGCTAATAATCCATGCTAGCCATCTGTTGGTATTGCTCTGAAATGAGACTGTGGGCAGTATACCTAAAACTAAACCCTCCTTCTTGGTTTTCCTGTCCCTATATGAAAACATTTGACTCCCACTAAGTTTTTCCCCTGAAATTTGGATTTGTGCATTGGAATGACAGGTCCAAACCCAAGTCCCAGTGAACACCAGTGCACTGCATGCTTCCGACAACCACATAGGAAAATTTTAGAATTCAGTTAATTTTTACAAAACTGCACACAACTAAGTTGCAATTTCAACACAATATTACATTTTTAGCTCATTAACCAAAACAAATTAAATCAAATCTTCACTTTCCTCACGTACAAGAATTTGAAATACTTCTCAAGGCGCATTCAGACTAGATTCCATCAGTTTCTACTTCATTTCGTCCACCTCTTCTACATATATAAAATGCAGCATTCCTTTTTTTTTAAATTGAGCTGCTCTGAAGAAGGATCACTGGGCCCAAATGTTATGTCTGCTTTCTCTCCTTAGATGCTGCCAGACCTGCTAGGTTTTGGGGTTTTTTTTGTTAAACATTAAATTCCATTTTTCTTCCTGCTCCCCATAACCCTTGATTCCCTTAATATTTAAAACTCTATCTAACTTAGCTTTGAATTACTTAACCATCAACAGCCCTCTGAGGTAAAGAATTCTACAGATTCACTTCCCTCTGAAAGAGGAAATGAATCTTCTTATCTTTCTTAAATGTGTGACCCCTTATTCTGAGGTTTTGCCCTCTGGTCCTAAATTGTCCCACAAGGGAAAACATCTACTATGTCCAGTCCCCAGAGAATTTTGAATGTTTCAAGGTTATTTCTCATTCTTTTAAACTCCAATTAGTACAGGCCCAACCTATTCATCCTCTAATCATGAGCAAATCCCTCCATACACAGCATCAGTGAACATTCTCTGAAATGCCTCTAATGCCAATGTAGCTTTTCATGGACAAGGAGGCCAAAGCTGTTTATCATATTCCAGGTGTGGCCTGAATAGTGCTTTGTATAGTTTTAGCAAAACTTCCCTATTTTTATACTCCACTCCCTTTGAAATAAAGGCCAACTTTAGTCCACTTGCCTTCCCTATTACCTGGTGAACCTGTGTGCTAGCTATTTGTGATTCATGCTCAAGGACTCATAATGGCTGTGTCCTATAGCTTTCTGCAGTCTTTCTCTACTGATATACTATACAGCTCCTCTATTCTTCCTGCCAAAGTGCATAATCTCACATTTCCTCCCATTATATTTCAGCTGCCAAGTTTTTGCCTATTTGCTTAATCTGTCTGTATCCCTCTGCAGACTTGTCAAGACATCCTCATCATTTGACTTCCCACTTATTTTTGTATCATCTGAAAGCTTGGTGATATTACATTTGCTTTCTTCATCAAAGTTATTAATATGCATTGTAAATAATTGTGGCCCCAGCACTGATCCCTGTGACACTCCACTGATTACAGGTTAGTATCTGAATATGTTCCACTCATGCCAACTCTCTGCCTTCTATTATTAACTCATCCTTCATCCTGACTATTATACCAACTCCAAGACCATGGACTCTTATCTTATTAAATAGTCTAAAGTGTGGTATTTTATCAAACACATTCTGAAAATCTAAGTATATTACAACCATTGCTTCCCATTTATCTATCCTATTGTTACCTCATAAAACAGCTATAATAAATTTTGTCAGGCATAATTTTCCCCTGGTGAATCCAAGCTGAATCTGCCTGATCATAATATTCTTATCTAAACGCTCTTAAATTACATCCTTCAGAACACATTCTTATATTTTCCCAACTGGCCTATAGTTAAATTTTCAGTCTCCTCCTTTTAAAGTTTTTACCTTGGCAGTTTACCAATCCTCTGGGACTCCACAAGAATCTAAGGATTTTTCAAAGATTAATACCAGTATAACCTCTATCTCTGTAGCTACTTCTTTTAAAATCCTGAGATGCATTTCATAAAGCCCATGGGATGTATTGGCTTTTAGCCCCATTTCTCTAGTATTTTTTCTCAAGTGATAGTTATTGAATTTATTTCCTCTTCTCCTTTTGCTCCGTGATAATTTTAGAATATTTTAAATGTCTTCTACAGTGAAAACTAATACAAAGTTGTTATTCAACTCCTCTGCCATTTCCCACTTCCTTATTATTTCCCCAGCCTCATTCTCTCAGGGGTCTGCATTAACTTTGGGCTCTCTTCTTTTATACTTAAAGAGGTTCTTGATATCCATCTTGATATTATTTGTAAGTTTACCCTCAAAGATAATCTCCCTTTCTATTATCTTTTTGGTTGTCTTTTGAGTATTTTTAAACCTATTACCC
Organism: Stegostoma tigrinum; assembly: GCF_030684315.1. NCBI lineage: Eukaryota > Metazoa > Chordata > Chondrichthyes > Orectolobiformes > Stegostomatidae > Stegostoma > Stegostoma tigrinum. The sequence continues at coordinate 26,010,867 of NC_081382.1, forward strand.
CTAATATTTGCCACATTGTATGTTTTTTCTTTCCTTTCAATCTGATGCTATCCTTATCTGGTTAACCACTATTGACTTATAGCGTTCCGACAATCCTTCTTTCTCGCTGGGAGATATCTTTGCTGTGACCCATGTTCTATTTCCTTAAATGTCCGCCATTTTTTCCTCAATCATCTTTGTTGCCAAACTCCTTTTCCACTCCACATCAGCTAGCTCTGCCCTCATTTCTTTATACTTCCCCTTATTTAAGCTTAGCATATTTGTTTCTGATCCAAGCGCCTTCTTCTCAAATGAATGCTAAATTCCATGGTATTATGGTCACTGTTTCCGAGGGACCCTTTTTATCTGACATGATTTATTAAACCTGCCTTATTACACATCACCAAATCAAAACAGCCTGATCCCTGGATGGATCCATAACATATCATCCAAGGAAACAGACCCCAATACATTCTCTGAATTCTTCTTTGTGACCACCTTCACCATTTGACTATCCTAATCGATATAAAATTGAGATCACTCATGATTAATGTACTGCCTTTATCACACGTAAAGGGCCATTTCCTCCTTCAACCCTACTTACTGCTATTTTTCCATGTTTCTGTCAGTTCCTGTTCCATCCTGGATATCTTTAAACAAATAGCTGTTCTGGACGACTGCCATATCTCTCTTGCTTTGTAAGCTTACATGTCCTTGCTTTCAAACAATCCCTCCCCCCACCCACCCCCAACTCAACCCATTATTGGTTTTAAGTCCTCTCTACAGCCCCAGTTATTTAATCGCCAGGACACTGGTCTCACCACAGTTCAAATGAAGCTCAGACCACTGAATAGCTCCCTTCTACCCCAGGACTGGTGCTAATGCATCACAAACTGAAACCCATTCCACCCACACCAATCCTTGAGCCACTTAATTCCTTGACTTAAGGTACATAAAGTCAAGGAATTAAGTAAGTGGCTCAAAGATTAATACTTCTCAGGTCATAATCCAGAGATGATTACCTTGGGGATTCTGCACCACATGATGTTTAGAAATTTTGTCAGCAGTTCTTGCTATGCGTGAAGTTTGCCACCAGCATTCATAAGAGGGGATCAGCAGTGGTGGCAAAGGAACCTACCACATAATCATTCAGATGCAATGAGCAGACAAATTTAGTGGCTTTGTCAGTATCATCATCATCTTCATCATCATGTGCTCTACTCTTGGCTAACAGTAATCTTTCCCCATATCTCTCTCTCCTGTGTCACACTTTCAATTTATTAATAGCTTTCTTTAATTTTCAAGTTATTCAGCTATTCTGGTTATGATTTTCTCTTCTTTCATCTTCCTCTTTATTCCTGTTTCATTTTAAGATGTGCTGACATTCTGTTCCTCATTACATTCAGAAAATTATTTGCGCCCTCTCCACTGCACTTCATCACATGTTGCTTTTATTGTCAAAACGATCCCTTCTCTCCGCCAAAAACAATTTTCTAGGCAATTTTGCATGTTGCTCTCCTTCTGTAAGCTGCAAGTCTCACATCCATATAAAACAACACTCCGAGTCAAGCTCTTTACAAGTCATTTCTTGCATTGTTTATTTAGCTTTCCAACTAGCAACCATCTCTTCTTACCAAAGACAGCCTGAGTTACCTGTCTCCATTTGAATAGGGATGGGCATGAATTGTAACTGTTCCCAAAAACTGGGGCAAACGAAATATGTACCCAAAAAAATACTACTAAACCAAAATCCCGAAAAAAGTCCACAAGTTCTGACGAAAGGTTTTGTCAAACAGACACCACCTTTTTTTCCTTTAAAGATGCATAAGGACCTGCTAAATAATTTTTAATAAATTCCATTGTTGCATGTCACCGACAAAGAGTTTATATGGTATTATCTGAGCCATCAAGAACACTGCTTTACCACTGTTTAACAGATAGCTCGCACAAAACCCAATTCTTTTTATATTTTAAATCTACACGGTGGGGCATATTTTGACATTGAAATACAAGAGATTTTGTTGTTAAAGCATTTCCTCTAACACAAGTTTAATTTCTGTTGTAAAACTAAATGAGGAACATGCTTTGAAATTTAAACCAATTCTTTGCATACTTTTGTCTTTAATATGCAACAAAGTGCAGAGGGCTTCTTCATGATTACCTGTGTCTACAATCCTGGGGGTAGATTATACTCTGCAGTTATTAAAAAAAACACACATTGTCCAGCCTGATTAAGCACTGTTATTATTATCAAAGTCAAATTCATGAGTAACTGATTAAACTGCAGACTATTGTAAGCTATTTATCTTACCTATTTAAAGATAACTAAGCTTTAAAAACATGAAAAATTCTGCCCATGCAGAACAGGATAAAACAATGCAGTAATGTGAACGGTGTATTTCGGCGAAAGTAATCCTCTCTTTCATTACATTTATCTTACACGTTGAATCTCGCACTCCTCCATCTAATACAATTAATCCTGTTTAAGTTCTACCCATTTTACATTATTTGTTTCTATTTATAAAGCTCCAAATCTTAAAAATAAGAAACAAACTGTGAGCTGTTCATACATCAAGATTGATCGGGTAGATTTCTTACATGTCATAATTGCCCAAATTAATCCAATATAATGAGGAGAAGAAGACCTGCAGAGCTTCTGAAGCAATTTCTGTTTTTGTGTATCTCTGGTCTTGTCAATTGCCTCGTGTCAGTGTTGTAAACCACGTGCACTTTCAGTAACCATTGGTAGAAACTGAAGCTATTCATGACAACATTTATACCCAAAACATATCAGACTATGTTAGTAATTGTATCAGAGATAATGGGAACTGCAGATGCTGGAGAATCCAGGATAACAAAGTGTGAAGCTGGATGAACACTGCAGGCCAAGCAGCATCGCAGGGGCACAAAAGCTGACGTTTCAGGCCTAGACCCTTCATCAGAGAGGGGGATGGGGAGAGGGTTCTGGAATAAATAGGGAGAGAGGGGGAGGCCGACCGAAGATGGACAGAAAAGAAGATAGGAGGAGAGGATAGTATAGGTGGGGAGGTAGGGAGGGGATAGGTCAGTCCAGGGAAGACGGACAGGTCAAGGAGGTGGGCTGAGGTTAGTAGGTAGGAAATGGAGGTGCGGCTTGAGGTGGGAGCAAGGGATGGGTGAGAGGAAGAACAGGTTAGGGAGGCAGAGACAGGCTGGGCTGGTTTTGGGATGCAGTGGGGGGGAGGGGAGATTTTGAAACATGTGAAGTCCACATTGATACCATTGGGCTGCAGGGTTCCCAAGCGGAATATGAGTTGCTGTTCCTGCAACCTTCGGGTGGCATCATTGTGGCACTGCAGGAGGCCCATGATGGACATGCCGTCTAAAGAATGGGAGGGGGGGTTAAAATGGTTCGCGACTGGGAGGTGCAGTTGTTTATTGCAAACCGAGCAGAGGTGTTCTGCAAAGCGGTCCCCAAGCCTCCGCTTGGTTTCACCAATGTAGAGGAAGCCACACCGGGTACAATGGATACAATATACCACACTGGCAGATGTGCAGGTGAACATCTGCTTAATATGGAAAGTCATCTTGGGGCCTGGGATGGGGGTGAGGGAGGACATTTTTCCATCCCCACCTTTGTCTGCCTTCTGGAGAGACTACTCTCTCCGTGACTCCCTTGTTCGCTCCACACTCCCCTCCAACCCCACCACACCCGGTACCTTCCCCTGCAACCGCAGGAAGTGCTACACTTGCCCCCACACCTCCTCCCTCCTCCTTGGGGACCGCTTTGCAGAACACCTCTGCTTGGTTCGCAATAAACAACTGCACCTCCCAGTCGCAAATCATTTTAACTCCCCCTCCCATTCTTTAGACGACATGTCCATCATGGGCCTCCTGCAATGCCACTCTGATGCCACCCGAAGGTTGCAGGAACAGCAACTCATATTCCGCTTGGGAACCCTGCAGCCCAATGATATCAATGTGGACTTCACAAGCTTCAAAATCTCCCCTTCCCCCAACGCATCTCAAAAGCAGCCCAGTTTGTCTCCGCCCCCCACTGCATCCCAAACCCAATCCAGCCTGTCTCCGCCTCCCTAACCTGTTCTTCCTCTCACCCATCCCGTCCTCCCACCTCAAGCTGCACCTCCATTTCCTACCTACTAACCTCATCCCACCTCCTTGACCTGTCCGTCTTCCCTGGACTGACCTATCCCCTCCCTACCTCCCCACCTATACTATCCTCTCCACCTATCTTCTTTTCTGTCCATCTTCGGTAGGCCTCCCCCTCTCTCCCTATTTATTCCAGAACCCTCTCCCCATCCCCCTCTCTGATGAAGGGTCTAGGCCTGAAACGTCAGCTTTTGTGGTCCTGCAATGCTGCTTGGCCAGCTGTGCTCATCCAGCTTCACACTTTGTTATCCTTATTACTATGTTAGTAACACAGCTTTGAAACATATGGCCTAACATTCCGTAGTTTCACAGGTAAGCCAATGTCTGCAAATATAGTAAACAATACAAACAAACTTTGGTGGTATGTGATTCAATTTCCACTGATCACTCCGACATGCCTTAGTTAACTAGTTCCAATCAAATATTACATTATTTAAGGGAATTAAGTATTAATTAAAGGAGCTTTCAAACTAATGGCCACCATTAACTTTAGCTTCACTTGTCACCCATCATGTGATCCTGCAGATTGCACCTAAGAAGGGTCTCAACCCAAAACATCAACTTTCCTGCTCCTCTGATACTGCTTGGCCTGCTGTGTTTGTCCAGCTTCACACCATGTTATCTCAGAAACAAACACTGCCCTCCTTTCTACCACTCCATCCACCAGCACTTCTAGGTCCCAATCAGAGAACTGAGGAACTAACATGTCTTGCTGGACCATTTCCTTAGGGATAACAATGAAGGGCAATTCCTGGCTTACAGTATCTGCTGTGCAGCTGGAGTTTTAACATGGCACCAGCAATGTGAATGCTGCAAAGTACCAGCGGCAATGAGTGCTTCTGCTTTACTTGCACACAGTTCTATAAGATAGGAGGTGAGGAGGCCAGTTGCATAAGGAGTCAGATGAAAAGCAGATGAATGTATAAGAAAAGTGGTCATGGGCCATGGCAGCCTGGGCACCATGAACTGAGCACCTCATTTCAGAAAATACATTGCCAAAGAATGGGTAAACACAGCCCAGATTCAGATATATTGAAAGCCTAAATGACATGCTTTAAACCCCATGAGAATGTAACTAATGTATGTAAATGGTACACGCTCAGTATAAAGGCCCAAACTGAAAAAGAGGTCAACTACAAGCCATTTCAGAGCATTTTTCTTAAGTCACTACTACCTGGATAAAAATGTCAGTAAAAAGTTTTACTCTATAGATAGATCATCTGGATATTACATTCAAGCAAGGAAAACAGCAACATACATTGCTGACATGCTGAAGAGCAACACATCTTATGTAGAATGTAAAGAATGCTATGGAAAAGTATGAAATCTTCCAGAAGCAACGTAATACAGCAGCTTTACATGCTTTAAAAGTCATTTACCCAGCAGAGACTTTGAAGTTAACAAATAAAAATCTTGTTCAAATCAATTTACCCAACAAGGTGCCAGTATCCAAGTGTTGCTAGAAGCAGTGATGAAAGGACAGCTAAGAAAGCTTCAAGAACACTCGTCATCACAAAAACTTACAGAGATGAATTGACAGCCCAAGTTACATATTATACAAAGATATTACATTAATTATTCCTCAGGAGATAAGAAAAGTGCATCTACAAAAGCCATCAAGAAGTTGGATCAAGTTTGAGGAAAGCAAGAGAAATGTTCCATTAAGCCAAACATGGACAATGAAATCAAGTAAAGCATCTGCAAGTAACAAACACTAAGCAAAACAAGTTAAAGAGCTGCTAGTAACACATAACATCATAGGTAGAGCATGTATGTAGCTAGGATTAGACCTCTTCGCTCTCATGGGTTCTAATACCTTGTTGCTATAGACTATTCTTCTGACAACTGGGAAATATTACAGCTGTTTGTAATGACATTTGGTGAAATTACCTGAAATCAACTTCAGTCATTACAACATTCCATTATGATGAGTAACAATAGTCCTCAATTTATACATGAAGAATTCAGCTGCTTCATAAATGATCATATTAATGCCAAGCCACCTATTGTCTCCACGCTGTCCACAGTCAAATGGAAAGGCTAATATGGGAATGAAAATTACCAAAGGAATCATAAACAAATCAAGTAAATCTAGCCAGATGAATCCAAGGCAGTTCTCAAGTGGAAAAACAATTTGGTGAAGGTATAGAAAATAGTACAGTTCAAAGACTAATGTCACCATACACCTATTACTCTTCCAATAGCAAAAAAGCTACTGAAGCCTGAAGCAGTAACAGATGCAAGTGATAAAATAAAAGTAGAATGCCAGAAAGTCATATTTAATTTTGATAAGACTGCCAAACCATTGTCAGAATTGAGAATTTGAAAGTAAGTCAGGGTACAAACCTCAACACTCTTTAAAGAGTTGGCTCAAGTGGCAACCTGGCAATTATGCAGTTGTTACATCAAGTGTATATCGTAGATGTAAATGATGGGATATCCTGTTGCAATCACAGGCACATACATTATAAACATTGAAAGCTGATCATGCAGAAGATGTGAACTGACTGTTTACCTCAGCCTCCAACAATAGAAATAGAATAATAACACATTCCATGACAAGAGACATAGGAAAGGCACTACTCAGAGAAGGAACACCATTCAGAAGAATAGCAATGTTAATAGCGTAATGAAACCAGTTGATTTTATGAGTGGGAAAGTCAGATGGCAGGCTGAAATCTGGCCTGATAGATCATATTTTGTTTTCTCTATTTAATGCGATAGTCTTTTACTGAAACACAAGCATATGATGTTACAAACTTGGTTTTAACAATAGAACAGATGTTTATTGCACAAATCAAACAAAGTGGAACAAACCAAGTTATTTACATACAACACAAGTTTAAACATTTAATGCACACAGTAAACTACAATCCCATTAATTCCAACAGCACCCCTTTATAACATTCAAGCAGCAGAGAGAGAATTCCTTCTGTATTGCAAATAGTGTTTGACTCAGCTATGGTTTCAATTCCCTGGGATTGAAATTCTTTGTCACTTCATTGAATCTTCATATAAATGAATTTTGACTTTCTCAGATTCAAATAATCCCTTCAGCATTTTAAGCAAACACTCTAATCTAAAACTTCAAAACTCCTTACACTGCAGTTACTTATTTCTAAAAAATTCTAACCAACCTCCTTTTGTCAGGAGTAACTGTTTTACACATCCAACTTCAGCCAAGACTTCAGGAAAATGCCAAACTGAAACTAAAATGCTTTTTTCTCAAGTTATGGAGTGTTTCCCTTAATCAAAGCAAAAAAAATCAATCTCTGATTTTCTATGTTTAAAGCCAAGTGCACAATTTCCCTCTAGCTTCTAAGAACTATCTCTCTGAGGCTGTGTCTTAAAAGAATTCATCACAGGTACGGAAATACCTTCCAAGCCGCTAAGCCGTTTCAGATACAGAGACCCAAACCCACATGCCACTAGCTCAAATCTAAACTCTAAAATAAACTATGTTAGAATATGGATCAATCAGATATCATAATACATATGCAAACCATTAAGAAGCAATATAATTTAACGATTTTGGGCTGAATTTTTTTTTGGCTGTGTCAGAACTATTGAGTTTCACAGAGAATTTCTTTCCATGAAGCTTATCAACATTTCTTATTGCATCATACCAGACTTATGTCATTAACTACCTAACCAACCATTATGATGCACTTGAACCATCTTTAAAAGGCCATTGTGCACACAGGCAAACATTAATTAGCATGCTGAAGTTGCTCTGCTCCATGAAGGACCACTAATCTATATATGTTGAAGAAGGGGATAATGTTGTTACAATTATCTGGTAGGAACCTGGAGTTTCTGGTGAATGGAATAGTCCAAAAGTGGGGTCATCCTCTTCCTGGTTGATTGGCAGAGGAGGACACACAATCTGACCCTGGCTGTCTGGTCATGTCCAGATCAGTGCTGTATACACAGTCTAGGGGAACAGCCAGTAATGCCATAAGAAACTGAATAACCTTCTTTGCTCCATCAGAATAAGTTCCATGATTCTCTCTGCAGCTTCACACCACTTTATTTCTGCTACTGCGACCACCAAAGTTAAAGTTTTGCCTTTCTCACTACTTGCTGCAACATCTTCCCTCTCATCTTCTCATTTCCCCTACAACCACCACCCCCTCCATACAACCACAAAACCTCTATGGCCTTTGTACTCCCTCCTGACTCATCTGGGACATCACACCACCTAGAGACCACATGCATCAGCACTAACAGTTGCACCAGCCTTTTACCCCCTCACTCAAACACTCCTCTCTTCCATTACAGAAGAAGGTGACTGAAGGATCATTAGGGTTCTTATCCAATATGAAGAGAGGGTCCAATCCCTCACATGATAAGACAAAGATTACTTCTAACCGGAGACATCCATGCCCTGCCAACTGTGTAAGCATCACTCTTCATTACAGTGCAACTCTCACATTAATTACACTGTCATGTCATTAGCTGCACACTACTTCTATGCATTGGTTGTAGCACCTTTTTCCGTGCATCTTACGAAGGGGTTGCCATAGCCCAAGTGAAGAAATGGAGTGATCTATTAGAAGGCACCTTCTTGAACTCATTGAGTTTCGAGGCCTCAGAAGAAGCATCAGCAAGACTACCTCCTACACCTCCTATCAGCTCAGATACTAACACCTTGTTGGAATGTCATGTTTCAAACTGTTGGGAGCACAAGCTGGTGACCACTTCACTACTAAAATTCTGCAGCTGGATGATGAAGAAACATCCAGGATACTGGCATGCATAGGACTATTAGAGACCAATAATCTGCCCTGTCCCAGGTAGGAGAGGAGTTTGTGATATCAACAATCAGGGGATTCATTCAAATGTACAAGGTCAATCACCCTCTGAGACCAGACAGTGTAAGACTGCAGCTGTGCTATGAGGAGCCACCTGCATCAAGCACAAAATAATCTGGCTACCTCCATGGACAGCTTGGTAGCTGTCATGGAGAGCTAGGTCTTACACTCTCAGGATCTGCTTAAAATATTAAAAGCCCTACACAACTTTTGAGGAAGGGTCAGCGGACCTGAAATGTTAACTATGATATTTTTTCCACAGATGCTACCAGACCTGCTGAGCTTTTCCAGCAACTTCTGTTTTTGTTTCTGATTTACAGCATCTACAGTTATTCCAGTTTCTACACAACATCACCCAAGCCATTGGTTTTCATTGACAAAGCATGTCAACTGGGAAATGGTGAACAAGGCATCCAATCCAGATCACTTTCTCTCAAGCAGATAAGGAAATATCTGAAGGCACCCAGCCAAGTAAGGAACAAAAGGAACAAGCCCCTCAGAAGGATCTTCTCACGACATTCAAAAGGTAGCTGGACTCTGCACCTTCACCCTGCCTGCCCCTCTCCCATCCTTAGAAGTTCAAACAGAGGAAGGTCCACTTGCTTCTAGCAAGGAGGCCCTCAGTATGTCTGGACCATTCAGACACAAACATCCATTGTTGGCATGGATGATATTGCACTGTATATCGATGCTCATCTTTTCATAAATGTCAATGGTTTTTCACTACATTGAAAAACATTTACTTAAGCTCTGTAGCTGCATACGTAACTGTGCCATTGCACATGATATACCATGGATCGACATCTGATGTTAAGTTCTTTCCCTCGAAAGAGCTTCGCATCAGTAGATATACAGCCCCCTCCCTCATTAGTTGAGACACATACCCTGCACACTCTGGGCATGGCTGTTTTCTTTCCCATTGTCCCTTTTTGATTTCCAGCAAGATGGAAAGCAACAGAGAGCTCACTTCTATCAATTGCTTTCAACCTCCTTCTCTTTGTATTGGTGAGGTCAGAGCATCCATAACTCTTCCTACTAGCCCTATAAATATAGTCAGTCAAATGTTTTGCAGCTCAAGTCACCATGCAACTCTCTTACATGAGCCTGTAATGCTCATCTACCCCCTAGTCAGCTGTCATATGATATGCTAGGTGTGGTCAGGTACTGGCCCCAATTGAAGCCAGGCTGTTCCTGAATTTGGTAAACCCACCTCTCCCATGACCCCAGTCCCATTCATATTTTACCATATCCCCCCTTACAAATACAGTTGTCACTTTCACCATTGTCATTCTCTTTTCAAGTCTGCAGTCTCCAATCCCTACAAAAATATTTCTGAGTCTATTTACAGCAACAACTCGTTATACCCATCCAACTTTCCTCCAGTTTCTCTGCTTGCTTGCTGCACAGACAGTGTGTTTTCTGCATATGCTGCTGGCATTTGGTACAGATGTGAGACTGATGTAACACTGCATCATACAGCAAGACATACACCCACTTATTCAAGGGCTGTTGCTTGGTTGTGTGGCTGTGCTAATAGACAAGATTAGGCAGGATGCTGTGAATATCCAGGTATGCATTAAGTCAGTGAGTGCTAAAATATCAAGTGAGTAGCCCTGAAATGCAACCTGGTCTAATTCATGAGTTGAGTGCCAGTCCCTACTTATGAAGCGTTCTTGCATCCGTCTTTCCGTCCAGCCATATCATATTGCAGGTTTCAACTTTCTAAGCATCATGCATGTGCAACAGAGATGTACTATGAGAACTCAGAGGTTTGGCAATTGTTGAATACCAATGCCTCGAGTGAATGTGGGCAGTGCCCATGGATCATGTCCTAAGATGCCATTGTGTGATGACCAATATGGAGGGTTACTGTAGCCAGTGGCAAGATTAAGTCATTAGATACCTACTCTGATATCCATGTCAAGAATTCTTGGTATCTGGTTTGTTTGCTGCAGGTGAATAGGATAGAAAGCTGCATATTAATGAGGTGAAATGTAGAGGTAATAACATTGTAAACAAGTCTTAATTCCCCCTAATTGGGAACTTGCTGTTGTCTAGCAAGAAACTCATCTTAATGCCCAGAACTTCATTAAAAGATCCAGTAAGTTGTTCTGAACATTGAGATAGGCCTCACAAGGCTTCTTGCATGCTTCTGCCTCATGTCTTGCCATATCACGTCATTCATGTCCATTTAAGATTCTGCCCTTTGCATTGTAAAGACCATAGGTTATTATTTTTCTGTTTCTAATTGTGGACTAAAATGAGTAAAGAACTGGTTTAAATGCCAACACTGTTGAAGGATTGCTGTTCTTTTTAAAGTAAGTAACCTGGCACTCATCATAAGTACTGTTTATACAACTGCTTGTTCAAGCAGTAAAAGAAGCCTAGTTACAGAAAAGTTGGAGCCAGGGGTTGTCTATGAATGGAGATTTGGAGCCAACAAGTAGCTAACTGTTCTGTGGCATTGTGATGTTATTGATGACAAGAACTTCTGCCTGTTAACAACTATAAGATTTGCCCTGAAGGTAGCTGAACAGCTGGTGGGGGTGAATGTTTGAGGGAGAAGTAATTGGGCCACTGTAAGTGAATGAGCTTCATTTCCGCTCTGCAGTAAAGCATCTCAAGCTTGAAGATAACCAGTTTATTTCCCTTCACCTGTAAGCTACAACTTTTAATTAATAAGTCAGTGGCCTTTACAAGTGTACAACAGTCACCATGTGCCTCCTGCAAACAAATGAAGGTATTCTGAAAATAAGAAACAGCATTCTGATCAGTAAACCTGTGGACAGGGACCACTGAATGGCCTTCTCAGTTTTTCCCTCCACCCATAATAGGCTTTTTTTTTGTTTGAGTCTGTAGAAAAATGTGGCAGTTAAAGTGGGATAGAATTTTAACAATTAGGGTTCTATGTCGACAGTTCATAATTACAGTTTATTTGCAGTTAGAATCAATTTATTTGAAATAAATAGTTCTTGCTGAGTACAGAAACTTGGTCCGTGCTTTCTGTCAACTTAGTTCTAAAATTCCACAATTTGGGGGAATTTGCATACTTTTTAAAATTTTTAACTTTTGTGACAACTCTAGCAATAGCAGTTCTTGATGCCCAGTGCACTATCCCAGTGTAGTGTAACAGTGCAAATGCAGCGATTAATAAAATAACATACTGTTTTTGCATGAGAATAATTATGTGTGTAGTAGGTAAGTTGGGTAACTCTCAATATACATTTATTTTTGTTCTGTGCAAAAAGACAGAATGTTTAGAATAGAAATGGAACACCATACTAAAGTACCTCATGACTTGCTGTGGTCATGTGATTTCTACCATAAGGCACTGATAGGAGGTGTTCATCACAGAGTTGAATAAACATATTGTAGGGGGTAAATTATTGTACTGGGAAGATAATACTTCTTATACTGAAACTAATGACGTTATATGTGCTAGGGAAATTTTTAAAATTATAAAATGTTAATCAATATCAATTGGAACAAAATAAACTAATGCAGTAAATTGAAACCTAGAAACCATTATTAGTGATATTAGAGACTTTGCCTTTGATTCCTTGGCCCACTGTGTTAGCATTAAATTCTGGTGAATTTTTATGAAATAGCATTGATAATAAAAACATTTTATAGATCTATGAATTTTCTAATATTAACAAAGTCAAAAGCAATGTAATTATTAAAAACAGCAGTAACTGCAGCTGGATGTGGAGGCAGAACTTTGAATGGAAGTCTGACTGAAAGATCTGTGGTAACACTGTTAATGAGCGACAGAATTTCTGAAAAATGTATTACTTGGAAGCCTTACTTGAAGATTGGCTGGTGAGTTTCTTTTCACACTAATGCACATTTATAACTATCTCACCTTCTCAGTCTGGTTCATGAGATGAAGATTATTCCTATTTTATAATCACAAGAAACTGGAAAGACACCTCAATTTCTTCAGAGAATTATTTAATTCAAAAGACTATTTTTACCATTTATAAAACAAAAAGTATAATGTTTTTATAATTTATGGCAATTTTCTGAAAATCCCTAACAGCAGTTTCTTACAGACCAATGAGCTTTTACGGTTTCTCTGTTTTTCTCACTCTGTTTGAACTCAGCAACAGCTGCTCCTTCACAGGTCCTGCTGCTTCTCCAACTCCCAAGATAAGTCATGTAGACCTCAAGCCTTACAAACAACTTATATCCTCCTGCTCCAAGCTGATCTGTCAGACTTGTCCCACTGCTTGACTCTCTAGATAAATGGTCTGTCTAATTCCTTCCAAAACTTTAATACTTCAGCCAATGAACTTAGAGGTCACTCTTGGAAAAACTGGCTGACAGACTGCAGGACACCCAGGCCCGAAACGTCAGCTTTTGTGCTCCTGAGATGCTGCTTAGCCTGCTGTGTTCATCCAGCCTCACATTTTATTATCTCTGCTTCACTGTAATGCTGATTTTAGTACACTTTTTCCAGATTGTTTCATTGTGATGCTGACTGTGAGATACTTTTCACAGACTCAAACAGTTTAGCATGACTGCCCAACTATTCAATTCCTTCTCTTGAGAAATAAAGTCTAGCGCTTGTTTTTATTTAACATGGCCTTACCAATCTGTTTTTCAACCTGTCATGACTGATGTATTTAATACCGCAGATTTAACTGTATTTGCCCATTAAATAAGTTTACTAATATCTTCCTGCAGTTTCATGCAGTCCTCCTCAATGTTGGCTATCACTCAACCATGGGCTCATTTCTAGATTTTGAATCAAAACATGATTTTTAAGTTTAAATTGTTAACGTAAACTGCAAATAGTAGTGGTCCTAAGGCTGATCCCTTTGAAACATCATTTCTCATTTTCTGAAAACATAAGCACCCTTAAATTCCCACTCGCTATTTTCTGTCTAGAAACCCACCAACATTCTATTCTACCACTTACTCCTTGTCTCCATCAGAAAACAGGAGGAGGAATAGCCATTCAGTTTGATCATGACTGATCATCCAATTCACTTTTTCACCGTACTCTTTGATCCCTTTAGCCCAGGAAATAAATCTAACTCCTTGATAATATACAATATTTCAGCCTCAGTTGATATCTGTGACAGAGAATTCCACAACCTCACCATTTTTTTTCAAGAAAAATGTTCTTGTCTCAGTTCTAAATGACTACCCAGTATCGTTAAAGTGTGATCTCTGGTTCTAGAATGTCTGGTCAACAGGGACATCTTGCCTGCATTTTCCCTGTCTTGTCATTTTAGAATGTTATAGGTTTCATCAAGGTCCTGCTTTCATTCTTCTAAAATCCAATAAATACAGTCCTAACTGATCAAATTGTAGTTCATACAACAGTTCTGCCAACCCAGGAATCAGTCTGATAAATCTTTATTGCACTCCCTCCACAGCCAGAACTAAAACTGCACACAGTACTCCAGGTATGGTCTCACCCAGGCCCTGTACAATTTCAACAAGACTCCATTGGTCCTGTGCCAGAATCCTCTCACTATGAAGGCCAACATAACATTTTACTTCCTCACCGCCTGTTGCGCCTGCATGCTTACTTTCAGTGACTGGTGTAAAAGGACATCAGGTCTCATTGCACCTCTCCTTTTCCCAATTTAATGCCACTTGGATGATAATCTGCCTTCCTGTTTTTGCTGCAAAAGATGTCTCAAGACATCTGTAATTTTATAGGTTAATGATAACCTGCTGGTAGACAGGGAGTCTAAATATCTTAAACATAAAAGAAATATATAATATATAAAGGAAAAGCAGCTACCTAAAAATGGCAGGTAGAATTAAGTCAAAGTAAAATAAACTAATTAAGTAAAACTTAAGGCAAATAAAGTTAAGAAATTAGTAAGCATTTGTAGTATACTTATATTTATTGAAAGCATACAAATAGTTTTCTGTGTTGTGGGATGGAAAATCACTGAATTAGTACAATGTGTATCCTGTGGTATGTGTGAAATCATGAATGTACCATATATCCTAGACAAGCACATCTGTAAGAAGTGTCAATGGCTATACAAGTTTGAAATATAGATTTCAGAACTTGAGCAGTGGCTACAGTCACTGTTGTGTATCTGCAAAGCAGAGCTCTAAAATGGATAGCATGTAAAACACACCACAGATTAGAAGTGTACAGAAAAAGAGTGAATGGGTGACTAGCAGGCAGTTTGAGAAAACTAGACAGGTAGTGCAAGAATCCTCTGAGTTTATAGAGCTTACCAATCATTATTCCATTCTGGAAATTGGTGAAAATGAGTATTTCTCAGGGAAGTGCAGTCAGAAACAAATCCGTTGCACTAAGTACATATCAGCTATACAAGGGAAGAAATAAAAATGGAAGGGGAATAGAGAGAGAGAGGATTCAGTCATTAGAGCATCATTCAGGTGTTTTTGCAGCATGAACTATGACTCTGGATGGTGTGCTGCCTTGCTAATGCCAGGACCAAAGTTGTAAATAGAATAGCTGCAAGACATGCATATAGGGAAGGGGTGATCAGTTAGAAGTCAATGGTCCACATTAGTACCAATAAGGGATGAGAATTCAGGGAATTAGGAAGGAAATTTAAAAGCAGAACCACAAGAGCAGTAATCTCAGGATTACTCCCAGAGCCATATGTTTGTGAGTGTAAGAACAAAAGGAGTGATCTATTAAACATGTGGCTGCAGAACTGGAGTAGGAGGGAGGGCGTCAAATTTCTGAGTTTTGGGGGAACAGTTAAGAGGCAGGTAGGGCCTGTACAAGCCATTATATCTTAACAGGAAAGAGACTGATATCCTCACAGGGCGATTTACTAGTGGCATTGCGGTTGGTTTAAACAAGCCTGTCAGGAGGATGGTAGTTTGAGAGTAACTGAAATTGAAACAGAGTTAAACTAGGAACAGAAAGTAAAAAATCTATGAAGGACAAAGAAGGACAGGTTTCAAGAATGCTTTGATGCCAAAAAGCAAAAAGGTAAGGGCACTCTACCTGAATGCTTGCAGCACACACGAGAGAGATGATCTAAAGGCACAATTAGAGGTAAAGGTTATGATATAATTACGACAACAGAAACATGGCGGCATGGTGACCAGAACTGGGAAATGAATACGCAAAGATATTCAACATTTAGGAATGACCGACAAAAAGGAAAAGCAAATGTGGTTGTGCTGATAATTCAAGAAGGGATCAGTACACTAGTAAGGGAGGATCTCAGATCAGAAGAAGAATGTATGGAATGTAGTGGGTAGAACTAAGAAACAGTAAAAGGTAGGAGACATTGGTTGGAGTAATTTATAGGCCACTAAACAGCAGTGGTAGTTTGGGACATGGTATAAATCAGGACAAAGAAGCTTGTAGCATGTGCAACACAGTAATCACGGTGACTTTAATCTACATATAGATTGGGCAAAGCAACTGTGCATTGAAGTTGTGGAGGATGAGTTTCTGTGTTGCCTTAGGAATATTTACTTGAACAACATTTTGAAGGCCCAACTGAGGGACAAGCTGTTTTGAATCTAAAATTATGTAATGAAAATGACTAAATAATAGCCTTGTAGTAAAAGAACATTTCAGGATGAATGATCACAATTTCATGTTATGTTTGAAAGTGAGGTAATTTGATCTGAAGCAAGGATGTTAAATTTGAGTGAGGGAAGATACAAAATCATGAGGTTCATAATGGCCAAGCTGGATTGGGAAAATAAATTAAAATCGGCATGATTGTACATAAGCAATTGAAATTCTTTAAAAAAAATTACGTGGCTTAAAGCAACTATACATTCCTTCAAAGGTACAAAATTTCAAAAAAATGTCAGACAACTGTGGTTGACACAGGAAGTTGTGGATTGTATAATATTTTTAAAAAGCTTGTAAAGTGGCAGTAAATAGCAATAAATCTGAAATAGGGAAGTTTTTAGAATATAGTAAAGGAGGACCACAAAAACTGATAAGGAAAGAAAGAATATGAATGCAACCAAGTAAGAACAAAAGACTGCAAAAGCTTCTATGGCAATGTATAAATGGAACTTTGGCTAATATGCAAGTGGGTTCAATAAAAGTCGTGTCAGAAGAATTTAACTTGGGGCAAGAGAAATGATTGATGAACTAAATGTGTCTGGTTTAACTGGGGAAGCTGCAAGAAACCTCTCAGAATTTGAGATCTAAGTGACTGGTGAGAATGAGGAGCTAAAACAAATAAGGATTGGTCAGAAAATCGCACCTGAAAAATTGATGGAGTGGGAGGCTCATAAGTACCCGTAACTCGATAATCTAAATCTTAGAGTTTTGAGGGATGTAATTATAGGGATTGTCGATACATAGGTAATCATCTTCCAGAATTCCATTATGGATTCCAGAATGATTCCTGTATATTAGAAGCTTAAAAATGTCACCCACTGTTTAAGAAAGGAACAAGGGAGAAAACTAGGATCCACAGAACCATCAGCCTTACATCTGTAGTGGGGAAATGCAAGAATCTACCATGGAAAGATGTGATAAATGGACACTTGGACAAAAACTCTCTGTTTGGGCTTTGTAAGCATGGATTTATGAATGGAAAATAATGTTTGACAAACCTGTTAGAGGTTTTTGAGGATGTTAATAATAAAATTGAAGGAGAATTGATGGATGCACTGTATTTAGATGTTCAGAATGATATGGTCATAATGAATGGGTCATTCTCGTATTGGAAGACTATGACTAGTGGGTCATGCAAGTAAGTGTACCTGGGCACCAGTTGTTTACAATATCAATGAAGTGCAGACCAAATGTAATATTTCCAACTTTGTAGACATTGCAAAACTAAGCAGGAAAGTGTATTCTGAGAGAGATATAAACCATTTTCAGCAAAATTTGTATTCCAGAATGAAATGCAGATTTACTGGTAGTTTTGTTGCCTCCTGTGGTAAGTTTAAAAGAGTTAAAAGAAAAAAAGAAAACAAGCAAAAGAAAAATCAGTGCTGCAGGAATGTTGGCTCTGGTTAGTTTATAATCTGATATATCTGTTATTCACTATTGAGGTGTAGCATCTGCCTGAGGTCCATTTCAGTTGGTTGCAAAAAAAGGCCAAAATGCTGCATTGGACGATAAGATTAAAGGTAAGAAGGGGTAAGCTACCCTCCAAAATCCCACATCCCACCTTGAGTTTCTGTTTGTCCCATCCCCTTTATATGTGACTGCTGAATTAAGTGGGAGTCTTGGAAGGGTACCCACAGTGCATTGGGCTGAGAAGGTAACATATAACGAAAGATATTTCCTAAGTATTTGTTGAAAGCTGCATGCTCCCTTCATTGACTGCCTTTACATAGATACAGCCCGAGGTTTCAGTGCCAAGAAGAATTTGACGGCACCCCACATAAACTATACAAATGGTGCCTCTCCTAACCAACCTAAATATATAACAGCAGTTCAAGATAACATAAAAATATAAAGACAAATCCCATTCATACAGATCTGCTTCCTAACAAATCTTCCTGGTTTGAGGCCACAAAGAAAAGTAAACAAATTCCAAATGGAAAGTTAATACGGGATCTGCAGAACTATCAATTATGTTCATTCACTTTACAGAGGATATAGACCAATATTGGCAAATCAACGAAAACCTTTGCTCACTAAATAGTAAAAATAAGCTGCCTGTTTCTCATGTATGAAAATACTCAATTACTAACTATCAGCTATAAACCTTGTGTGGCATGGTGGCTCACTGGTTAACATTGCTGCCTCACAGCACCAGGGTCACGGGTCTGATCCTACCCTTCAGGCGACTGCGAGAATGTGCAAACTCTACGCCATAGATGTGTGACGTTCCCCTGAGTGCTCGTGTTTTTTTTCCAAAGTAAAACATGTGCAGGTTGGTTGGATTGGCCATGCTAAATTGCCCATCGTGTCCAGGGATGTGCAGAATAGGTGGATAAGTTATGGGAAATGCAAGGTTACAAGGATAGAATGGGGGGGGGGGTCGATCTGAGTAGGATGCACTTTGCAAGGTCGAAGTGGACTTGATGGGCCAAATAACCTGCTTCACCACTGTAGGAATTCTATGATTTCTCAAATGGCATCAAAGTAAGGATTTTCAAAGCACAGGATAGATTGAAAGCAGATGCAGTGAACCTGAAAGGAAACTATAATTCAGCAGATTCATTTACAACAATTAAATATGTATTGTAAACAGGAAGTTTTCATTCAAACATTAATCATATTAAGGATATGACAGTTTTCAATGTTCCAAACACGAATCAGGAAGCAGATATGTTGGGAGAGGTCACACTACTTACCCCTATTCATCTTCTGGAAGGAAAACACTTCTTAAGTGAGATGGTTTCTTCCATTTCTTAAAACATTTTGCTTTAGTATCTAATATCAGAAATTTCCAAACTCAATTTGTTTATCATGTCCAAATTACGTGGAATAGAGTCAACATCCTTCACTGTACATAAAGCTTCACAAGTGACCCTCTCAAACCAATTACGTAGTTGCATAAATGGAAAGTGCAGATCTCATTCATTTGCTTTGAAATATCCTAGGGATTAGATTCAAGTGGGCATGCTTCTTCATCCTTGGAATTTATCCAAAACGTTTAGCCAAACAAAAGTGGAGTTATCTTGGTAATATATAAAATATCTGAAATCATATTATCTATGCTCTAACATTCTACAGCAATGAGTATAATGAAGCCATATTTGTATGTTGCTAAAAATTCATACATATTGTTGAAGCATTTTGCCCTGTACTCATTAGGACAATTTACAAGACTAACAATGTAAAAGGGAACAACGTTTGAAATGGAGTTGTAAAATGAGCTCCTTTTCCTTGATGTACTCATTGAGAAATCTGCCAGGGTGTTCTTTATTACAAAAAAACAGAATTGCTTGAAAAACTCAGCAGTTTTGGTAATACCTGTGGAGTGAAAACAGAGTTAATGTTTCAGATACAGTGACCCTTCTTCAGAATGTTCTTTTTTGTTCTTAACTACTATATACAGACTTGAGACAACAAAAGAGTCCTACGAGGCCTGACATGACTAAGAGAACTCATAGCACGATATCCAGGAGAGTGCACACTCTGGGAAGTTTAACCCACTTTACATGTGGGTTGGAACAATTAAATTGGTTATAAATATCCCAAATCAGACAATTAAAATTAATGTCTGCTTAAATGGTCACCCAGTTCTCATGAAGGTTGATACTAGCGCAGTTGTATCAGTGGTTGCAAAACCAGTCTTTTAACAAGATTTGTTCTAGACTCCAACCCTTAAGGTTATGCAAGACTGTGGCCAGACTGAGAACACACTCCAGGGAATTTAGATTAAGGGTACGACTTCAGTTCTGGTCTCCTATGAGAAGCAGTTGTAGTTGCCACTGGTTGAAGTAAGAGGCTCAGGCCCAAACTTGACGGAACAGAATTGGTTGAGAAAGTTTCAACTTGATTGGCTCAATGTTATTAATTAGAAAATGGCTGCCTGAGTGAAGTCATAAATAAATATCCAGACGATTTTTCAGGAAGGGTTAGGAACTACTAAAAGGGTCAAGGCCACTTTACATGTCGACCAGGAAGGAATTCTGTGATTTTGCAAGTGCCAGTTCCCTTATGAGTAAAAATAGAGGGGTATATCAGGAGGCTGGAAAACAAAGGAATCATTAAAACATTGCAGTTTGTGAAATGGGCAGCATTGGTCAACCAAGATGGAGATTTTAAGCAAACAGTAAACCACTTCTTGCAGCTGGATAAATACCCAATCCCTCTAATTGAGGACTTGTACACATAATTGGCAGTGGTCTGTCCTTCATGAAGCTGGACAGAGTCACGCCAACCTGCTATTATGACTAGATGACAATTGCCAGAGGGTCGCCACATTTAATACCCATGAAGGGTTTGTACCAACATTCAACATTGCTATTTGGGGTATCAGTCTGCACCCTTTTCCATTGGACAATTCAGAACATTTTACAAGGGCTATCCCAGGTCGTCATTTATCTGGGTGATGTACTAGTAACAGGGAAGACCAAAAAAGAGCACTTGGAAAACTTGGACATCATACTTAAATGTTTTGCCTAGGCAGCTGTGCACCTTGGAAGGGAAAAATGTGTGTTGCAGGGACCCCAAATGACCTACATAGGTTACAGAGTTGACAAAACTGGGATACACCCATTGGAGGATAAAGTGAGGATAATCAAAGGAGCCCTGGATCTCACATCTGTACCAGACCTTAGGTCTTTCCTTGGGTCACTAAATTACAGAAAATTAATATGTAACCTGGCCTCCATCTTGGCACCCTTACATGTGCTATTGAAAGATGGTCAACATTGGAAATGGTCGTGTAGCTAAGAAACAGTCTTTAGGGAAGTGAAAAAGTAGCTGTCATCATCTAAGGTGTTGACCCACTAAAATTTGAAGTGAGAGGCAGTACTGACATGCGATGCCTCCCCATACGTCATTAGTGTAGTGTTGGCTCACCAGTAGCACAAGGGAGAGGAACGCCAGAAAGTGCATGCTTCTCAAACTTTGGCCGATGCAGAATGCAAATATTCCCAGATAGAGCAGGAAGGTTTGGCGGTCATGTTTGGTATGAATAAGTTCCATCAGTACCTTTATGCATGGTAATTTGTCATAGTAACAGTACACAATACCCTGCTAGGGCTTTTTTTTCTGAAGAAGGGTCTAGGCCCGTAACGTCAACTTTTGTGCTCCTAGGATGCTGCATGGCCTGCTGTGTTCATCCAGCTCCACACTTTGTTATCTTGGATTCTTCAGCATCTGCAGTTCCCATTATCTCTGATCACAGTTAATGCTTTGAGTCTGGCATAACTGTCCTTCAGAATTCAGATATCATATGCTGTCTGAAGCCTGAAAATCTACCTCAGCACCATGCAATGTTACTACTCTATCTCACTGATTGCTTCTTTTTCCTGGATAGTGGGGACCTGTAAAGTTTAGATACTTGAAAGTGGGATCACTCAAAAATACAACACATATAAATAAATGGATAAGAAGACATTTTCTTTCAATAATAGAAAGGTTGAAGAACCGTAGAAATAACCAGATTCATGAGTATTGCAATTCACCACCAGTATTGTGAACTGACCATTGACAGCTTGTCATAAACCAACAGAAAGTTACACAATGAAAGAAAGTCCAAACCCAATTCATTAGTCCTGGAAGCAAATTTGAGTAGGATCAGTCTGGCCTCCATTTTTAATTTATTAACTCATGGGACATGGGTATCACTGGCTGGACAATGTTTATCGCCTGTCCTAGTTGACCTTGAGAAGGTGGTGGTGAGTTGCATTCTTGAACTGGCAGTCCCTGCACTGGAGGTACACCCATAATGCCAATAGCAAGGAGTTCCAGGATTTTGACAGGAATGTATTCCCAAATCAGGATGGTGAGGGTCTTGGAGGAGAACTTGCAGGTGACGCTGTTCCTATGTATCTGCTGCCCTTGTCCTTCTCGATGGTAGTGGTAGTGGGTTTAGAAGGTACTGTCTAAGGATCTTTAGTGAATTTCTGCAGTGCATCTTATAGATAGTACAAACTGTTGCTACTGAGCATGGGGGCAGAGAGAGTGGAAGCTGTTGATGTGGCACCAATCAAGTGGATTGCTTTGTCCTGGATGGTGTCAAGCTTGAGTGTTGTTGGAGCTAAACTTATCCAGGCAAATGGAGAATATTCCATCATACTCCTAATTTGTGCCTTGTAGATGATGGACAGGCTTTGGGGAGTCAGAAGACGAGTTACTCACAGCAGCATTCCAAGCCTTCGGCCTGCTCTTTAGCTACTGTTTTTTATGAGGTGAGTCAGTTCAGTTTCTGGTCAATTGTAACCTCCAGGATATTAATAGGAGGATTCAGTGATGGTAACACTGTTTAATGTCAAGGACCAGTAGTTAGGTTGCCTCTTTTTGGAGATGGTCATTGCCTGACATTTGTGTGATGCAAATGCTATTCGCCACATGCCCAAGCCTGGATATTGTGCAAATCTTATTGCATTTGAAGATGAACTGCTTCAGGATCTGAGGAGTTGTGAATGGAGCTGAATATTGAGCAATTATCAGTGAACATCCCCACTTCTGACCTAATGATGGAGGGAAGGTCATTGATGAAGCAATTGAAGATGATTGGGCCTTGGACACTACCCTGAGGAACTCATGGATTCATCACAGGACTGATCTTCAGCAATCACAACCATCTTCCTATATGCCAATATGACTCCAACCAATGGAGGTGTTGCTCTCTAATTACCAGTGATTCCAGTTTTGCTCAGGCTCCTTGATACCACACTCCGTCAAGTGTTGACTTGATGCCAAGAGCTGTCATTCTCACCTCATCTTTGGAATTCATGGTCTTTTGACTTCCTGTCTTGTTCAATGTCCCAATATTCATCCTGCTGATTCCCCATTTCCTCTGCATCCAGGATATCCCTCTTTTTGTCAGGTCAAGTTGTGAATAGCACAGAATATCACAACGATATAGCACATGATTTCTTGGTTGTACTGCAAAACCATACCTGGGATGGTCTAGGCTTCAAAACCTCATTTAAGGAAGGCTATGATCTGTTCACTACAGTCCTGGTAGATGGCTCTGGTAGAAGAATAGTCAGCATTGGTCATAGGTAAGTTGAACATCGATTGAATGGATACTTGTTCAGTTGACAAGCTCTGCAGGTTGATGATTGGGCTCTCTCAAAGTGATGTAGGTTGAGCTGGGAGGGCCAGGAATATTAGAGGATCCCACTGCCTGAAGAGCTTGATGTTCTTCATCTTGGGAGAAGGAAAAAAACTGGTATAATCTGGAGAAAATAGCATAAATAAAATCAGAGTGCATTTGTGAGCTGAGATTTAGAAGATACTACACAGGTCCCTAGCTGCTTCTTGGAACAATCTGCAATATAAACATTCAAGGCAGATGTAGCCTTAATAGGATGGCTACCTATTTCTTCTGAGCGTAAGTCCTGTTTCGCAGATGACACTGTTTGGTGATGATCACTGGAGACATCTCAGTTGCCTGCATGAACTGGGTTTCCAAAAGCTATAAATAATGACAGCAAGGTCAGCAGATTCAGGGTCCGGTCATTCTCCTTCATCACCCTGAGGACTCTTCACCCTCTGGAAGAGGTGAGGTAGATACTGAAACTTGCTGTTCTTGTTGGACTTGTTGACCACATTACAATTGCTCTCTCCTTTGTTGCTTTCGTGGGAGTTGCAAAAAGGCCACAAAGATTCCTCTAAAAATGGGATCCACCTCAGTGTGTTAGCGTGTCAATCTGTAGGGAATTTCAAAAATAGATCAGTGTATCAGTAATGGTTCTCCTCATCTCTCACATCAATCACTATGAAGTATCACGCTGTGCCCTGACAGAGGGTGCTAAGGAGGCTTTGCAAGGATAATGTCATGCCTTAATATGGAGCTCTAAGCGATAATAACAAGCATAAGTTTACATCTTCATTTTGAGGCCACTGTGATTGTGACTGGTAAGAATCCTCAAACATCACAGTTTCTCAAACACCCCATGCTCTATAAGTCCTATTTTTCTGTCTTGAATTGCAGCCTTTCATGATAATTATTTCCCTGGCAACACAGTCCATTGCACCCAAACATCAAACCTCAGCTTTCCACTTTTCCTTGGACTCACCAGACTTCAAATCGATAAGATTATTTTACCTTTCTTAATGTAAAGGGGCACTTATGGCAGTTAGGACAGTGGTGAGCTCTTCCTGCCAGATGTGAGAAGTCAGAGAGCAGTCTTGTGTCCCTGAAAGATAGCATAGATGAATGCATGGCTAAGAAGGTGGTGACGGGGGTAAGCATCAGGTTCTTTGAACATTAGGGCATCTTCTGGAGCAGGGGTGACCTGTGCACCTAAATTGGAGGGGAACCAATAGTCTCACAGGCAAATTAGGTAGTTGGGAGGACCTAAACTAGAGTGGCAGGGGGCTGGGAATCAGAGCAGCAAGTAGAGGGATTGAGGGGAAGGTAGATGTTAGGACCAGAAAGTCAGAAAGGAAGGACAGGTAGAGACAGATAAATGAATATAATGGGGCTAATGGACTGGTGTGTTTATTTCAGTGCAATGATTGTTATAGGTAAGACAGATGAGCTTAGCTCCTGGATCAGTACAAGGGATGATGATGTTGTGCCCCACCTCCCGCCCCCCCAAACCCCCGCTCACAGAGGACTTGGTTGAAAGAGGGATAGAATTAGTTGCTCAATGTTCCAGGGTTTTGTTGCTTTAGATGAGATAGAGAGGAAGGTAAAAGAGGTGGAGGAGTTACTTTATTAAATCAGGGAGAATATTACATCTGCACTCAGAGGACATATTGGAGGGCTCATCCACTGAGGCAATATGGGTAGAACTCAAAGATAAGATGGGGCAGTCACTCTAGCAGCATCACATTATAGGCCTCCCAACAGATATTGGGGAACAAACATGTGGGCAGATTATGGAAAGATGTAATAGTTGTGTGATTTTAACTTCCCCAATATTGACTGGGGCTCCCTTAGAGCAAGAAGCTTACAAGGGGGGAGTCAAAGTTCAGGACTGATATGTTCCAGTAAGGAGGAAGGACAAGGATGGCAAAGGGACCTTTGGATAATGAGGGAGCTTTTGAATTTAGTGTAAAGGAAAAAAAAAGAAGGATATGTAAGGTTTGAAGCTAAAATTGGAGAAGGCCCATAAGGAATATGAAGAAAGCAGGAAAGAAAGTTAACCTGGGAATTAGGAGAGCAAGAAGGGGCCATGAAATTACCTCAGCAAGTGGGGTTAAAGAGAATCCCAAGGCTTTCTGCCCGTACATTAAAGACAAGAAGATAACTAGGAGAAGATAGGACCACTCAAGGATAAAGGAAGGAACTTGTGCTTATAGGCAGAAGATGTGGGCGAGATCCTAAAATGACTACTTTGCAACACTATTCACTTTCGATAAGGATATGGAAGATAGTGAGATTAATGAGGAGCACACTAATATTCTAGAGCATTTTGAGATCATGAAAGAAGTGGTGTTGTGTCTCTTGAAGAGCATTAACGTAGATAAGTTCCCAGGGCCCAATGGTATCTACCTCAGGTTTTGGGAGAGGCAAAAGAGGAGATTGCTCGTGCTTTGGTCAAGAACTTTGTATTTTTTTAAAAAAACAGGTCCTTTGGCCCACGATGTTGTGCTGACCTATTATCATACAAAGATCAAACAACGCTGCATACCCTACAATTTACTATCACCCATGTGCCTATCCAAGAGTCACTTAAAGTTCTCTAAAATATCTGACTCCACTACCACTGCCACTGCCAGCCATGCATTCCACACGCCCACGACTCTCTGTGTAAAGAACCTACCTCTGACATCTTCCCTATACCTTCCTCCAATCACCTTAAAATTATGCCCCCTCATAATAGTCATTTCTACCCTGGGACAAAAGTCTAATACTATCCACTCTATCTATGCCTCTTACCATCTTGTACACCTCTATCAAGTCACCTTTCATCATCCTTTGCTCCAATGAAAAAAGCGCTAGCTACCTCAACCATTCCTCAGAAGACCTGCCCTCCAGTCCAGGCAGCATCCTGGTAAATCTCCTCTACACCTTCTCTAAAGCTTCCATATCCTTCCTATAATGAGGTGACTTGAACTGAATGCAATATTCCAAGTGTGGTCTAACCAGAGTTTTATACAGCTGCAGCATAGCCTTGTGGCTCTTAATCTCAATTCCATTGCCAATGAAAGCCAACACACTATATGCCTTCTTTACAACCCTATCAACTTTGAAGGATCTATGAACATGGATCCCAAGATCCCTCTGTTCTCCCACACTGCCAAGTATCCTGCCATTAACCTTGAATTCTATATTCAAATTCGACCTTCCAAAATGAATCACTTCACACTTTTCTGGGTTGAATTCCATCTGCCACTTCTTTGCCCAGCTCTGCATCCTGTCAATGTCCCATTGCATCCTACAATAGCTGTCCACACTATCCACAGCTCCACCAACCTTCATGTCATTGGCAAACTTACTAATCCACCCTTCCACTTCCTCATCAAAGTCATTTATAAAGATCACAAAGAGCAGAGGTCGCAGAACAGATCCCTGTGGAATACCACTGGTCACCGAACTCCAGGCTGAATACTACTTTCCATCTACTAACATCCTCTGTCTTCTGTTGGACAGCTAATTTTGTATTTGGACAGCCAAATTTCCCTGAATCCCATGCCTCCTTACTTTCTGAATGAGCCTACCATGGGGAGCCTTATCAAATGCCTTGCTAAAATCCATATGCACCATATCCACTGCTCTGTCGTCAATGTGTTTTGTCACATCCTCAAAGAATTCAATGAGGCTTGTGAGGCATGGCCTGCCCCTCACAAAGCCATGCTGACTATTTCTAATCAAACTGTGGTTTTCTAAATCATAAATACTATCTCTCAGAATTCTCTCTAATAATTTGCCCACCACAGAAGAAAGACTGACTGGTCTGTAATTCCCAGGATTATCCCTATTCACTTTCTTGAACAAGGGAATGACATTTGCCAACCTCCAATCATCTGGTACTACTCCAGTGGAAAGTGAAGATGCAAAGATTATCTCCAAAGGGGCAGCAATCTGTTCTCTCACTTCCTGCAGTAATATTGGGTATATCCTGTCTGGCCCAAGGGACTTGTCTATCCTAATAATTTCCAAAATTTCTAGCACATCCTCCTTCCTAACATCAACCTGTTCAAGCATATCTGCCTGTTCCATGCTGTCCTCACAAACAACAAGGTCCCTCTCACTGGTGAATACTATCCACTCATTAAGGATGTCCACACCTCCTCTGACTCTGCGCACAAGTTCCCTCCATTGTCCCTGATTGACCCTACCCTCACTCTGACCATCCTCTTGTTCCTCACATAAGCATAGAACACCTTGGGGTTTTGCTTGATCCCACTTGTCAAGGCTTTTTCATGCCCCCTTCTAGTTCTCCTAAGTCCATTCTTCCTGGCTACCTTGTAGCACTCTGGAGACCTGTCCGATCCTTGCTTCCTCAACCTTAAGTAAGCTTCCTTTTTTCTCTTGACTAGATGTTCCACATGTCTTGTCATCCAACGTTCCTTCATGTTACCATCTTTCCTTGCCTCAGTGGGACAAAGCTATGCAGTACACGTGGCAACTGCTCCCTAAACAACCTCCACATTTCTATTGTGCATTTCCCTTATCAACATCTGATCCTAATTTATATTCCACAGTTCGTGCCTAATAGCATTGTAATTTCCCCCTCCTCTAACTGTCTGCTCCTATACCCTCGCTAAAGGTCAGGGAGTTGTGACCACTATCACCGAAATACCGTCTCAGAGAGATCTGTTACTTGGCCTGGTTCACTGCCAAGCACCAAATCCATTATGCATGCACCCCGCCCCCACTCCGCCACCGCCGCCTCCCCCCCACCCCACCCCGAGTCAGCTTATCTATATATTGAGTTAGAAATCCTTCCTGGACACACCTGACAAAATCTGCTCCATCCAAACTATTTGCACTTAGGAGGTTCCAGTCGACATTAGGGAAACTGAAGTCACCCATGACAACAACCCTATTACTTCTGCATCTTGCCACAATTTGTCTCCCAGTCGTTCCTCAGTGTCACTGTTGCTATTGGGAGGGGTCTACAGAAAACTCCCAATAAAGTGACTGCTCCATTCCCATTTCTGACTTCCACCCATACTGACTCAGTAGACAAACCGCCCCTCAATGACCTCCCTTTCTGCAGCTGTGATACCATCCCCGATTAGCAATGCCACTCCCCCACCTCTTACCTCCCTCCTTATTTCTTTTGAAACATCTATGCCCCAGTACATCCAACAACCATTATTGCCCCTGTGTTATCCAAGTCTATTCTCAATGGCTACTTGAGATGGTACCAAAGGACTGGTGAGTCACTAATGCTGTTCCTCTTGTCAAGAAGGGAAATAGGCATAATCCAGGAAACTACAGGCCAATGAGTTTCACATCAATGGTTAAGGCATTACTGGAGAGAATTCTTAGGGATAGGATTTACATTCATTTGGAAAAGCATGGTCTAATTAGGGGCAGTCTTTGTGCAGGACAGGTCATGTTTCACTTGATTAAATTTTTTGAGGAGATGACGAAGGTGATCAATGAGAATGGAGCAGTGGATGTTGTCTACATGGATTTTAGTAAAGCTTTTGACAAAGTCCTTCATGTAAAAGATTAAGATGCATGGGATCCACAGTGACTTTGCTGCTTGGATTCAGAATTAGCTTGCCCATAGAAGGCAGAGGGTGATGGTGGACGGGTATTTTTCAGGCTGGAAGTCCATGACTAGCGGTGCTCCGCAGGGATCTGTGCTGGGACATCTGCTGTATATTTATAAATGACTTGGATGAAAGTGTAGATGGGTGGGTTAGTAAGTTTGCATATGATGCAAAGATCACTGGAATTGTGGATAATGTAGAAGGTTGTTAAAGGACACAGTGGGATATAGATCAGTTGCAGATACAGGCAGAGAAGTGGCAGATGGAGTTTAATCCAGGTAGGCGTGAGGTGCTGTGCTTCAGAAAATCAAATGTTAAGGAAAAATATACAGTTAATTGCAGGACCTTGAACAGCACTGATATACAGAGGGATCTTGGTGTTTGGGTCCGCAGCTCTCTGAAGTGGCCTCACAAGTAGATAGGGTGGTAAAGAAAGCATATGGCATGTTTTCCTTTATTGGTTGGGCAGTTGAGTACAACAGTCAGGATGTCACGTTGCAGCTTTATAAAACTTTTGTTCAACCATACTTAGAATATTGCATTCAATTCTGGTTGCCACATTAGAGGAAGGATGTGGAGGCTTTGAACAGGGTGCAAAAGAGGTTTACCAGGATGCAGAGATAATGGGAACTGCAGATGCTGGAGATTCCAAGATAATAAAATGTGAGGCTGGATGAACACAGCAGGCCAAGCAGCATCTCAGGAGCACAAAAGCTGACGTTTCGGGCCTAGACCCTTCATCAGAGAGGGGGATGGGGGGAGGGAACTGGAATAAATAGGGAGAGAGGGGGAGGCGGACCGAAGATGGAGAGTAAAGAAGATAGGTGGAGAAGGTGTGGGTGGGGAGGTAGGGAGGGGATAGGTCAGTCCAGGGAAGACGGACAGGTCAAGGAGGTGGGATGAGGTTAGTAGGTAGCTGGGGGTGCGGCTTGGGGTGGGAGGAAGGGATGGGTGAGAGGAAGAACCGGTTAGGGAGGCAGAGACAGGTTGGACTGGTTTTGGGATGCAGTGGGTGGGGGGGAAGAGCTGGGCTGGTTGTGTGGTGCAGTGGGGGGAGGGGATGAACTGGGCTGGTTTAGGGATGCAGTGGGGGAAGGGGAGATTTTGAAACTGGTGAAGTCCACATTGATACCATATGGCTGCAGGGTTCCCAGGCGGAATATGAGTTGCTGTTCCTGCAACCTTCGGGTGGCATCATTGTGGCAGTGCAGGAGGCCCTATGTGCTATAAGGAGGTCTGGAAGAACTCAAGTTGTTTTCTCTGGAAAAGCAGAGGCTGAGGAGAGACTTCATTGAAGCCTACAAAAATTATGAAATGTATAGACAGGTTTGATGGTCAAAATCTTGTTCCTAGAGTTGAAATGTCTATTACTCAGGGGCATGCATTTAAGATGGGGGAAAAATTCAAAGGAGGTGTGAGGGACAAACTTTTTTAAAAAAAAGAGTGGCAGGAGTGTTGAATGTGTTGCCAGGGGTCGAGGTGGAGGCAGTTTAAAGGACTTTTAGATAAGCACATGAATATACGAGCAAGGGAGAAATATGGACCAAGGGCAGTCAAAAGGGACTGGTTTAATTTGGTTTCATGTTTGGCACAACATCATGGACTGAAGAACCTGTTCCTGTGCTGTACTGTTCTAACTCTATAAGGCTTCTCACTCTTTATGTTCAATCTACCTTCAAAGACTGACTATGGCCCAACAATCCCTGGAATGGCTTGGCAGGACCACCACAACTAAAAGTGGCACAGTTCCAAGGCCGGTGACCCCACAGCACCCTAACTAATCTCTCTTTTATCCCCAGAATGATTGCATTTAACAAAGAGGAATGACCATGGCCTAACTCCAAAACTACAAGGACAAGAAGTTATACACTGTAATAGGGCCAAGCACCTGATTAACCCTGGCCATCTTCCTAGGTGGAGATCAGATGAGACCGTTGATTGATTGGCCACAGTTCGCCTTCCCAACACTGAACTGATCCCCTTTGACTTTCAGACATGGTTAATTGTTTGAAGCCCAAGCTATGTATTTAAGACCATAAGACCATAAGACATAGGAGTGGAAGTAAGGCCATTCGGCCCATCAAGTTCACTCCGCCATTTAAATCAAATTAAAATTTGCCAAGAGAGCTGATGACTCAGGCTGTAGGTGTGACATTGTGTCCTGCAGTCACACTGCAATGTCAATCTCCGACAATCACAATTATCTTCATGTTTGGTAATACAATAAATTGGCACCTATTATGAAACAACAGGATAGTGACGAGCCTTCTGATCCCTAAAATTACAATTTAGTCCTGCTTTGACTATTGATTGAAGCACAAAGAAGCTATATCTTTGAATTATTACGCAAGTAATAAAACTGCAGCAAAAGGTAAACTATCTTAATTCTGAAGAAGAATTATTAGACTCAAACATTAACTTGTTGAGTTTCTCCAGTATTTTCTATCTTTATTTCAGATATCCAATAGCTGGATTTTGCTTTTATTTGAGTATATTATTTTATATCCTAAACAAATATTGAAAATATGTTTTAAGTGGCAAATCATCTATTATAAGAATAAGTGAGAGGACAACAAATGAAGATTTTAAGAAACAAACCTTTAAGACAAATAATCACTTCATGTTTTAGTACATTAGGAGAGCTTTGGAAGTTGATCAATCAATAGATCAATGTTAAACGGGCAGAATTTACATTAGAGATAATGGGAACTGCAGATGCTGGAGATTCCAAGATAATAAAATGTGAGGCTGGATGAACACAGCAGGCCAAGCAGCATCTCAGGAGCACAAAAGCTGACGTTTCGGGCCTAGACCCTTCATCAGAGGGTTTACATTAGGTTGGGAACACAACTCCCTTGTCCCCAAGACTTTGTAATACCCTTTGCCAAACTGTAGTTAACTGCTGGGAGAATGGGTAAACATCATGGAAAGTAAGGACACAGCAGGTTTCCAGATGGAAATACTTACGCTTCCATCTTAAGATTGCAGCAAGGATATAAAAATTAGCTAATACAAATTCCCACAATCCTTATTCTGTTATGATTCAGAACCCTGAGCCTGAACACTAGGTTGAGACAAAAACACAGAAATTCAGCATCTGGTAGTTTAGATATGGCTCTGCGCAACAACTCTAGTTTGCTGATTTGGCCAATTGATAACAGTAAAATGGAAATATTGTTAAGTAGTTTTAAAATTCTTGCTGATTTTGTCAAT
Source organism: Stegostoma tigrinum (assembly GCF_030684315.1). Classification (NCBI taxonomy): domain Eukaryota; kingdom Metazoa; phylum Chordata; class Chondrichthyes; order Orectolobiformes; family Stegostomatidae; genus Stegostoma; species Stegostoma tigrinum. Next base: position 26,043,222 of record NC_081382.1, read on the forward strand.
CATTTGGAGAAGCCAAACCTCTACCAACAAAACATCTTTGCATGATTGAAAAATAATGTGCTTTAATTCTACAGAAGGTTTCTGATGGTGTAGCTTCAAAACAGCAGAAATAAACACTACCTTCAAAATAAAACATTAGAACATTATTGTTTTGAAAGCTTATTCTAAGCCAAATAAAGAGAACTAGAATCAGACATGAAAAAAAAATCAGTGAAACAAACGTTTGAGTCAACACTAACTATTAAATAATAAGGACTGTAATCACAGATTATTATTAAACTTTACTTGCAGGCAATTTTTTGTTTGTTATTTCATTGCTGCTTTTTTTGTGCAGTCACATTAGCATGAGTACACCAAAATAATTCGGGAAACAAACTAGTAGAAATTTAGATTCAATCGAGGAGCCATAAAGAATTTAAAATATATGCACAGAATTAACAAAGTAAACTTATTTGGACTTTTCTATTCTATATTCAGTTTCTTCTCTTTTTGCACTTCTCTCAGCAGTATTCCTGCAGAAACAGAAGTCAACGCTGTAGCTGGTTTTCACCCTGACCTCTTGCTGTTCATTTTGTCCAGGCATGCACCCAAATAAAGAATACCTTAATTTTGAAAGCCTCATCTTATTTTCAAAACATCTCTCACTGCTATAAGCTAGAGCTGCCAGAATAATATAACCATTCCTACCTATTATTGATGTGATCTAAGAGGTATGGAGGAATGACCATGAGCAAACTGTCACCCATTTCAAAACACTTCTATGAAAGTTCACATTAGCTCCAATTTCTATTTTCTCTATTTATATTTGGATACACAGCTTCTTTACTCTCTGTGTGAAAGTTCCTCCATGTTATGGAGTAACATTGATGCATTTGAAAAGGTTTTACAATTCAACTCTGAGTGAAAGTTATGTCTCAACTGGGGATGGGAGTCTGCAGGGTTTCTTTTTTCTGACATTATCACAGCCTTTTTCAATATTGTATCACAACAAATTTATTGCTGTGCTTTGGATTGAAAAATGGTGATCAGAAAAAGGGAATCCTGATTAAGTTTTAATAACCTAGAAGCTCCAAAATTAATATCTGCTTTTTAAAAAAAAACTTCATGCGAGCATTTCTGGCAACACAGGCATTTGTTGTCCATCCCTAATTGCCTCAAGAAGATGAGCCTCCTCTTGAACTGCATCATGAGCTGCATCTCAAACTGATGTAGATGTCCAAACCTTTGTTAAGAAAGGAGTTTCAGATTTTCAACCCAGCAAAAGTGAAATAATGGCAACATATTGTCAAATCAGGATTGTTACTTCCCAAATATACTTCCCAAAACGGATCAAAGTGTTTGAGGTGGTATTCAGTCTATAAGCAGCAATGTTAAACAAAGCTATTTTCTGCCCAAAATGGCTGTTGGCATCATCATGATGTCACAAGATTTGACTTTTGTGAAGTGACAGTCCATTATACTCACTAAATACACAAAATTCCTCCCTCTTTACATCAGAGGTCCTTGCGATGGAAACATTCACAGTATTTACAATCATATGTGACAGACGAGTTGCTAAGACATTTGAGAGGACATCGATTCACGCATGACTGTCGGCACACCTCACCAGTCTACTCATTTTTCTCATTGGCTTTAATGTCTGGTGTTTCAAGTGTATTGGGAACATCATCTGTCATTGTCTCTTCCTGAGATGGCTGAATGTTTGGAGATATGCAAATTGACATGATATGTGCCATTAAGATACTGTCTTCCTCAGATGCCCCAGTTACTGTTCTGTCCTCAGGTACATCCAGGTCTTTATTTGGCACAGTTATTTGTAGAGCTTTGATTAATGTTGTCTTTGGCACATTCAATCTGATTGCTAAGAGTTGATTTGCATATCTTCTCCATACTCCATCATACATTATCTGTACAGTGCAGGAGACCAGACCAGTTAGTACTACATTGATGGCTGGTACTTATTTTGTGCCAGTCATGTAATTCCTTGCCAACACTTCTTAAGCTTTTTGGAAAATGTGATGTGCGGTTCTGTCTGCAATTGGAAAACTTGATTCTGTCATTTCCTGTCAACGTCTTTTGTCATGGGTGGTTTCAACAAATAAAATGCCATTCACAACTGGCAACAACGCTGGAGAACTTTGAGTCATCAAGTCAGTTGTGTTCTGCTTTGTTAACAAAAATTGGCTCAGTCATTTGGATTGTGATCCTTGTTCTCAAGTTACTCTAAGGAATGTCTCATTGTCTAAACAAACCTTTATACCAAAGCATTTATTGGTCGGTGATAAGGATCTGATCAGTTTTGTTGTTTTCCTTTCTGCTTCAGATTGTTCATAAACTCTTGTGACATAACCTGTGGGCCATTATCATGAACAAGTTCTGGATAACCAAATTTAACAAAAATCTTCACTAGTCTTTCAATAGTTCTCTCTTAAAATGCTATCTTCATGATGGCAACTTCAGACCATATAGTATTACATCAACCACTATTAAAAATATTTTCCCTTCAAAAAGATCCAGTAAGGTGAATATGGTTCTTTGCATGGTTTTTCTGGTCATTCTCATGGGTGTAATGTGTTATTGGAGGTAAGTTACAGACCTTGTGCAAGCTGCACCTATTCCCACCTTCTCCTCAGCTAACTCATTTGATAAAAATAACCTCAGGAGCCCATCAGCATTTCCATACAAGTTGGTTACTGATACCATTAGTGTATAAATGTTAACTTATAGCAACCATGCCCATTTCTGAACACAGCTTGCTGCTAGACAAGGTAACCTTCTATGAGGCCCAAATATTGTGGTTAATGTGGTTAAGGTAGTCTGTAAGTAAGGTAAATCCCTAGTTGTACAGGTATTGTTAGGATTGTTTCATGCCAAAACTGCTACTTACAGCTTCTGTATCTGTGCATTGTTTATTTCTGCTTTATTGAACAATCTTGATGCAAGATATTTGTTTTTCTTCACTATCTTCATTCCATATGGATGCTAGTTGCAGTAATACAAGATGACTTTTTGGAGCAGCTTGTGGTGGTGCCCATTAAGGAACAGGCAATGCTAGATCTGGTGTTGTGCAATGAGGCAGACTTGATATGAGAGCTTAAGGTAAAGGAACCCTTAGGAGACAGTGATCATAACATGATTGAATTTACGCTGAAGTTTAAGAGGGAGAAGATAGAATCAGATATAATGGTATTACAGCTGAATAAGGGCAACTGTAGAGGCATGAAAAACAGCTGGGCAGAATTGGCTGGGAGGAGCCTAGCAGGAAAATCAGTGGAACAGCAATGGCAGGAGTTTCTGGGAGTAATTCAGGAGACACAGCAAAAGTTCATCCCTCGGAAAGAGAAGCATGGTATAGGGATGATGAGGCAACTGTGGCAGACAACGGAAATCAGGGATAGCATAAAAGCTAAAGAGAAAGCATTTAATGTGGCGAAGGGCAGTGGGAAACCAGGGGATTGGGAAGCTTACAAAGACCAACAGAGGGCATCAATAAAGAAATAAAGAGAAGATTAAATATGAGGGTAAGCTAGCCAGTAATATAAAGGACAACTGTAAAAGTTTCTTTAGACAAAGAAAAGGCAAAAGAGAGTCAAAAGTGGACATGAGACTGCTAGAAAGTGATGCTGGAGAGATAGTAGTGGGGAACAAGGAAATGGCTGAGGAACTGAATATTAATTTTGCGTCAGTCTTCACAGTGGAAAACACAAGTAATATCTCAGAAATCTGGGAGAGTCAGGGGTCAGAGCTGAGTATGGTGGCCATTACCAGGGAGAAGGTGCCATAAAAACTAAATGGCCTGAAGGTGGATAAATTACCAGGACCAGATGGACTACAACCTAGCGTTCTTGAGGAGATAGTGGAAGCGTTAGTGGTGATCTTTCAGGAATTGCGAGGGAGGCAGGGAGGGTCCTAGAGGACTGGAAAATTGCTAACGTGACACCCCTGTTTTAAAAGAGATTAAGGCAAAAGACTGAAAATTACAGACTGATTAGCCTAACTTTGGTTGTAGGTAAGATTTTAGAGTCCATTGTGACAGATGAAATTTCTGAATAGTTGGAAGTGCGTGGTAAAATAGGGCAAAGTCAGCACGGCTTCATCAAGGGGAGGTCATGCCTAACAAATGGGTTAGAATTTTTTGTGGAAATAACGAGCAGGTTAGACCAAGGAAAACCAATGGATGATATCCACCTGGATTTCAAGAAGGCCACTGACAAGGTGCTGCACAGGACGCTGCTGAATAAGATAAATGCCCATGGTGTTAGATACAAGGTGCTAGCATAGATAGAATATTGGCTCTCTAGCAGAAAGCAGAGAGTGGGGTTAAAAGGGTCTTTCTCAGGATGGCAGCCGGTGACAAGCAGTGTTCCACAAGGGTCAGTGTTGGGACTTTTCACTTTGTCTATTAATGATCCAGACAAAGGAACTGAGGGCATTCGGGCTAAGTTTCCAGATGATACAAAGATAGGTAGAGGAACAAGTAGTATTGAGGATGCGGGGAGGCTACAGAAGGATTTGAACAGGTTAGGAGGGTGGCAAAGAAGTGGCAGATGGTGTACAACATGGGAATTGTGAGGTCACGTACTTTGGTAAGAACAGAGGTACGGGCTATTTTCTAAATGGCGAGAAAATTCAGAAGGCTGAAGTGCAGAGAGAATTGGGAGCTCTGTCCAGGATTCTCTCAAAGTAAACTTGCAGGTTGAGTCAATAGTTAGGAAGGAAAATGCAACTTTGGCATTTATTTTGAGAGGACTTGAAATTAAAGCAGGGATGCACTTCTAAGGCTCTATAAGGGTCTGGTCTGGCCACATTTGCAGTATTGTGTGTAGTTTTGGGCCCCATATCTCAGGAAAGATGTACTAGCCCTCGAGCGGGTTCAGAGGATGTTCACAAGAATGGTCCCAAGAATGAAAAGTTTAACATATGAGGAACACTTGAGGACTCTGGGTCTATATTCGATGGAGTTTAGAAGGATGGGGGGGGTCATCTAATTGAAACCTACCGAATACTAAATGGCCTGGACAGAATGGATATTTGGAAGATGTTTCCATTGGTAGGAGAGACTAGGACTCCAGGGCACTGCCTTAAAATAAACAGAAGGCTTTTAAAAACAGAAATAAGGAGAAACTTCTTCAGGCAGAGATTGGTTAATCTATGGAATTCATTTCCAAAGAAGGTTGAGTCTATTTAAGACGGTGATAGACAGTTTCTTAATTGTCAAGGGGATCAAGGGATATGGGGAGAAAGCAGGAGAATGGGGTTAAGAAACTTATCATCCAAAATTGGATGGTAGAGCAGACTCAATGGGCTGAATGGCCTAATTTCTGCTCCTCTGTCTTATGGTAACTTTGGAACAAAATGGGTCAAGACTTCTGGACTTTAATAAAATCTCTTTGGCTTGCATAAAGGTTCTTTCAAGTTTATCTTCCCATTTACAACTCTTGTTTTGGTATAATAAATTGTACAATGGTTTGAGAAGATTTGCAAGATTTGGGACAAACTAGACACATTAATTGCACAAGCTAGGTAACCCTGGATTTCTTCCAATCGACTTCAACTCTGATCCATGGCACATGAGAATAATGCAGATGCAGATGTGATTCCAAATGGAAGTCTCCTGTATTTGAATAATCCTTCATGTGCTACAATTGTCAAGCATTTCTGTGACTCAAAATCTGCACTCATCTGGAGACAGGCCTGACTATGGTCAGTTCTATTGAAAAGTCACCACTAGCTAGTCCAGCAAATAGGTCATCAATTGAAGGTAAAAGGTATTGCTCAGCACACAATAGCAGATTAATAGTAATCTTAAAACTGCGAATCCATCATTCTTCGTCACTGGTACAATAGGCATGGTCCAACCCCACACATTTACATATTCAAGAACTCCCTTCTTGACCAGCTTCTCTAATTCTGCCTCAATCTTTAGTCTGAGTACATAAGGCTCTGATCTAGCATTGCAACATTTTGTATGATTCTCATCCTGATTTTCAGTTTGACAGAGATCATTTCCATCCTTCCCAAATCCCCATTGAAAACAAATGGTAAGTTTCTCTAGAAATTGTAATAGATCAGTTTCAGAATTTGACAATAAATTTACTTCAGCCTGTTGAGTTGGATTTTCTACAATTACATTCTTTCCAATAAACCTGGAAAATTTCCTTTGACAATGAGTAAAGACAAATTGTGTTTCTTCCCTGAATGTAGCTGTGCAATATGCACTTTCTTGCACAGTTTCTACATACAGCTTCTTTATAGCAACAATTTGCTACCATGTTTCCTGTTTTTGGTACCTATCTCACAGCCACCATTTTGTGAATTCTCATGCTCAAGTTTAGCTATTGAGTTCTTTCAGCTGCTAGTTCCATCTAGTGCCTTCTGTTAGGAAGGCAGTGAAGGTCAAATCCCTCTGATAATTAAATTGACACACAAGCCCAATCTGTTATGATGAAAGTAGGGGTTCCCTTCTAATAATTAAATCCAAAACATCCAGAGAAGCTCACCTCACCCTTCATAACCTGTTAAAAGATTGGTTAAAGGAAAGAATATCCCTGATCTCCACTTTATAAGTAACAAGTAACCATTTATTTATTTAACTCTAACAATGAAAAGATTTGAAGAGATACTAACAAATCGAACAGTGTCCCCCAAGTACTATTTCCTAAGTGAACTAAATTTTACTGGAATGCTGTTCAAATAAACACAAGTCCCATTTATATAAGAGATAATGGGAACTGCAGATGCTGGAGATTCCAAGATAATAAAATGTGAGGCTGGATGAACACAGCAGGCCAAGCAGCATCTCAGGAGCACCTCTCTGATGAAGGGTCTAGGTCCGAAACGTCAGCTTTTGTGCTCCTGAGATGCTGCTTGGCCTGCTGTGTTCATCCAGCCTCACATTTTATTATCCCATTTATATAAACCTAATTAATAAGAAAATAATAAATTAAAACTTAATCTCACCAAATTCACACAGATTGTGTCTTCTGGAACACTCTACCTTCTCCATTTCACCACAAATGCCTTTTTTCCAACGATTCTACTGTTAGGAATGTTTTATTTCTGTAATTTCATTGGTGAGGACTTTGAGCTAAAACTGCCCTGGTATTTTTGATGGGTCTTTCGAGAGCTAAATGGTTTTGTGTGAAAGCCAGTTTTGTCTCTCAGATAGCAGACGTATTTTTGCTGCAGTCGAAGTTTGGCTCTCCCCTTGACCTTCAAAAAAAAAGGCTGTCTTATATATCCCCTCTGACACAAATTCTTATAATGTGATTGATTTCAGGGTTTTAAATGGCATCGGTTTTTAAATTCAGTTGGCTTTGAATTGCTGAGTTCTTGGTTTAAGTTAATTGGCCAAATTCAAACTTGTTGTCAAAACAAGACTGCCGTTTTGCTGAAGCTTTTTGATACAATTGTTTCACTTTTTGAGGCTATCTATTCAGTCCATGCTAACACAGTGTGGAGCTGGAGGAACACAGCAGGCCAGGCAGCATCAGAGCAGGAAAGCTGAGGTTCGACCTTCTGAAGGATCCCGACCCGAAATGTCAGCTTTCCTGCTCTGATGCTGCCTGGCCTGCTGTGCTCCTCCAGCTCCACACTGATCTCAGACTCCAGCATCGGCAGTTCTTACAATCTCGGTGCAATTTCCAAGCACAGACAAAGCAGTTTTTTTATATAAAAGGGACCACACACTGCTTCGTTCCCCTCTATCATTTTCACCAACAAATTCTAACCTCCTGCATTCCAATTTGTAAGTACTCCACCCAACTTTGCAACACTTCCCTAAATCTACATTTCTTTCAATCAGTAATTTCTTCTGGATTACACCAGTGTGCCTCTGAAAGCATCATTTAAGTCATTTCCAAATTCACAGAATTCTGCTAACCTTTTTAAAATTGCTACAAATTGGGAAATAGATGCACCATTTGCTGGCTATATTTGTGAAATCTGAATCTTTCATCAATCACCAATGGTTTTAGTGAAAATGGTTCCATAGGAATCCTACTACTTTTTCATAAGTTTTGGAACTCAGCTTCTCTGGGTGTACCAGACTGCTCAGAAAGTTAAAAGTTTTTCCCCCAATATTAGTCAGGAATGCAGGGACAACTATATCTACTTCAATTTTGTTACTTTGAACAAAATAAAGGAATATGTAGAAGACTCTGTAGAAGTTCCAGCTCTCCGTATTTTCATCATATGATCCTATTGTGCCAAAATTTCCAGGCTTTTTTTTCAAAATATGGAAAGGGCCTACATAGCTTAGTGCATCGTGCAAAAGTTTTAGCACCACATTGATTCTTCCCTATTGAGACAAGATATTCCTGAAGCTACTTGTTCTTTTTATTTGGTGGGCGGGGGGTGATCTGCTCCTCAGCTTGAAATATTTCTGTGTAGGTGTTCATTACTCTCAGTGTTCCTTCAGGGTAGAGCAAGTGGTGAGCTTCTTCTGTACTGATCACCTCTTCTCTGGGGCAAATTCATTTTTCTGTCTCGCATTCTATCTGATTCAATGTCGCAGTAGTTCTTTTGATTTCTTTCCATTTTTTTTAAATTGAAGTCCCTCCAAGATCTGCAGCTAGGACTAGAATTCTGTTTTCCTTCAAATCAGTAGAGTTACATGGTGAGTCTTGAAGTCGTTTCTAATCTTCACCAATTCCACAAGGACCAAAACGCCAAAGTGTTTTATAGCAGGAGCTTTATTAAGGAGGTGTTCATTTTACACCTGCAAGTTTAGACTACATTGTTTCCTGGAAAGAATGGCTGATGACATCATGATGTTGTCACATGATCAGAATGCAGAAGGACAGTCCACCATCATTATCAAATACACAAATGATGGTGTGTGGTTTGTAAGGGAATGTGCAAGTGGCAGTGCTGCAACCGTTGTCATTGTCCTTCTAGGTCATTGCAAGTTTGGAAGGTAGGGTGGCGGAAGACTTGGTGAGTTGCTGCAGTGCATCTTGTATGTGGTAAACACAGGTGTTAACTGTGCAGCAGTGATGGAGGATCAAACTGTTTAAGCTAATAAATTGTATGGCAATCAAATGAATTGTTTTTTGCTGAACTGTGTCAAAATTTCTAGAACGTTGTTGCAGCCACACTGTTTCGGGTGAGTGAAAAATAGTCCATCACCTCCTGACTCGTACCTTGTATTCTAAGTGATGCCCACAGCTGGCACCTGGTTCACCTTGGATATTCTTGGGATAAATTGGCTGTCATCAATGCTTCTTATAATAAAAACCCTCAGGGTTTATTAGTGTTAAGTGATAAGGGATTAACAACAAATAAGTTTTTGGCAGAAGGCAAATATATTTGAGGAACAAGAAATAGATTATTGATTGATAATAATCTCATTAATATTGCGTAAAAGCCATTGTTACCTCCTATAAGATACTAACAAAGCTACATAGTCTATAGACTATCAGGCTGACTGCCTAAAGAACTAACTGAACAACTGACCAGCTCCTCCCAGATATAGTCTTTTATATATCAGTGGGTGGAGCTATTTTAAAACTTCTGAGTTAACCCTTTCAGGCCAGATGGCTTATACATCTCCCAGTAAGCTTATTTTCCTTTCATTTAACCCTTATACAAATCACTAGGCAAATATATGAAGTTTAAAATTATTCCTTCCATTTTTGAATTTACAGATACTTTTTGATTAGGAGGAGTTGATGATCATTTACTTGAGATAATCTATTCTGACGTTGTTCTCAATTATTCTGCACCACTGGCAGATTTTTTATTTCTTGAATATGTTTTGGTGAAGACATTTGCTGCTGAAGATGTTTGCCAAAATTTCCAGGCCTTGTTGGTGCTCATGTTAAACTGCTGTCCTGTCTGATGTGGTTTTGATTTCCTTGAAACACGCAAGTGAAACAAACCAGTGCTTGAAAGTAGAAACCTTCCTTTTTTGACTTTGTCAAAAGGTAGATTTCGGTGAAGGTTTTCTTCTATCATAATGTTCTTTTAGCCAATGTCATTATTTTGTCTGATTCCATTATTGTGCATTTTTGAACAGTTATACTCTCTGACTGTAATGAGAGAACTCCAGCGGATTCAGATAGTGGCTCCACCACTGACCTCAATTGATTAGCATTTCCTTCTGGGTTCAGCCAACATTCTTTTGGACCAGTAAAATCATCTTGTTGTTGACATACGTCAAGTCAATCAATGGTAACTGTTTTCCTGTATAGTTGAAATCGTTCCTTAAATTTCAAGAATTTTAGGAAAAAATATGCCTTCCTGCTTAGAAATAAAGTCATCTGGTTCTGAATGACATAAGCATGATCTGGTAGTCAACTTGGTACATCTGCCTTACAACCTCTCTTCAAAAAAGGATTAAATAACTTCTTAAAGTGACAGCATCATCACAGTGTATATGTATATAATGTTGTATATTTATGTATGTTGGACTGTCACTTTAAGAGTCCAATCCCATGATATCAACAAGACATCATTGACCATTTTGGAGGGAAACAGTTTAGTCTGGCTTGCTGTCTTGGAGAATAACTTCTTTCTGGATAAAAGAGCTTGTCATTTTAAATGTTATGGTTCTGAGTCCTTCTTAAAATGCATAAGTTATTAAAGAAGCAGGGAAAGTGGAGGCAGCAGCATTTGAAAGTGCAGCATTATAGTGTAGAAACATCATGTAAGTGGGCTGAAGATGTGTTAGGATGGTGTGGTTAGGCTGACACATATCAGATGCCAGTGTTTTGCTGTCTCCAGTTCCTGTCCTGGAATGCGTTTTGAGACGTTGAAGCTGGGTCTGAAGGAAGTGTGGTGAGCTGGAAACACCAAATATTCACAATATTGGGAATTCTAGGTATCCAACTTCTTTTGGACACATGGGAGAATAGGAACCTCAATATCTACAAGGCAAAATTCAGCAGTAATGTGTGTGATAATGAGCAATAATTCTTATTAATAGGCCTTTCATCACTCACGAGGAAGAATCTTGCTTTGATGTCTAGCACTGTGTTGGAAAATGAGACTATTTCCCACCAGCATCAAAATAAGGCCTCACTGGAATTCTCACAATTCTCCCACATTGTCTAGGGCCTGAGAAAATTCTGTCCAAAGAGATATACACTACCACGATTGGTAATGCAATTTTATCATGACATATTGCATGACAACAACCTAATTTTTAAAACATTGATCATTAAAACAGAAGGTTAAAAATCGTAAACTATGCTAAGTTCTCCTCTCAGTAGAAATTGCACCCGTTTATGTTCAAACCTTCCCTCATGGTAAACATGAAAACTATGAGTTGAAATTGCACGCAGCCCTTGAGAAAAAAGCCAGTGGGTGGGAGGAAAAGAGGACTACACTTAAAATTGGGTGGTATGGCTGATACAGCATGCCTATTATCTATCAATGGCCCATCTGCTCTAGGGAAAATTGTGGCTCACCATGCAGCCAGGCTACCATGTAAATCCTGTTGGCTCATTGCAGGTTCAGCCGGACACGTTCCTGTTCTGGCACACTTTCTCCAATGAATGACCTGAACAGTCACTCCTTGTCACCCCTTTCCTCCCATCACAAGCCCCAGATCTCTCGCTAGGATCTGCCTACCTGATATTGGTAAAACCACGCCTCTTACCTTGTAGTCATGTGTCCTCAATGGCTTCCAACTGCAACTGATTGCTGTACCTCCCAGTGACATTGCTGAAACTGGCAATTTGTTAGCCATCTGACTATCTGGATGTGAGTTTGCTCGCTGACCTGGAAGGTTCGTTTTCAGACGTTTCATCACCATACTAGGTAACATCATCAGTGAGCCTCCGACGAAGCACTGGTGTTATGTCCCGCGTGGGGCCAGCAGTTGATGTCTTGACCTTCCTTGGAAGGTACGTGAAGGTGGAAGGGGACCTAACTGACATCATTGACCCCTTTGGCATCTGGACCAGTAAGAGGCAGGTCAACGTGATGCTGAGGATGGGCGCGGACGGGAACGTCATACACCCACCATCCAGCTTCGTGATCGTTGGGAGCAAGGGCTACCTGACCTATGCAGGACAACCTAAAGTCTGCCATGCCTGTGGCAGGTCAGGTCACGTGGCGGCCGACTGCAAAGCCACCATCTGCAGGGAGGAGGGACACCTTGCAAAGGATTGCCCACAAGAGAAAAGCTGCAACCTTTGCGGGGAAGCGGGCCACATCTATAGGGCATGCCTGCGGCGGGGGACCACCTACGCCCAGGTCGCCGGCAGGGGCAATGCGGGGCCAGCCCCCCCGGAGGAGAGGAAGGCACCAGGGCCCAGCAAGGACCCGACTAATGTGCAAGAGGGCCAGGTCGTGCAGGAGGGCCCAGCCCCGCAGGATGGGCCCAAGGCCAGCAAAACACCCCTGCAGGCTCCGCTCCCCCCGACCCCGACAACCTGGAGTCGATGGAGGCGGTGACAGGCGACCCAGGGGAGTGGACGACGGTCCGGAAAAAGAGGAGGAAGATGCATCGGCGGGCCCAGGAACCGTAACCATCAGGTGGGAAGAGGCAGCTACAGGGGGGCTCTAAGAGCTCCTCTGACGAGGGGGATTCGGAGAGGGCACGCCCGAAGCAGAAGTTAAAGATCTCAAGGGACAAGAAAAGCAGCAGCACGCTTCCAGCTGACGGGAGGCGTCCTGAGGCCCCCTCCGACACCCAGTCACGTGCCGCTGGGGCACTGGAGGGCCTCCCGGAACTTCCAGGCAGGAAGGAGGAAACAGCGCGTCCCCAGCCTGACCCAGAGCTAGACCCTCCTGCCTCCGTACCCCTGACGGGGGGATGCCACCTGGAAGGCAGCACGGATGGTTTCCTCAGCCCGGAGAGCGTCCAGCAGTTAACCCGGGCAATGGGCATGAACGGACAGATGGAGGGGCTGGACTTTGGACTTGGGGAGGTTGCTGCGGTCACTGCCCACAATGGGGGTACGAGTTGCGAGCATTAATGTGCGCAGTGTCAAGTCCACCGCAAGATGTGTATCCACATTGGCCTACCTGACCACCGTCACGGTGGACCTCCTGTTTCTGCAGGAGTGCGGGATACCGCACCTCGGCAGGTACAGGAAATGGTCTGGCGCCTGGACCTGTGGGCCTTCGATCTGGTGGGCGGTAATGACTGTCGCTCCTCGGGCCTGGCTATTCTGCTGCAGGGGCGCGACTTCACCATCTCTCAAGTTCAGGAGGTGGTGGGAGGGTCGCCTCCTAGTGGCTGACGTCACCTACAGGAACGCTCCCCTGAGGCTGATCAATGTGTATGCCCCAGCGGTACGGAGTTAGCGGTTGGCCGTCCTGCAGCGGCTTCCACCCCTGCTGGCTAAGTCCAGGCCGGTCATCCTGGGCGGAGTCTTCAATTGCAGCATCGATGCAGATGGAAGATCCGGCATGGGGACAGCGGGTGGGGGGAGTCAACTGGACGTCACGTCCAGATTCCTGATGGGCATGGTAAAGGACGCCAAGCTGCTCGATGCCTTCAGCACCCCTGCAGACGTAGCGCAGTGGAGGTACACCTGGTTGCGGCCAGACGGGTCTATTCGCTCAAGGATAGACTTCCTGTTTGTGTCACGGGCGTTCTCGGTCAGGTCCACCGGCGTCGGACCGGTGTTCTTCTCTGACCACTGCTTCCTGCTGGCCAACTGTCACTTGGACGATGACCAGCCGGCCGGCAAGGGGATGTGGAAGCTCAACACGACTCTGTCGACCCCAGAGAATGTCGAGGAGCTTAAGAGGGAGTACGCCGGTTAGAGAACCGTGAAACCCCTCTGAGTCTCCGGGCGACTGGTGGGAGACGGTGAAGGAGAACATCAAGAGGTTCTTTGTCCTCAAGGGTGTTCGGAAGGCAAGAGAGAGGCAGGGAAAGCTGTCGTGACTCCAGAAAAGGGTGCAGAACCTGCTCCTTCTGCAGTTGATGGGGGTCGATGTCACTGAGGACCTCCGCGAGGTGAAGGGCCAGCAAGCCTCACTCTTCGCTGCGGAGGCCTCCAGGATAATCTTCCGGTCCAGGGTCCGCTCCGTGGAGCAGGACGAGACGTGGTCGCGTTTCTTCTTTCAGAAGGTGCACAAAGAGAGCTCTGTGCTTAGCCGGCTGAAGGAGGACGACGGCTCGGTGACGTCGTCTTGGCCCGACATTTTGAGGATCAGCAGATCCTTCTATGCCGGACTGTACGACGCGAAGCCCGCGGACAGCATGGCCTCCGAGTCGATCCTGTCGTCTATCACGGAGGTCTTAGACGACGGCACGAGGGAGTGGCTGGACCGGCCGATATCCCTGGACGAGCTGACCAGAGCCCTCAAGTCCTTGGAGAGGAATAGGACTCCCGGGAGCAACGGCTTACTGGTCGAGCTGTATTCCGCTCTGAGGGACCTGGTCAGCCAGGACCTGCTGGAGGTGTACAATAGTGCGCTTCGGGCAGGGGAAATGTGCAAGTCCATGAGGAAGGCCATCATCACCCTCATTTACAAGAGGAAGGGGGAGAGGGAAGAAATTAAGAATTGGCGTCCCATTTCACTATTGAACGTGGACTACAAAATCCTGGCCAAGATCATAGCCAACCGGGTCAGGTCTGTCCTGGAGTCGGTGATTCACCCTGACCAAACCTGTGCTGTGCCGGGCAGGAAGATCGCTGAGAGCCTCGCGCTCATCAGGGATACGATCGCCTACGTACAGGACAGGTGGGTGGACACCTGCCTTGTCAGCCTGGACCAGGAGAAGGCCTTCGACAGGGTCTCTCATGCTTACATGAGGGACGTCCTCTCCAAATTGGGGTTCGGGGAGGGCATGCGCAATTGGATCCGGCTGCTCTACACCAACATCGTTAGCGCAGTCTCGATCAACGGCTGGGAATCGGACAGTTTTCCTGTCAGATCTGGAGTCAGGCAGGGCTGCCCGCTCTCTACTGTCTTGTTCGTGTGCTGTGTGGAGCCCTTCGCCGCATCCATCAGAAAGGATGTCAGCCTGAAGGGCGTGACTATCCCAGGCAGCGGAGGCCTTCAGGTCAAGACCTCCCTGTACATGGACGATGTCGCCGTCTTCTGCACCGATCGTCGGTCGGTGAGTAGACTATTGGACATCTGCGGCCAGTTTGAATTGGCCTCGGGTGCCAAAGTCAATAGGGGTAAGAGCGAGGTCATGTTCTTCGGGAACTGGGACGACCGCTCCTTCATCCCCTTCACCATCAGGACAGGCTACCTGAAGGTGCTGGGTGTTTGGTTTGGTGGAGCTGTGGCGTGCACTAAGACTTGGGAGGAGCGTATCACCAAACTGAAGCAGAAACTGCGCAGGTGGACGCTCCGGTCCCTCTCCATCGCGGGTAAGAACCTGGTTGTCAGGTGCGAGGGGCTTTCGGTACTGTTATATGTGGCGCAGGCCTGGCCTATTCCCTGGACCTGCGCCGCTGCGGTCACCCGGGCCATCTTCCACTTCATTTGGGGGTCGAGGATGGACCGGGTCCGCAGGGACATCATGTACAAAGACCTGGAAAATGGGGGAAAGGGCGTACCAAACGCCACCCTCGCCCTGACGGCTACCTTTGTGTGCGGCTGTATCAAGCTGTGTGTAGATCCTCAGTACGCAAACACCAAGTGCCACTACTTACTGAGGTTCTACCTGTCCCCGGTGTTGCGAAGGATGGGCCGGGCCTTGTTGCCGCGGAACGCTCCAAGTAGTTGGACCGTTCCATACCACCTGTCCTCCATGGAGAAATTTTTGAAAGGAAGTACCTTTGACCACAAGGCCGTCAGGTTGTGGTCAGCACGTAGTATCCTCGAGACCCTTCGGGAAAAGGAGAGGGTGGATCCCGTCGTGTGGTTCCCCACGCAGACTGCCAAAGTCGTTTGGCAGAATGCCTCATCGCCAGTACTTTCAAACAAGCACAAGGACATTGCTTGGCTGGCGGTGAGAGTGGCTCTGCCAGTGAGATCCTTTATGCATGCCCGGAATCTCTGCGCCACTGCACGCTGTCCTCGAGGTGGCTGCGGGGAGGGACGAGACTGTCGATCACCTCCTTCTGGAGTGTGCCTATGTGTAGGAGGTCTGGAGGGGGATGCAGTGGTATTTGTTGAGGTTCGTCCCGAGCAACTCCGTGACACGGGACTCCGTGCTCTACGGGCTGTTTCCCGGGACGCACACCGTGACCAACATCAACTGCACCTGGAGGACCATCAATGCGGTGAAAGACGCTCTTTGGTCTTCCCGCAACTTGCTGGTCTGCCAGCTGAAAGAACTGACCCCGACCGAGTGTTGCAGACTGGCGCACTCCAAGGTCCAGGACTACGTGCTGAGGACACGCTAAAGCTTGGGGCAGCTGCCGCCAAGGCGCGGTGGGGAAAGACCACGGTATGAAACCTCTCGTCCAGAATGGTAAAAAGGGCCCTATCTGGTAACTGGGCCCAGCTGGCGCCTTCCCCAACTGGTCAGGAGGCCAGCGGGGACTGTGCGGGTTGACGACTGCCGGGGTGTTTTCTTTGCTTTGTTTTTTTTCTTCTTTGTTTGTTTTTTTCCTTTAGTTGGTGTATGTACCCCCTGGGTAACCCAGAGCGGCCTGCATGACTGGGTAGGTGTGTAATATGTTTTATTTTTTGTACATCTTATGAATAAAGTATATTTTTTCAAATAAAAAAAAGATGACGAAACGTCTGAAAACGAACCTTCCAGCTCGGTGAGCAAACTCACATCCAGAACCTCAACCTGAGCTACAAATCTTCTCAAAACTCGCTATCTGACTATCTGGTAACTCTGGTAGTCAGCATATCTGCCATATGGAAGCAGAACCCAAAATTTCAAGTAAGGTACAGCCTGATAGCTATTAAGTTTGATTATAACCTCCTGGCCTTGCAGAGTTTCCCTCATCTTTTCAGTGGAGACAAGCTTGCACTTCTGTAAAATATTCCAGCCATTGTTTAATTGCAGGAAATTTTAGGGACTAAGATAATCACGTCCTTTAAGGAATTTCATTGCAAATATCATTTGTGTGACGCTTCTCCAGAAAAAGGGTCCAGACCCAAAATGTCAGCTTTCCTGCTCCTCTGATGCTCCTTAAGTAAAATTCAGAAAACACTTTCTGACGGGAGCAGAGAATTAGTAGGCACCAGATAAATCAATACGAGGAAAAGAGAAAATGTCTAAGAGTAACATCACAGGCAAGTCATACATACCTTGGTTATTAAGCAGCTGTTATTAGAGACTATGTTTCAACTTTAGTAATTTAAAAATACAAACATTTCTAAACAGATGCAAGGCAAAAAAGAAGTTTTTTTCAGGAACAGGTGAAAGAGCTGATTGTAACAGTAAAGAATTTCAACTTTCTACTAATCTCCAGCTTTTAGTCAAGAGGACAAGAGTAAGGTTAATGTATGTTAATGTAAGTAAAACTTTAGTAAGTAAGCATACTTAAAAGTATAAGTTAAGGTATGGCAGGGTAGCTTGACCAAGAGGAATACCTTTACTTTGAGAAGATGGTACTTGTACAAGCCAAGATAACAAAGTGTGGAGCTGGATGAACACAGCAGGCCAAGCAGCATCTCAGGAGCACAAAAGCTGACGTTTCGGGCCTAGACCCTTCATCAGAGAGGGGGATGGGGAGAGGGAACTGGAATAAATAGGGAGAGAGGGGAGGCCGACCGAAGATGGAGAGAAAACAAGATAGGCAGAGAGGAGTTGCAGTGGGAGAGAGATTCCCTGAGGTTGGTCCAGAGGGAGGAGGGTAACTTCTTCAGGTTAGGCATCCCTGGATGCCTAACCTGAAGAAGTTACCCTCCTCCCTTCGGACCAACCTCAGGGAATCTCTCTCCCACTGCAACTCCTCTCTGCCTATCTTGTTTTCTCTCCATCTTCGGTCGGCCTCCCCCTCTCTCCCTATTTATTCCAGTTCCCTCTCCCCATCCCCCTCTCTGATGAAGGGTCTAGGCCCGAAACGTCAGCTTTTGTGCTCCTGAGATGCTGCTTGGCCTGCTGTGTTCATCCAGCTCCACACTTTGTTATCTTGGATTCTCCAGCATCTGTAGTTCCCATTATCAGTACAAGCCAAATGGGTTACATCTAAATAGAGTCGGAATTGACTTCCCTGCAGTTGTTTTGCTTGTGCTGTTGAGAAGAGTTTAAACTAACTCAGCTGTGTATTTGGAAACCAGGAAAAAATATTTAAAAATAATACCAGGGTTCACAAAACATATGAACAGGAATAGGGCATTCAGCTCCTCAAGCATGCTCCACCATTGAAAGAGATCATGGCTCATCTGTGACATAACTCTTTTAACCTGCCTTTAGCCCATATCCCTTCATACCCATGCCAACAAAAGAACATCTGATCCTACATCCACTGCCATCTGTGGAAGTATTCCAAACATCTACCATGCTTTGTGTGTTGAAATGCCTCCTAACATCTTTCCTGAATGGTCTGGTCTTAATTCTCAGACTCTGCACCCTTGTTCTCAAATCCCTAACCAGTAGAAATCATTTATCTACCATGTCTTTTCCAGTTACTATCTTGAAGACTTCACTCAAGTCACCCATTAATCTTCTAAATTCTAGAGAAAAGTGGCTGAATTTCTATAATGTCTCCTCATAACTTAACCCCTGAAGTCCAGGTGAATTTCTTGTAAAGCTATATTGTACTCCCTCCAAGACAAACACATCCTTCCTAAGATGTGGTGCCCAGATCTGCTCGCAGCACTCCCAATGGAGTCTAACTACAGTTTTGTATTACCGTAGCATAATTTCTGTGTCCTTGTACTCTAGCCCTCTTGATATAAAGACCAGCATTCCATTAGCCTTCTTGATTATTTTCTGTGTTGTTTGTGGCATTTTAAAGATCTATGCACCTGAACTCTCAAGTCTCTTTAGACATCTGCTGTATTTAACTTCATACCATCAAGAAAGGACCCTGATCTACTCAAAATGCTGTTCTGAAGAAGGGTCACTGGACCTGAAACATTAGCTCTGCTTTCTCTCCACCAATACTGCCAGACCTGGAGAGATTTTCCAGCAATTTCTGTTTTGTTTCTGATTTCCAGCATCTGCAGTTCTTTGGGAATTTTTTGACAGATATGAGCCTAACTGGTGTGTAATTCCCTGGTTTTCCTTTTGCAACCTTCTTAAAGCAATGAATGACATACACAATTTTCTAATCCAGGGGATGACTTTTTTTGTCTAGGGAACTCTGAAAGATTATATTTGGGACAGCTACAATATGCCCCTCTCCTTCCTTTATCTCCCTCAGATGGAAATCGGGAGGATCTGAGGATTTTCCACTCTTTATTTCCATTAATTTCCTCATATAGATATTTCACTTACATTAATTTTATTCAGGCCCTGTTCCCAATCGACTATCATTTTCCTTGAGACTTCAAGTAAGCTATCCTCCTTTTCTATTGTAAATACTGAGACAAAGTAATTATTCAGCATGTCTGTCATTTTCCCTAGGGTTATTGACAATATCCACATTTTCATACTTTACTGGGCCAACATTGCTCTTTATCACCCACATTCCCTTTATGTAACAAAAAGATTTCTTCATTTTGATTGTGATCTCGCTAGATGTTTTCCTATCATAATCCCTTTTTATAGCTCTCATAAATTGCTTTGCCCTTTTCAGGTCTTTATATCTTTCTCATTTGCCAGGATCTGTGCATTTATTTTAGCATGTTCGTGTTTTTTTCAGTTTTATGCTGTCCTTATCTTTTTATCTTTCCTTGGCTGTGAAGACAGATAGCACTAAAATAGAAAATAGTAAGTTAATGGGTAGAGTAAGAGTAAGGGAAAAAATGAATGCGACATTATGGTTACACTGCATGTATGTGAATACAAGGTATAAAGTTAAAGAGACAGGAGTATTACAGGCATAGATTGCCTTGTGGTATTGTGATGTTCTGGAGATAGCTGGATTTGGGTCATGGAAAGGCAGATCTGGGTATTAAATATTCCTGGAACATAAAATAGTACAGCATAGCAACGGGCCCTTTGGCCCATGATGTTGTGCAGAACATGACACCAAATTAAACTAACGTCTTCTGCTTGCCCATCGTCCATATCCTTACATTCATGCGCTTATCTAAAAGCTCCTTAAATGCCACTATTGTATCTTCCTTTACCACTACCCCTGGCTGCACATTCTAGGCACCTTCCACTCATTGTGTAAAAAAAACTTGCCACGCACATCTCCTTTAAACTTTCTCAGAGATAGCAAGAACTGAAGATGCCGGAGTCAGAGATAATACAGTATGGAGCTGGAAGAACACAGCAAGCCAGGCAGCATCAGAGGAGCAGGAAAGTTGACATTTCTGAAGAACATCAACTTTCCTGCTCCTCTGAGGCTTTCTAGACTGCCGCATTCTTCCAGCTCCAAACTGTGTTATCTCCTTTAAGCTTTCTCCCTCTTACCTTAAATGCTTGCCCTCTAACATTAGACATTTCAACTTTGGGAAAAGCGTTCTGACTGTCAACCTTGGTTATAAAATGTTCAGAAAAACGAAAAACAAAAGAAAAAAGATGAAGGGTTGGCAATTTTGGTTGGGGTGATAAATGCGGTACTGGAGAAAGAGGATGTTTAAGAGAGTTTAAGGACAAAACTGATTTGGTTACAGCTGAAAAGAAGAGTGTGATAACATTGTGGTGTTATATATAAACCATCAGCTAGTGGAAAGAATACAGAGGAATGAATCTGCATGGAAATCTGAGAGGCTTGCCACCATTTACAAAGCAGCATACAGTATTCTTGATTTCATAAATAGGAGTTAATGGTGAACTTATAAAAGTTAGATCTCAGCTGCAATATTGTGTACAGTTTTGGGTGCCACATAATAGGAAGAATGTGAATGAATTTGAGAGGTTGCAGAAGGGGTTAACAAAAATGCTTCTGGGAATGAGACACTTCAATTCTGAGGAAAGGTTGCTGAAGTTGGGGTTGTTTACTTGAGAGAATAGAAGACAATGAGGAGATTTGAAAAAGGTTTCAAAATCATAAGGAGTTTGGACAGGGCAGCTAAGAGGAAACTTCCCACTTGTAATTAGATCAGGGACCAGAGGGCAGTTTTAAAGTGCTTTACAAAAAAAGCAAATGTGACTTGAAAAAGATTTTTCACACAGCAAGTAGTTAGGGATATGGAATTCAATGCCTTGAAATGTGTTGGAGGCAAATTCAGTTGAGTCATTATGATTATTTCAATAGAAACAATGTGCAGGGTTATGAAGAAATGGCAGGAGATTGTCACAAAAATTCTCAGAGAATGACAGCAGATGCAACGCACATAATGGCCTCTTTCTGTGATTGCTGAAGACTGTATTTCAACAGAATTATTAGCTACCTGTATGTCCTTATCTGATCAATTAAAAATCTTAAAAGCAGTGGGGAAAAGGAAATAAAGGGACAATGGAAGAATGGAAAATTAAAATGGAAGTTTCTGGAGATTAAACAAGAGTAAAAGCCATGGAAAATTTTGCATCCCCAAGTGGCTTTTAAAGTGGTCTCAATACAACAAACAGTTGTCAGCTTCTGTCCCGTTAGGCAGCACAAAAGGTCAAGCCACACACACTCAACAGAAAAGTTTGCTAGACTCTACTTATTGAAGCAATGTGTAATGTTTCCAGGAAATGCTCTATATTTCAACATCGTGTATAAAATTCTTCCCTGAGGATAAGTATAATGTTGTAAACAAAACAAATATGCAAACTAATTTTGCATGTACTTCAACAGGTTTGGAACATATGTTAACGTTTGTTCTACTGTATAACGTATAAACCAAGTCAAGCTTCATTATTAAATGTTATATATACAGTACTGGCAATTGCTGCTGTAATAAATGGATTACTTACCTTTATCCCAATGTCACATCTTCAAGTTGGTCCTACCCCCTCTGCTTCACAGCCTCAGGTCTTCTTCATTAATGCCTTTATAGGCAGAAAATAATGATCAGAGGCTGAAAAAATTCCATTAAAAATATTATGGAAAAAACCCAAAAGAATTTGGTAATGAAATAAAAATGCAACCACATGAGTAATGCTAGACTACGTAACACAATCTCAAAGGGTGAGCAATTTATATATTCCAAAAGTATGCAGATTTATTCACACTTTTCACACATTTACCGCACATTGTGTTTCTCAACTTGAAATCGTTTGAAAAGACTTTTGTCTGTTGGCTATTTCCAACTTTGATTTGAACTGTACCGTAAAACATAGAAATATACCACAACCAGGCCTTACTTACTAATGAGACTGTTGCCCTACTATCAGTTTCAGCTTTATCACAGAGGAGGTGAGGAATGTTAGAGGGTAGCAGCATGACAATTGTGGCCTCACATTGGTAGATGGTGTGTTTTCATAAAGGGAAGAGAATAGCAGTGCAGTGACTTGATTGTCAACAAAAAAATGGTTGTCAAATGCGCAAGGTAGATGACAGGGGCAAGAGAAAATGGCAAAATGGGAAGTGGTAGATCAGGAAGAAGAGCAGTGGTCCAGAAAGGCATGGTTGTGTGTTTTTTTTTAGTTTTATGCCGCCCTTACCTTTTTAGTTTTCCTTGCCTGTGAGAGACAGATAACGCTAAAATAGAAAATAGTAAGTTAATGGGTAGAGTAAGAGTAAGGGAGAAAATGAATGTGAAATTATGGTTACACTGCATGTATGTGAATACAGGGTATAGATTTAATAAGACAGGAGTATTACAGGCATAAATTGCCTTGTGGTATTGTGATGTTCAGATGATAGCAGGATTTGGGTCATGGAAAGGCAGATCTGGGTATTAAATATTCATGGAACATAAAATAGTACAGCAGGCTGCTGTCTAGAATTGCCACGACAGGCATAAGTCTGCTAGTACGGCTACAATAGGTACTATTGAAGTGTAATTTTTCTTCTTCGGTCTTCACACTCTAAGGATGTCAGCATTGGAATTTTGAACAAAACTGGAACAAAACAATTTTGTTGTGAAGATTTTGGACTCCAAGCAAAATATCCAGCAATTTTAAAACAATTGATTCAGGTAGATCATATTTTCTCAAAGATTAAAACAACTTCCTGAACTGAATTTAAATAGGTTGTTCTGATTTTCTGTTCTGTTTCAGCTTGTCACTTCTAATATTATTCCACTCCAAATTGGAACCAGCTATTTCCTATAAAACTATGATCCTTTTATTAGTGGGCATGGGTCGCATGTTTAAGATCTATTCTGAAGTTTCACAGGGGTGGGGCTATAGCAGCAAAGAAAGTACAAGTGTTCTTTTGAAAAGATGGGCCATTAAGGAATATTTGAATGCTGAATCAATTCACATTTTTCGATGATTTAAGCCATGTGTAATTATATGTTGCTTTTATATGTCATTGGATTATACCTTGCTACAATTGTTAAAGTTTGCACAATATTAAATGCACATAAAACTGTTTCAAAAATGGTACTGCTAAATATCCACATCTGAAATTTTTTTGAAAATCTATCTGTACATTTTAACAACAAAACTAACTCATATGTTTATTAAAATTAATACCTTTGCCAAGAACAGAGATCAAAAACAGTTAGGAAATTCCATGTGGGTGTGGACAAGAAAAAAGTTATTTTTCGAAACTCTCAACTAAAATATATTTGACCAAAACCATAGTTATGCAAGCGTGAGTTTGGAATCAAATTAAAAATAAATCACATACATCCAGCTGTAAAAGTAAGCTATTTTTTGATCTCCATTTCACAATTTTTATTCACTAATATGATTGTTTCCTATTATTAAGATAAGCAATATTGCCCAATTTCATTGAGCATCAAGGAAGATCTAAGGTAATCCTTCATTAATCAAGGGAATCATCTGTATATCTTTTTTGTATGGCAGTGTTCTGAATTCCTCCTGATCTGCAAAATGTAGGAACTCTCACTTAAGTGAAACAGATTAAAATATATACAAACTCATCAGGATGGAACCCAACCAAAACTTATCACACACAGATTTCTGTAGTTTGCACCAAATCCAGTACATCCTGATCACCAGATACAATAAGCAGTTATTACTTCCTTTTACACTACAATGTAACTACTCAAGATCTAAGCTGGTATCCACCTAAATTATCAGCTCCTCAGCAGAATACTGGAAAAAGGAAGGATGGATTAATGGATCAAAGCCCAATTGTGAAAATGCAACTGAATAGGACTTGCATATATACAGCATTAGATCACTTCCCATAAAAATGTTTAAACCTTTTCAAACATTGAGGTAGTGTCAGTGTTGTTATGTTAGCAAAGACAACAATCATTTTGCACATAAAATGATCCTAGATGCTGTGAAACAATAAATGACCTATTTAAAAGATTTGTTGCTATTGGTTGAAAAATTTATTTTGGCCAGTGCTTAACAATTCTTCTAAATTTTCTTTGTTGAGCACAGCTAGTCTATTTCAATGTGTGGTACCTTTAAGCGTGGCATCCTAAAGGACAACTCGTGAACAGCCTGAAATGAACCCTCATAATTGTTGCACAGACATACTTAGACACAGCTTAGAAGACAGGTCTCCAGTAACACAAGGCAGGCTGCCTACATTTTAAAGTTTGCCATGGAATCTTTGCTATTGATTTATGCCCTGATTTTTAGTGCAGGGTCCTCGTTTCACAACATGACTTACCCATTGGAAACAAAGTGGGTAAGATGCAAGATTCATCTACCTAACTCATTGCAATGATTATAGCAAGGCCATAAGTGACTCCCACGTAGCCTTGGACTCTTACTTCAAATGCAGGTAGTCCCTGCTTATATCAGGCAATATTAGAAAGGAACCATATTCTCCAGGCAACGTTTTGTTTAAAGCACAGAAGAAAATTGGTTGCAATGCACTGTAGGCTCATTCAGTAACACTACTGGCACAGATGGATGAGGACTGTTTGATTTAACAGTGCCAGTCTGAACTCATACGGTGCGAGGTCAAGGCCAAAAAAGGCCATATTTCTAGTAGGGATTAGAAATCCCTCAAAAATAACTCAGAAAGAGAATACAGCAGGCGCAATGACCTTCAGTAATCAAACACTGTGTCTATGACTGTGATGACATTGCTGCAAAAGGTTTAATGACCTCATTGATTCAGTCCAGGTGAGTGAATGTATTTGGACATCATATCTCTGACCCACAACATGACACAGCTGTCACCTTGTTTAATTCACTACCCCTCCAGTTCATACCCAGCAACATATGTTGACACATAGGCAGCACTCCTAACATTCATACACCTCACCTGCAAATATTTACCCATGCAGCAAACCTCACACTCATCTTTCACTGCCTCCACATTCTTCTAGCTTTATTCATCAATGGCAGGCACATCATCCAAACACAGTAGCACAGTCACTGACACTATCCTCTCCTTTCCACAAAGTTCATTTACAGCAGAAGGGAGAAGTAGATAACTAGTGGAAAATCTTCAAGAATCCATCCTCTCAGTAATCTTGTGCATATAATATCTCAGGACAATGGGTGGCAGTGCCAAAAGCACATAGCCTCGGCAGCAGCAGTCAATCCTGGATGAAGGTAAGTTGCTGCTTTAGGCATTCTCTCCATTTATTCTGCACCTTCATCCTGAAAGATACCATGCAATGAAAACTACAGGTGAAGTGAATGTGAGCTTTCTAATTTTTTTTTCCTCATTCCTGCATTCCCTCACTTCCATACACCTTTTAAGCTTTGCATTTTTGGATAGTTAAGAACTTCCAAATATTTAGATCCTGAAGTCTGATGGAGGAAAGGACTTGGAAGAGACCCCTGAGATCACTTGACGTAACGCACAAAGTCACCAGCTCATATGCTGACATGCAGCTAAACTTAGAGTCAGGATCTAAAAGTTGTGAGTTACTAGGTATGATTTGGACTGCAGGGATAAGTCCTGCAAACTTCCTGGTGGAGGATGAGTCTGCATTCTAGTTCTGCTTCAGAGAACACTGAAAATCTTGTTGTGTTAAACTATAATAAAATGTTGATGAACATGTACACAAGGATGGTTGATACATTAATAGAACTGTCAGATAATTTACTGACGAGGAATTTAAGGATTCCAACTTCACCATGGCAGAAAGTAACAGGCACAGCTTGGAGTTCATCCTTCCCAGCATGAAACTGACGTGCACTAAAATGACAGCATGGTCAAATAGACAAATGATGCTACAGTTCCTATTTCCATCTGGTTTCCATTGCTGTATGCATAGAATTATTCGGATGTTTCAGTAGTACAATGTAAGTTCAGACAGATGTTACGAGATCACTTGCAACTGCCATCCAAGCACCAATATCAGGGCTCCAGATCTCAGTACTTGAAGGGGCCTACAACACTTTCAAAGCAGTCCAGAAACTGTGCTCTAATAGATTGCAAAGATTGTTGAGATGCTGTCTCAGGTGAATGGTAGTGGCAATTTGCCTTTCTCAGATTGACATAATTCATGCTCCTATGGCAATCACTCCACCAGTGCCCTTGCTCTTGTCTCTCAACCAGCCAACTGTTGTTACCCATGCTGAAGCTAGGGCTTCAGTACTGCCCAACGGCATCAACCAAGACCAGTAGAGATTCCACCATTGGAAGTTAGCAGGTTCCACCAGGCCCACTGCAGCTGCTGATATCTCATTTGGCCAGGTGAGGGTATAAAAGGTTATTGCAGAAAGTAAAATCTCATGGTATGGAGGGTAGCATTTTGGTTTGGATAGAAGATTGGTTGGCTAACAGGGAGCAGAGAGTAGGCACAACTGATTCTTTTTCAGGTTAGTAAGATGAAACAAGTGGTATACCACAGAGACTGGGGCTGGGACCTCAACAGTTTAGAATTTATATAAATATCTTAAGACACACAGAAGGAATGGTTGACAATTTTGCTGGCAACAAAATAAGTTGTGAAGAGGATGTAAGGAACTACAAAAAGGCAAATTATGTAAATATGAATAGGTGTGTTAAATTTGCGAAAATGGGTAATTGTCCATTTTTACAGGAAAAATAAAGAAGCATATGATCTAAATAGTAAGACAGTAGAGTTCTGAAATTGAAAGTGTTCTGTGCGTCATCATGAATGAATCACAAAAGATTACTATGCAGCTACAGAAAATAAATACAAAAGGTAATAGAATTCTTTCATTTATCACAAGAGAATTGAACACAGAAGTACAGAGGTTACACTTCAGTTATTTGGCTATAACTGCATCTGGAATGCTGCGCACAGAATGCAGAAAATGTTCAATCAAGGGAATCATCTGTATATCTTTTTTGTATGGCAGTGTTCTGAATTCCTCCTGATCTGCAAAATGTAGGAAGTCTCACTTAAGTGAAACAGATTAAAATATATACAAACTCATCAGGATGGAACTGTTCAAGAAAATGGTCCTAGGAAAAAGGAACTTCAGTAACATAGTTTGGAGAAGTTCAGGCTAGATCATCCATGATTAAATGGCAGAGCAGTCTTGAGGCACTGAATAGAAAGTCATGCTCCTTGTTCGTATGTTCATAAGTTGGGACTGTTTTCCTTGGAAAAGAGGAGGTAGAGACAAAATCTGATACAGGTATTTAAAATCATCAGGATGTCTTCACAGAGTATATAGAGTGGAAGGATCGAGAACCAGGGGGTACAAATTCAAAGTAATTGACAAAAGAAACAATGCGACATGGGGAAAAGACATCTGTTTGCAACAAGAGGTTAGGGTCTTTATGCACTGTCTGAGAATGTGCTGGAGGCAGGTACAATTAGGGCATTCAAGGGGGGATTGGGTTATCATCTAAAAAGGACAAATGAGCAATGCTATGGGAAAAGGTGGCATATGACACCATGTGAATTTCTTCTTCAAGCAGATAACATAGAAATGAGTGAACAGCTTCACAATGTATAATGGCCATTTTCTGACTTTGTGAACTTCCAGAAAACCACCAAAGTATTTCTGCTAACTAAGCCAAAATGTATTTTTCAATCAATCTGTTCAATGATGTTATGACACATCTCTGGAGCTGGTGGCATTTGAATCCAATCCTCCTGACTAGAGGTAGGGACACTACCACTATTGCCCAAGAACCCTCCAATTCAATCTAAACACAAGCAAGTCAAAAGAGCCCCAGTTGCAATGTTAAGACTCGCATTAAGTAACCATCGAACAGGCCCAATTTTGCTCTTCAATGCTCACTGCTTAGGCATGAATAAGGAAAATGTTCTCCACATATTGTTGGCCAATGCCCAATGACATCAGTGATATCATGATCACACAAACTCAGTACATTTAGATGCAATCAAGGACCACATGCTGCAGAAGTATAAGCACCTCCTGAGTTTCAACTCTTCAAGTAGCCTGCATGCTACCACTAGGAGCAGCATTACACAAATTACTTTCACATCCATTACTTACCCACACTTCCCCTGAATTCTTTCCACCATTGAGAATGTAATATGCTGTAGAATGATGTAAGGGTCGAAAAGACTTCGTGCTGAGGTCCACATTACGAACTATCCAATATTACGTTATGATACTGGCTCAGATAGGGGAGCACTTTGAAATGCAAAGAGTAAGATCTAACACCAAGCTCTCTCTCAAAGTGTTAGTAACATTGCCTATCATTTCACTGTAACTTGTCCCTGGATGCTATCATGCAATAAACTGCATCTTACCAAGTACAAAGCAATCCTCAAGAGTAGGACAACTGAGGACATGAATAATTCCTGTTTGACTAGTAATGCTATCCTGGAGGGTGAATGAAAGCATCTAAACTAATCACAAATTGAAACAAAAAGTCTAAACACTTGAACACACAACAGACTGAGCATAACAATGGGTTCACATTAGTTGAGGATGTGGTGAATGTAATTCCAGGTAAGCCACCTATGAAATGGGAGAATGATGTCCACAGGTTCAAGACATGGTTAAGAAGACATTTAAGATCAGAAATCCAGTATATTGCTAAAAAGAAAGTACCAGTTGAAATGGGATTGCCAGGGGACTTTCATAATAAGAAAATTCATGAAATTAAGAGATCCTCCTGATGCTAATGGTGTAATTGCCCATTTCCGCAGGAAAGATGTTCTTACTGAAGGAAACCCAAGAGAAAAATGGTCCTCCAAATTAAAGGGATTTGCAGACCTCATGTTGTCGAAAATTAACAGTCTTCAACTCAGAGATAATAATCTTCTATGAGGAAAGAGAATACATTCTGGCAGAATAGTAAAACTTTCAGATTGCCGAAGTGCGAAGTCAGAGATTTTGAAGAAGATGAGCCAGTGGTAAATGCAATATATACAAATGTATTTATATCAATGATGGTTAAAAAAAAGCTTGGGGAAACAGTTGTATAAGGATGAAAGAGTCTGATAATGTTGAGAAGTGAATTAAGCACTACCCATTATGACAGTGTCATGTAGACTGTGTTGATGGAATGGCTTTTGACCTCAGAAGAGTAAGACCTAACATTGGGCCTCTCATAATCTTCATATCAATGCGTATCTTACTAATGTAACTTGAATCTATCATGCAATAAGTTACATCTTGTTCAAGGTAAGAGCTTCATCTCATTAAACTATGAAATGGTCTTCCTCTACCATTCTGTACCAAGCAAGACCTGTAGATCCTCGCCAAGAAAGGGGATGATGGTAGCAAATCTACCAGATGGATCTCACCCAATGATGTACTGTGGTGAGGATTCATCATACAACAAAGGCTAAGTTAAGTGTGGGCAAAATTTAGCAGATGCACTACAATAAAGGACAATATGAGGTTTACACCTTTCATAATAAGAATAGAAAAAAGAATATTATTTCAATGAAAAGAAACTACAGAAGTCTATAATAGAGAGACACCTGGGTGTACACTACATGATTCACTGAAGGTTAGAATATAGGTTCAGCAGGTCATTCGGAAGGCAAATGGAATGGTGACCTCTATTGCAAGGAGAATGGAATATAGAAATAGGGAAGTTTTGCTATAATTGTAGATGGCATTCATGAAATTATATATAGAGTACTGTGTACAGTTTTACTTTCCGTTTTTCAAAAGCGATACACTTGCATTTGTGGCAGTTCAAAGACGTTTCATTTGGTTGATTCTTGGGTTGAAGAGGCTTTCCCATGCACAAAGCTTGAGGAGGTTGGAGTTTAGAAGAATGAGAGGTGATTTTGTTGAAACATTAAATTCTGAGGAGGTCTGATCCACAAATGAATCAAAGCTTATGGGAAGTGGACAGTAAAGTGAAGTTGACATTTTGATCAGATCAGGATATTGAGAAGCCATACTGACTGGTTTCTCAACAAAGGCTTGCATGGGATGAAGTGTTCATCCTGAAGCCATGTTTCATGATGATCTCATCATCCTAGAAAGCCTGCAAACAGATACTTCCAGCTGTATATCAAGCACCAACACTTTAATAAAGATTTTGGTAAGGCTGATGCATTAGAACATGAGTAAATCTTGTGATAATGGGAACTGCAGATGCTGGAGAATCCAGGATAACAAAGTGTGGAGCTGGATGAACACAGCAGGCCAAGCAGCATCTCAGGAGCACAAAAGCTGATGTTTCGGGCCTAGACCCTTCATCAGAGAGGGGGATGGGGAGAGGGTTCTGGAATAAATAGGGAGAGAGGGGGAGGCGAACCGAAGATGGAGAGAAAACAAGATAGGTAGAGAGGAGAGTATAGGTGAGGAGGTAGGGAGGGGATAGGTCAGTCCAGGGAAGATGGACAGGTCAAGGAGGCGGGATGAGGTGGTAGGTAGTAAATGGAGGTGCGGCTTGAGGTGGAAGGGATGGATGAGAGGAAGAACAGGTTAGGGAAGCAGAGACAGGCTGGGCTGGTTTTGGGATGCAGTGGAGGGAGGGGAAGAACTGGGCTGGTTTTGAGATGCAGTGGGCGAAGGGGAGATTTTGAAGCTTGTGAAGTCCACATTGATACCATTGGTCTGCAGTGTTCCCAAGCGAAATATGAGTTGCTGTTCCTGCAACCTTCGGGTGGCATCATTGTGGCACTGCAGGAGGCCCATGATGGACATGTCATCTAAAGAATGGAAGGGAGAGTGGAAATGGTTCACGACTGGGAGGTACAGTTGTTTGTTGCGAACCGAGAGGAGGTGTTCTGCAAAGCGGTCCCCAAGCCTCCGCTTGGTTTCCCCAATGTAGAGAAAGCCACACCGGGTGGAATGGATACAATATACCACATTGGCAGATGTGCAGGTGAACATCTGCTTGATATGGAAGGTCATCTTGGGGCCTGAGATGGGGGTGAGGGAGGAGGTGTGGGGGCAAGTGTAGCACTTCCTGCGGTTGCAGGGGAAGGTGCCGGGTGTGGTGGGGTTGGAGGGGAGTGTGGAGCGGACAAGGGAGTCGCGGAGAGAGTGGTCTCTCCGGAAGGCAGACAAGGGTGGGGATGGAAAAATGTCTTGGGTGGTGGGGTCGGATTGTAGATGGCGGAAGTGACGGAGGATGATACGTTGTATCCGGAGGTTGGTGGGGTGGTATGTGAGAATGAGGGGGATCCTCTGGGGGCGGTTGTGACGGGGGCGGGGTGTGAGGGATGTGTTGCGGGAAATGCGGGAGACGCGGTCAAGGGCGTTCTCGACCACTGTGGGGGGAAAGTTGCGGTCCTTGAAGAACGTGGATCTCTGGGATGTGCAGGTGTGGAATGCCTCATCCTGGGAGCAGATGCGGCGGAGGAATTGGGAATAGGGGATGGAATTTTTGCAGGAGGGTGGGTGGGAGGAGGTGTATTCTAGGTAGCTGTGGGAGTCAGTGGGCTTGAAATGGACATCGGTTTCTAGCTGGTTACCTGAGATGGAGACTGAGAGGTCCAGGAAGGTGAGGGATGTGTTGGAGATGGCCCAGTTGAACTTGAGGTTGGGATGGAAGGTGTTGGTGAAGTGGATGAACTGTTCGAGCTCCTCTGGAGAGCAAGAGGCAGCGCTGATACAGTCATCAATGTAACGGAGAAGGAGGTGGTTTGGGGCCTGTGTAGGTGCAGAAGAGGGACTATTCCACGTAACCTACAAAGAGGCGGGCATAGCTTGGGCCGATGCGGGTACCCATGGCCATCCCCTTTGTCTGTAGGAAGTGGGAGGAATCGAAAGAGATGAGTAAATCTTTATGTTTATCTCTGAACCCTCCGGAAAACAGAGCCAATAAAACGCCAAAAGATAAACAGTACCAGTTCACAAGCCCATTTTTCCCTACTTTTCAGAAGACACATCTGAGAAACAACAGCTGGACACCCAGAGGATGTATAATCAAAGAATTCAACCCAATCTCTACCAGTGCACAGAAATTCACCTGAGTAGGTAAATATCTAGAGTGGGCTCAGGATTAAATTCTGATGAGTAGAGCATTGGTCAATGTCTCTGACACTCTGAAAACTCCTGGAGAACCGACCACTCTTGAGTTTAATAGGCTCTGGGTTCAGTCATTAATGAGCTGATGGAGATGTTGATGCAAGCAGCAGAACATTAAGGACTCAATAGTTAGGGGGACTGATAGAAGGTTTGCCGGGAACGAAAGAGACTCACAGTTGGTGTGTTGCCTCCCAGGCACCAGGGTCCGTGATGTCTCGGATCGTGTCTTTGGGGTCCTGAAGGGAGAGGGTGACCAGCCCCAAGTCGTGGTTCACATAGGCACCAACGACATAGGTAGAAAGAGGGATAGGGATGTCAGGCAGGATTTCAGGGAGCTAGGGTGGAAGTTGAGAGCTAGAACAAACAGAGTCGTTATCTCTGGTTTGTTACCCGTGCCATGTGATAGCGAGGCAAAGAACAAGGAGAGATTTCAGCTGAACACGTGGCTGCAGGGATGGTGCAGGAGGGAGGGCTTCAGGTACATGGACAGTTGGGGCTCATTCTGGGGATGGTGGGACCTCTACAAACAGGACGGTCTCCACTTGAACCAGAGGGGGACTAATATCCTGGGTGGGAAATTTGCTAGTGCTATTTGGGTGGATTTAAACTAGCTCAGAAGGGGGATGGGAAACTGAGGTGTAGTCCTAATACACAGGAGGATGAGCGTAGGGAGGACATGGTCAGGACCTCACTGTCACAGGAGTGTGCTGGCAGACAGCAAGCTGGATTGAAGTGTTTCTACTTTAATGCAAGGAGTATCCGGAATAAGGTAGGTGAGCTTGCAGCTTGGATAGGTACCTGGGACTTCGATGTTGTGACTATTTCGAAGCCATGGATAGACCAGGGTCAGGAATGGATGTTGCAGGTTCCAGGATTTAGATCTTTCATAAAGGTCAGGGAAGGTGGTAAAAGAGGGGGAGGTGTGGCTTTGTTGGTCAAGGACAGCATAACGGTGGCTGAAAGAACCTTTGATGAGGACTCGTATACTGAGGTGGTATGGGCTGAGGTTGCCGAGGAAAGTTTATCGACTGAGTCAGTATGGGTGGAAGTTAGGAACAGCAAGGGAGCAGTCACCTCACTGGGAGTTTTCTACAGACCCCCAAATAGCAGTAGAGAGATCGAAGAACTCATAGGCCGGCAGATTGTTGAAAGGTGCAAACGTAGCAGGGTTGTTGTTATGGGTGACTTCAACTTTCCCAACATAGATTGGAACCTCCTTAGTGCAGATGGTTTGGATGGAGCCGTTTTTGTCAGGTGTGTTTTCGAGGGTTTCCTTACTCAGTATGTGGACAGGCCGATGAGGGGAGAGGTCATTTTGGATTTGGTGCTCGGCAATGAGCCAGGACAGGTGTCAGATCTCATGGTGGGAGAACATTTTGGCGACAGTGACCACAACAGCCTCACATTTACCATAGCCATGGAAAGGGAAAGGAGCAGTTATCAGGGGAAGATATTTAACTGGGGTAAAGGAAACTATGACGCTATCAGACAGGAGTTGTGAAGTACAGATTGGGAACAATTGTTCCACAGAAAGGGCACAGCAGACATGTGGAGGCTGTTTAAGAAGCAGTTGTTGCGAGTGATGTATAAATTTGTTCCTCTGAGACAGGTAAGAAGGGGTAAGATTAAGGAGCCTTGGATGACGGGTACAGAGGTGCTTCTTGTCAAAAAGAAAAAGGCAGCGTACGCAAGTGGGGGAAGCAAGGGTCTAGCACAGCTTTAGACGATTGCAGGCTTGCTCAGAAGGAGCTCAAAGGTGGACTGAGGAGGGCCAGGAGGGGGCACAAAAAAGGCTTGGCAGGAAGGATTAGGGAGAACCCGAAGGCATTTTACTCAGACGTGAGGAATAAGAGAATGATCAGGGAGAAGGTAGGGCCGATCAGGGATAGTGTAGGGAACTTGTGTGTGGAGTCTGAGCAGATAGGGGAATGAGTTTTTTGCTTCGGTTTTCACTAAGGAAAGGGACCTTGTTGTGAATGAGAGCATTGAGGAGCAGGAAAACAGGCTTGAACAGATCAAAATTGAGGAATTTGATGTGCTGGAAATTTTGTCAAACATTAAGATTGATAAGTTCCCGGGGGGGGCCAAACCAGATTTATCATAGGTTGCTGCGGGAAGCAAGAAAGGAGGTTGCTAAGACGCTGGCAAAGATCTTTGCTTCCTCAATCTCCATGGGAGTCATACCGGAAGATTGGAGGGAGGCAAATGTTGTTCCTCTTTTCAAGAGAGGGAATAGGGAAATCCCTGGAAATTACAGACCAGTCAGTCTTACGTCTGTGGTCAGCAAACTTCTGGAAAGAATTCTGAGGGATAGGACTTATGACTATTTGGAAAAGCTAGCGTGATTAAAGGGAGTCAGCATGGCTTTGTGAGTGGCAGGTCATGCCTTATAAATCTTATTGAGTTCTTTGAGGAAGTCACGAGACAGGTGGACGAGGGTCGAGCAGTGGATGTGGCGTACATGAACTTCAGCAAGGCATTTAATAAGATTCCCCACGGCGGGCTCATTCATAAAGTCAGGAGGTATGGGATACAGGGAGATTTGGCTGTCTGGATTCAGAATTGGTTGGCTAACAGGAGGCAGAGAGTGGTTGTAGATGGTAAGTATTCTGCCTGGAGGTCAATGCTGAGTGGCGTCCCGTTGGGCTCTGTTCTTGGGCCTCTGCTCTTTGTAGTTTTTATAAATGACTTGGATGAGGAGGTTGAGGGGTGGGTTAGTATGTTTGCTGATGACACAAAGGTTGGAGGTGCCGTTGATAGTATCGAGGGCTATTGCAGGCTTCAGTGAGACATTGACAGAATGCAGAGCTGGGCTGAGAAATGGCAGATGGAGTTCAACCTGGATAAATGCAAAGTGATGCATTTTGGAAGGTCGAACTTAAATGCTGAATACAGGATTAAAAACAGGATTCTCGGCAGTGTGGAGGAACAGCAAGATCTTGGTGTTCAAGTGCATAGCTCCCTCAAAGTTGCCACCCAAGTGGATAAGGTTGTTAAGAAAGCATATGGTGTTTTGGCTTTCATTAACAGGGGGATCGAGTTTAAGAGCCGCGAGGTTTTGCTGCAGCTCTACAAAACCCTGGTGAGACTACACTTGGAATATTGTGTCCAGTTCTGGTCACCCTATTATAGGAAAGATGTGGAGGCTTTGGAGAGGGTGCAAAGGAGGTTTACCAGGATGCTGCCTGGACTGCAGGGTTTGTCTTACGAGGAGAGGTTGACTGAGCTTGGACTTTTCTCTCTGGAGAAAGAGGAAGAGAGGTGACCTGATCGAAGTGTACAAGGTAATGAGAGGCATGGATAGAGTCGATAGCCAGAGACTTTTCCCCATGGCAGGATTGACTGCCACGAGGGATCATAGTTTTAAGGTGTTCGGAGGAAGGTATAGAGGAGACGTCAGAGGGAGGTTCTTCACCCAGAGAGTTGTGAGCGCATGGAATAGCTTACCAGTGGTAGTCGTGAAAGCGGAGTCATTAGTGACATTTAAGCAACTGCTGGACATGCACATGGACAGCAGTGAATTGAGGGGAATGTAGGTTAGATTATTTTATTTTTGGATTAGGATTACAAACTTAGCTACTATCAGGTTTTCTTTAGCCTGTCTGTTTTATCTACTACTCCACTGGTTCACTTGGCATTGGTGTTGGCTCCTGCAGCATTTCTGTCAGATTCCTATCCTTCCTCATCTAAGAAGATAAGTGACTTTGCTATTTTCCCCTTTTCCACGTTCTCAATGCATCATTGAGTGAGGTCATGAAGTGCGCAGCAAACAATCATAGTCTTCAGATCCTGTCCAGAAAGTACTGGTGTTCTTCTCCTAAATAGTCCAAGCAATTGAAGATCATCTTCAGAAGACCAATTTTCTGTTGAATGATGGTCTTCGTGGATGCCTGCCAGGATTATACTACTATTCACCACTAGTTTGAGGGTTCTGCACTGGTTTCATTAGTCATGCTTTCTCTATCACCCACAACGGCCTTTAAATGATATCAGGAGAACAAACATTTGAGGAACCTGGGAGTTGTGCTGAATGTAAGCATAGTGGCAGCTCCTGAAATAGTAAGAGAATTCCTGCAGGAATTACTGACTGTGATCACAAACAATGGGCCCTCTTTAGACTGCTTCTGTCTTGAGTGAAAGCCTGCCTTGCCTTCACCTGTGCACGGAGGAGAGGTGTAACCTCAATAACCCATGACCAGTTATTCTGTTTCCTAACACTGTTTGTGCTCGGCATCTCAACATTGTGCTGTTTGACATATGAATGCAAAACAATGTGAATCTATTTGCCTGTCATTGACCCCTGTTAACAAAGTGTGGAGCTGGATGAACACAACAGGCCAAGCAGCATCTTATCTCTTATCTGATACAACTGACCTGCAATTTGTTGCAGGAGCAAACACCGATGCTAAGTGAACCAGTGGAGTAGTAGATAAGACAGACAGGCTAAAGAAAACCTGATAGTAGCTGAATTTGTGAACTAATCACTTAGCATGAACATTTGGGGCTACTTGGAGTACTAGTGAGTTGTGATGTACAAACCTTACCATCCTGAACGTATTTGTTTTATAACATTGAATCTTTATGTTGCTGTTCTTCATAATTGGTTTGTGAAGAAGGTCTTACACATCAGAAGGTTTGGCCTGCTTAGGCTTGGGTTTCATCCCCAGATCATTAACTCTCGTGTGCATGTATCATGAACAGTACTGCGTGAATGACTGTGCAATAACCGTCGACCCCCATTCCCCATTCCAAGCTTCCATCGTTAGCATTGCTGGCAAATCTTAACTGCCTTCCTTGTAAATGACTGGGAATGACTGGGAGGTAGATGCTTACAACTTTTAGACCTGACGCCTTTAAAGTACAGTGATGGTTTAACTTCAAAGGCTTTAAGAGATTGGCTTGTGCAATAGCTTTTGGCACTTTAAACTTCAATTGCTTCTTTTGAATGTGTGCTTGTTCTGCCTAGATGCATACATACAGATCTGGGGATCCTTCCTGTCCCCAATTCATGAAAATAATACAATCTGCTGCTTTTATGGTGATTTCAACCTATTCTAAAAGCTGGAACCCATTCAGATACACAGGTTATGATTCCACTATGTAATATTCTTTCTGCATACTATGTATTTTTGGCACTCCTAACTAACTGCTAAAATCCCATTCCCTTTGGTCTACGTGTGTGGAATAATTTTTGTCTCCCATATTCAAATCCCATATAATTCATCAGAAGTATTTTATATTTTTCCAAAGCCTATTGGTATATTTATTTGTTAGTAGAAAATAAGTTATGACTCCAGGGCTGAGCAGGAATAAAAAGATCTGAATAGTAACTATAAATTGACTAAAACAACAGACCACGAACATTGCATAAAATAACTGGTAATTGAAGTGCCAACTGAAAAGTCCATTTGTATTTGCTGCTGTATCTGTTTGTGGGAGAGGATGGTGCAATTTCAATGGACTAGTAAACTAATAATGTAGGGGCTAAGGCTCTGGGGGCATTGGTTCAAATCCCACTGGGAGCTGTTGTAAATAAATATGGAACATAAAGCCAGTATCAGTGATGATGTCCAAGAAGTTATCATTGATTGTTATTAAAAACCCATCAATCTCACTAATGTCCTTCAGGGAAGGAAATTTGCTAGCCTTACTCCAAATCCAGAACAATGTGGTTCACACTTAATTACTTTCTGAAATAGCTAGCAAGCCACTCAGTTCCAAGGCAATTAGGGACAGGAAAAACTGTGGCCTTGCCAGCATCAACCACACCCCAAGAAAGAATATTACTAAAAGCATTTTGAGAACTGTGAAAAGGAAGTCTTTGGGAGTATCCACAATTTGTATGGAATATTTGTATTTTCATGAAGCCAAATCAAATCAAATGATACCTTGAAAATGCTTATAAACATTGATTGAATTGGAATTTATCCGTAATCAGGTTTTGTCCAAGATTTTACATTTAGTGAATCCTTGTCTAGTGCCAGCAAAAATAGCTGCTCCTGGTGCAACATATCACTAATTCCTTACATACATTTTAAATGATATATTTATACATTAAGAAATTGGACAATAAATTGGACAATTGTAATCCAACTTTGATGCTCATTTGGCTGTTGGAAATTTCTGTTTATAAAATTACTGAACCTGGACAACAAGTAGCACAAATGCCCAGAACCAAAAACTGATATTAAAAAGATATCCATATCGTATTATTTAATACTTCTTAAATGTGAATTCATTCATTTTCTTCCCTGTTAATAGTTTAAAAAATTTGGCCCTTTGGTTTCCCCATCACCACCTGTGGCTTTAGTTTTGACAGGACTGGACCTTTCCACATCCAAAGGTCTGATTTTATCAGCTGTGACTGAGAGTGTGTCCAGAAAATATCATATTATTACAGACTCTTCCATTGGGAATACAACTGTTGGTGTATCTGCTAATGAGAGACAGTTCAATATATCTGCAATCACTACTCTGCCTCCCAGGTGGCATTCTAACGTGTAAATATAAGCAGTTAGTATTGCAGCCCACTGATGAATGCAGCCCAAATCTATTGCTGGCCTTTTCCTCTTTAAGCAGACCAAGTAGGGGTTTATGGTCTGTGATTATCACAAATTTTTCGGCCACAGAAGTATTGGTGGAACTTCCTGAGTCCAAATATGACCACTTCACAATCACCATGACTGGTGCTGCCCATTCCGTAAAATGGGCTAGTTTAATGATTCCTTCACTTTCCAGCATTCTGATTTCTGCCCTACTTTTGCTCATAAGGCAAATGGCAATAGGCAGGCCTTGGAAAATCATGGAATTATTTCATAGTCACCATGCAAGGTGGTCTTGGCTGCTCTGATAGTCCCTCAACATTCCTAGAAGACCTCAAGGTATTAGGACTTTGTTCAGGCAGCCATTTTCTAATAAAAAAAAGTTGAACCAATGTAGGTGAATCTCTCACAACTAATTTTCCCCATCAAGTTTGGATCCGAGCCTCTCACAGGTTACTGAATGAGCTGTTTTTCATAAGAAACCAGAACTGAAGTTGTACTCTTAACCTGTAAAGGTTCCCTGGTATAGGTTCTCAGCCTAGTAAAGGTCTTGCGTAGACTTAAGGGTAGGAGTCCAGAGAGACTTTTGTTAAAAACTGATTCTGTGATCATAATGATACCATCTGAAGGTTGCAGGAACAGCAACTCATACTCCGCTTGGGAACCCCGCAGCCCAATGGTATCAATGTGGGTTTCACAAGCTTCAAAATCTCCCCTCCCCCCACTGTATCCTAAAACCAGCCCAGCTCGTCCCGGCCTCCCTAACCTGTTTTTCCTCTCACCTATTCCCTCCTCTCACCTCACGCCGCACTTCCATCTCCTACCTCCTAACCTCATCCCGCCCCCTTGACCTGTCCGTCCTCCCCGGACTGACTTATACCCTCCCCACCTGCCCACCTATCCTCTCCTCTCCACCTATCTTCACCTCTATCCATCTTCGGTCTGCGTCTCCCTCTCTCCCTATTTATTTCACAATCGTCTCCCCATCCTCCTTTTCTGATGAAGGGTCTAGGCCCGAAGCATCAGCTTTTGTGCTCCTAAGATGCTGCTTGGCCTGCTGTGTTCACCCAGCTCCACATTTCGTTATTCTGTGATCACTGATACGTCCGTGCTGGTATCGACTTCCATTAGAACTGGATGACCATTTAACCAGATATTTACTTTGATTGAACATAGAACATAGAACATTACAGCACAGTACAGGCCCTTCGGCCCTCGGTGTTGTGCCGCCTGTCATACCGATCTCAAGCCCATGTAACCTACACTATTCCATGTACGTCCATATGCTTATCCAATGACGACTTAAATGTACCTAAAGTTGGCGAATCTACTACCGTTGCAGGCAAAGCGTTCCATTCCCTTAGTACTCTCTGAGTAAAGAAACTATCTCTGACATCTGTCCTATATCTTTCACCCCTCAATTTAAAGCTATGCCCCCTCGTGCTCGCCGTCACATCCTAGGAAAAAGGCTCTCCCTATCCACCCTATCTAACCCTCTGATTGTTTTATATGTTTCAATTAAGTCACCTCTCAACCTTCTTCTCTCTAATGAAAACAGCCTCAAGTCCCTCAACCTTTCCTCGTAAGACCTTCCGTCCATACCAGGCAACATCCTAGTAAATCTCCTCTGCACCCTTTCCGAAGCTTCCACATCCTTCTTATAATGCAGTGACCAGAACTGTACACAATACTCCAAGTGCAGCCACACCAGAGTTTTGTACAGCTGCGCCATAACCTCTTGGTTCCGGAACTCGATCCCTCTATTAATAAAAGCTAAAACACTGCATGCCTTCTTAACAGCCCTGTCAACCTGGGTGGCAACTTTCAAGGATCTGTGTACATGGACACCAAGATCTCTCTGCTCATCTACACTACTAAGAATCTTACCATTAGCCCTGTACTTTGCCTTCTGGTTATTCCTACCAAAGTGCATCACCTCACACTTGTCTGCATTAAACTCCATTTGCCACCTCTCAGCCCAGCTCTGCAGCTTATCTATGTCTCTCTGCAACCTACAGCATCCTTTGTCACTATCCACAACTCCACCAACCTTAGTGTTGTCTGCCAATTTACTAACCCATCCTTCTACGCCCTCATCTAGGTCATTTATAAAAATGACAAACAGCAGTGGACCCAACACCGACCCTTGCGGTACACCACTAGTAACTGGTCTCCAGAATGAACATTTCCCATCAACTACCACCCTCTGTCTTCTTTCAGCAAGCCAATTTCCGATCCAAACTGCTATATCTCCCACAATTCCATTCCTCCGCATTTTGTACAATAGCCTATTGTGGGGAACCTTATCGAATGCCTTGCTGAAATCCATACACATCACATCAACCGATTTACTCTCATCTAGCTGTTTGGTCACCTTCTCAAAGAACTCAATAAGGTTTGAGAGGCACGACCTTCCCTTCACAAAACCGTGCTGACTATCCCTAATCAATTTATTCTTTTCTAGATGATTATAAATCCTATCCCCTATAACCTTTTCCAACACTTTACCAACATTGGTTCTGATTAAATGTTTCAAAGCAATTCACCTGTTCCAAACCACATGTTGATGGACTTTCCAAGGTATGAACTCTCCTGGATACCTTCATGGATACCAGCCTATGAGTTATCTTACTCAGTGTAGGTCTGGTAGGGATCTTTAACTGTCTCGGGTCTGCAAGCCAGCAGCAACTACAAGGTTTACTGGTCAGGATCCTAAAGAAAATTTTAACCACTTGGCCGAGGCTTGGCTTTGTTCTGGGGTTTTGCAGTGGGCTAACCTAGAGTTCCTTTGAAAAAATATGTCCTAAGTGAGGCTATGCAATTAGCTTCACTCAAGCGGTGTTTCCCAAACTCAGTCAGACTGGCAAGGGTGTCCACCTCCATTGGAAAACCCTGCAAATGATATGCTCCACTTGCTACATTTTCTAATTATAAAGCCAACTGTAGTGCCTGTTTGAAGTCCACTTGGGCTTCATTGGTAGGCGTTTTTGCACAGTTACGTCATTAATCCCTTATATGAAATGGTTTCTAAGCATCTCGTTAGAGGTTAAACCAAAGTCACATGCTTCTGCCAGTCATCTTAACCTGGTTAAAAATCCTGACACGGATTCCCCGGTTCTCAAATTACTGAGTAAAAACGATAGCATGTCAGAATCAGAGGAAGCTTAGAGTTGTAATACTTCTTCACTATATCTATCAATTCATGAAAAGTTTTAGTATCTGATGCCTCTGGGAAATCAGGCTCCTAATAACAGAAAAGGCTGTGGCTCCACTGGCTGTTGGGAGAATTATTCGTTGCTTTTCATCTGCCATGATATTGTTTGCCTGCTAAAAATAAAGCATTCTTTCCATATAACAGGCCCAGTCCTCGGAGGCAGGGTCAAATGAGTCAAACTTCCTAAGCAACGGCATGACGTAAGAAATGTTTACACCGACTCAAAGACAACTGTTTCTTCGGGGTTGTGCCTTACTCTCGCCATTGCTAAAATAACTCCACAGAGACCACCAAGTCATCTTTTATTTATACATGAACAGTCCTTGACTTTAATACTGCCTCTTCAACATCAGCTATCAGCTTGCCAGAATCTCTGAAACTCCTCTTTTTACCTTTTGGCCAAGGCTCCCTGATTGGAACAGATTCCTATTCAGGGAACTCATATTCAGTGATATCCAGCTGGCTGACCTCATCACAATCACTACAGTTACATTAAACCTCCTGATTATCTGCTGCACCTGTGTGCTAGCTTTCTGTGATTCGTGCACACATAGGCTCAAGTGCCTTTGTGTTGTAGCTTTTTGAAGTTTTTCTCCATTTACGTAACACTGTTCTACCATTTCTCTTCCGAAATGAACAAATTCACATCATTCCATATTATACTCCATATGCTAACTTTTTGCCCATGTACTTAATCTATCAACATGTCTCTGTAAGCTGTTTATGACCCTCTCACATTAGCTTTCCACCTATTTTTATGTCTGCAAATTTGGCTACAGTATATTTGTTTCCTTCCTCCAAGTCATTAATATATATTGTAAATATTTACAGTCCCAGCACTGATCTCTGTGGAACCTCACTGGTTACAGGTTGCCAAACTGAAAAGAACCCCTTACTCCCATCAGCTGTTTCCTGCCCATTAACCGATTCTCGATCCATGCTAATATACTACCTCTGAAAACACAGGCAATTATCTAATGACTTAAGCATTTATGAGGAACCTTGGTGAATGCCTTTGGAAAGTCTAAATACAACATATCTACTGGCTCCCCACCAGCTATTTTGGCTCAGACTTCCTTGAAAAGCTCAAATAAGTTAGTCAAACACGATTTCCCTCTTGTTATGCCATGCTGATTCAGCTTGATTATATTATGGTTTTCCAAATGTGCTGCAGATGTAGAATGGAAAAGGAAACAAGGATGAATTAGTGTTAAATTACA
This sequence comes from Stegostoma tigrinum, assembly GCF_030684315.1. Taxonomy (NCBI): domain Eukaryota; kingdom Metazoa; phylum Chordata; class Chondrichthyes; order Orectolobiformes; family Stegostomatidae; genus Stegostoma; species Stegostoma tigrinum. The sequence continues at coordinate 26,086,458 of NC_081382.1, forward strand.
TCTGAATAATAAACAGAGAGGGAAGAAGAGTATAGATTGAGGGAGAGTGGAAAGGAGCAAGAAAGGAAAAGTTAACAAAATTTTAATTTTAAATTTAAAAAGCTTCTTACAATGACTTATTACAGGAATGAAATTCTACTTTTTCAATTGTTCTTTTTCTGGTTTTCCAAGATTGAATGGCTATGCAGGAATTTCTTGAAACTCATCGAGAGATTGACACCAAGATCCCATTTTTACTAGACCAACAGTAAAGTAGAACCATTCAGAAATAGATGCTGATTTGTAATTCGTTACATGTCTCTTTCTTCCCACAGACTGCTGCAATTATTTTAATGTAAGCATCATTTTGTTAGCATCTTTTTAATTCAATAGGCAATGTTCCTGCATCCAAATCTTAATTCAGTTTGGACTGGTAATGGTTCTGCTCTGAAGATTGCCAAAATGCTATGTGAAACAAGTTTGGACAATCTCAATTTAGTTTCAGTTGAACAGAAGACCAACATATCTCATACCGATGTGTTCGAACAAAGAACAAGAAAACAATAACAGCACACAATTTTATGACGTAAAAGCAAATCAAATGTGTTACACTGATAAAAAGGAAGATTGAAACAGATCGGGCAAAGTTAACAGTTTAGAACTGGATTGTTCACATTAAGCAATTGTGAACTTAATGTGGTCACCACCACAATGATTAACAAAGTCTTATCTCGTAACTGAAATGAAACTGTATCCTTACATAGGATTAATCAATGTGTAAACAAATTTTTATCTGTGGTACTTCTACAGATTGCATTTATCTACTAACACATCTACTTTCAAAATTAAATAACATATTTCAATGAATCACTAATTTTGAAAAAGTATCAATTGAGGTCATTTGCAGAATTTTGTTGTTGATAATTACAACAGCACCCCCCTGTGGATTGAAAAGATAACTATGTTACCCAGAAATAATTAGTAAAATACAAGTGGAACTTTTAAAACAAACACGTTAAAAGCTGGAAATGCTTGGCCAATCAGCCAAAATTTTGGAGAAACAGAAGTTAGTTGGAATGCTCCAGGCTTAAGATCCTTCCTCTTTGGAGTCCATTTTCAATCTCATCTGGTGACAGGACATAAAAAGTAGCTACCTGATATACCTACATTCTACCAACACCCTCCCAGGCAATGAAGGGATATTAAGCATTTTCTCATATCGAGGATCAGAACCGCACAAGTGTTAAGAGATAAATTTAAATACATTGAAAGCAAAAATAATCATAAGTCTAAGTTTATCAATGAGACTAAGTATTTTCATTTTGTTTCCAATAAAATATAGGAGCATATGAATCAGGTGTAGGTAAATAAGCTTCTTGACCCTGTTCCACAATTTCATAAGGCCAAGACTAGTGTCTACAATCCTGTCTATCCCTTACCCTTTGGCTCCCTTGTCAATCAAAATTCTATTCAACTCAGTCTTAAAAATATTCAATAACCCTGCCTCCACTGCTTCGCTGGGGAAGAGAATTCCACAGAATCATGACTTGCTGTGAGAGAAAAAAAGAATTTTGCATCTTTGTCTTATCTGAGAACTGGTATTTAAATTGTGTCCCCTCATTCTAGACTGTCCCAGAAGGGTAAACATTTTTTTCAACATCCACTCCAAAAGTTTCCCTCACAACCTTGTTACTGGGAAGAGAGTGTCAATAACTGGGCTCCAATATTCCACAAGCCATCATAAACACTCAATTTAATCAACAAAAATAAGTAATTTGCCTCACTGGCTGCTATTTGGGATAAAAGCATCACAAAAGGTTAAATCATTAACAGGAAAATTATTAAATTTATTGTAAACACATTTATTCTCTAACTGACATCAAAGAAAGAAGAATGGATTACTGGTCTACTACACGGTAACGTAAATTATACCTCCTTGAAACCCAGAATACACACAAACTCACAAATAAGAGGGACAAAGACATGCAGTTTAACACACATTATTGGTGGTAACAGTACTGTCAGAGAAAACAAAATTCTGAAAATAAGAAGTACAGACCACAAGGTAAGGAATAACCTCTCAGGGTTATTTTAATTTTAGCAATGATCACACACTATTGCCTGTAGACAATATCTGTTCTTTAGTTCAATAGTTGATTGGTTGGACTTATTAGAATTCTTTCTTGTAATATACTTGTTTTTTGCTTTTTCACTCAGAAACAGAAGAGACAGAGTGTTTCTGTTTGCTGGGTCTGGATGGTTGTCACCCTCCAAAACCTTTCCCCTTAGTTTCTGTGGACAGACTAACTGAGACCCATTCCCTGGGCAACATAACTCATCAAGCCATGGACATAAAGTGGCCAGACCCATAAATGATGCTAGTACTTCTCCCCAACCCATTAGTTGTATCCCCTGAACTGGCCACTAAGGAGCTACAGCACTGGCCATGACCTACTCCCCAGATTGCAAGGACACATTCAACTGTACCCTGCACATTGTGCAGTTATGAGAACAGCGTAGTACAATATCATAAGCAACTTGTAAGCATCCTTGAATGAGGACTGCTGACCAACAAGGCAAGTTGGCTGATTGTTTGACTGCACTATTAGACATGACAAAGTAAGGTAGGGCGTGATACGGCAAACATGCAGGTAAATGCTAAGTCAGTGATCACTAAGACAGATAACGAACAGTCATGACATGCAGTCTGGTGCAGTCTGTGAGTTGGGTGCTAGTTCATATGTGTAAAGTGTCCTTGCAGCAGCCTTTGAATACTAGTTTCACCCTGCAATACAATTCTATGCTTCCTAAGTAGACTGCAAGTGAATCAGAGAGGTATCAGCACGACGAGAGGTTGGCAAATATGAATGTGGCATAGGTCTTTTGGACTGACATGAGAAGTTTATTCACCCTGAGAGTGGTAAGCCTATGAATGTTTTCAAGAGGGTATTAGATACAATTTTTAGGGCTAAAGGGTATGCAGAGAAAGCAGGAACAAGGGGGTGGATTATCAGATATGATCATACTGAATGGCCCAGCAGGCTTGAAAGGCTGTATTGCCCACTCCTGCTCCTATTTTCTATGTTTTTGTGACAATGTCCGTGGATGAAGGCTGCATATGGCTCATGGCCATGCATCATGCCCTGGGGTGCTGTTTGGTGCTGACCAAAATATAAGCTCCTTGTTGCCACCTGCTCTGACCAGCTATCTAGCCAGCTCATGATATTTGGTAATATAGGAAGCTGAATATTATAAGGTGAGTTGTGGCCATAACAAGGTATTTAACAAGTTATAATGCCCCTTAATTGGCAACCGACAACGGTCTAGTGAAAAGTTTGCCTCGCCTCTTGGCAAATGCATGAAAATGTCATGAGTTGCTCTCAACATTGAGACAGACCTTGCTGCACTTCTTATCTGATATTGCCACAAATCGCGCTATAGCCCATGTAATTCAGGTCACTACAAGATTCCACCCCAAAATATCTGTTCATTGCTTCTGCTCTTTCTTTATTTCCCATTGTTAATTCTTAGAATCTCACTCCGGTGGACAGACTGTCTTTATCCCTAGAAACTTATTTTCTTTTTATACTTATAGCTAACCTTCTCTTGAATTTTAATTTATTTTCCTTTTTAGCCTCTTTTTTGCTACTTTACATATTATGTCCAATCTTCTAACCTGCCAATAATCTTCATGTAACTGTATTCTTTTTCTTCTAATTTGATATTCTCTTGAAATTTCTTTACAATTCATCCTTTTCCTGGAGTCCTTCTTTCTCGCTGGAATGTTACAAAATATTTTAAATGTCTTCTATTGCATCTCTTTTGACCTATCCCTAACCTAATCTTTCAGTTCACTTTAAATACGCTCATAAATGTCTTCATTTAAGTTTAAGGCATTAGTCATCCACTTAGTCCTCCTTCCCTTGAACTGAAGATGAAAGTAAATTATGTTATGATCACTGTTACTTTTGTGGTGCCTTTACCATAAGGTCATTAATTACTTCTAGTTCATAACACTTATCCAGTTCTAGAATGTGCTGCTCTCTAGGGTTAGGCACATGGGAGATTGGGAGTGAGGTAGACACGGAGAGATTCAAAAACAAAGGTGATTTTTATTTGCTTAAAGCATGTGAACATTACTGGCTAGTATTTACTGCCCATCCCTAATTACCCTTAAGAAATTGTGGTGAGCTGCCTTATTGAACCATTGCAGCCCTCGGGATATAAATTTATACTCGTGCGAATGATCAAGAATAGACTGATTGGGCAGTAATTGGCTGCGTTGGAATTTGTCCCACTTCTTGTCAATAGACCATACCCAAATAATTTTCCACATTGTGATGTTTATGTCAATGTTGTAGCTGTGTTGGAACAACTTGGTTGGGGACACAGCTCGTCCCGGAGCCCATATCTTCAGTACTATTGTCTGATTGTTGTCACTGCCCATAGCTTTTGCAGTATCCAGTGGTTTTAATATTTTCTTGATGTCATATGGCATGAAGTGAATTGGCATTCATAATACTGGAATTCCCAGTAGTTCACTCAACAACTCTGACTGAAAATGGTGCAAAGACTTCTTTTGCACCAATGTACTGGCTCTTCTATCATTGTAGATGGGAATATTGTGCAATCTCTCCTCATCCTGGTGATTGGTCACAAAGAAATCCTGCCTGTGCAGTTTTACCAATGGGGCTGTGCTGTATTATAGGATCCTGAAGGTGATGCTCTATCTGAAGAAAGTTCTCATGTACTCTCCTTTTCATTTCTTTTATTTTTTCTCTCTCTCTTTCTGTTTTATCTTCTATTCCTTGTTGCGGTAACAGCATCGGTGGCAGGACATGGATCCTGCACAGACTCTTGGCATCAGAGGCAAGTTTGGGTTCCCAATGGTTTCTGCATTGACGAGGCAGTTCTTATGCTGACTCATAGCTGCTGCAGCAGAAGCAAGTTTGTGTTCTGGGCAGTGTCAGCAGCTAGTGCAGATTCATGAAGGTGGCAGTGGAGGTGAGTTGGGCCCAGTACAAGACCTAGTGGCACTGGCAGCAGATGCATCAGTGTAGCGGGCCTGAAACAGACTCATGGTGGCAGTGGATTCGAGTTTGGCCTGTGTGGTACCCAGTGGCATTGGCAGCGTCTGCACTGTGGAGGTCCAGCAAGAACTCACAGCAATGAGGTTTTGCTGGAAACGAAATGGCGCTAAAGATTGGTGACTTTTGTTCCAGTAGCAGTGGCACAGCGTAGGATACTCATGGGAAAAAGAACTGCAGATGCTGGAGTCGGTATTGATATAGTGTGGAGCTCAGGAACACAGCAGTTCAGGCAGCATCAGAGGAGCAGGAGAGTTGACATTTCAGGCCTAGACCCTTCATCTGGACTCTGGCTGAGGTATTTCCAAAGGGAGGAGGACAAATTCTTCAAGGTGGCCATCCCTGGAAAAGGCTTTGCAGTGGGGTTATAAGTCATTCAGAGATAGCAAGAACTGCAGACGCTGGAGTCAGAGTCAATAGAATGTGGAGCTGGAGGAACACAGCAGATCACGCAGCATCAGGGGAACAGGAAGTCGACTTTTCGGGCCAAGAACTTCATCAGGACTGGATAGGATACTCATGCATAATGAGAACTGCAGATGCTGGAGAATCTGAGAAAACAAAGTGTGGAGCTGGATGAACACAGAAGGCCAAGCAGCATCTTAGGAGCACAAAAGCTGATGTTTTGCGCCGAGACCCTTCATCAGAAAAGGGGGATGGGGAGAGGGTTCTGAAATAAATAGGGAGAGAGGGGGAGGCAGATCGAAGGCGGATAGAGGAGAAAATAGGTGGAGAGGAGACAGACGAGTTAAAGGGGCGGGGATTGAGCCTGTAGAGGTGAGTATAGGTAAGGAGGTAGGGAGGGGACAGGTCAATCGGGGAGGACAGACAGGTCAAGGGGGCGGGATGAGGTTAGGAGGTAGGAAATGGAGGTGTGGCTTGAGGATGGAGGAGGGGACAGGTGAGAGGAAGAACAGGTTAGGGAGGCGGGGTCAAGCTGGGCTGGTTTTGGGATGCTGATATGAGTTGCTGTTCCTGCAACCTTCGGGTAGCATTGCTGTGGCACTGTTGAAATTGTTCGCAACTGGGAGGTGCAGTTTCTAAGGAATGCAAGGGGGAGTTGAAATAGTTCGCGAATGGTCTAAGGAATGCAAGGGGGAATTCCCGGTTGCGAACCATATCAACTCCCCCTTGCATTCCTTAGACGACATGTCCATCCTGGGCCTCCTGCAGTGCCACAACAATGCCACCCGAAGGTTACAGAAACACTCCTATTCCGCTTGGGAACCCTGCAGCCCAATGGTGTCAATGTGGATTTTACAAGCTTCAAAATCTCCCCTACCCCTACCACATCCCAAAACCAGCCCAGCTCATCCCCGCCTCCCTAACCTGTTCTTCCTCTCACCTATCCCCTCTTCCCACCTCAAGCCGCACCTCCAATCCCTACCTCCTAACCTCATCCCGCCCCCTTGACCTGTCTGTACTCCCCGGATTGACCTATCCCCTCCCTACCTCCCCACCTATACTCACCTCTACAGGCTCAGTCCCTGTCCCTTTAACTTGTCTGTGTCCTCTCCACCTACCTTTTCCTCTATCCACCTTCGATCTGCCTCCCCCCCCTCCCTATTTATTTCAGAACCCTCTCCCCATCCCCCTTTTCTGATGAAAGGTCTCAGCCCGAAACGTCAGCTTTTGTGCTCCTAAGATGCTGCTTGGCCTGCTGTGTTCATCCAGCTCCACACTTTGTTATCTTGCTTAGGATACTCATGCCTGGCCACCAAGCCCATTCCAGAGCACTTAACAAGAAGGACTGTAAAGCCAAACACATTTTCTTTATTTTTCTGCTTTTAAATTCTACATTTTGGTTTATTTTTCTGTATTTTAAGATGGCGCCAGAGAGTGGTGACACAATGCAACATTTTTCACTTTTGTAACAAAATACACGTGACAATAGATAAATCAAATCATATCAAATCACTGTATGTAACAATCATTGTCATACAGTTATGCAGCATGGAAGAAGACACTTCAATCCAACTAGTCCACACTGACCTCATTCCCAAACTTCAAAAATGGTTTCATGTTCGACATAAATCTGACTTTATAATTCACATTTATTGTGTGAATTTAAATTTCACCATATGTTTCCAGAGTAATAGCCTCAGTCACTGAATTATCAGTCTAATGGATTTACTACAATCCACCAGCAGGTTAAGTAGGAGCTAGTGGAAGTCAGCAAGGCCAGGGTGATTAAAGAATGGATTCAGTGAAACTAAGTACAAGGGCAGCAGCATTTTGGATTACCTTTTTGGATGATGGAGGTCATTGTGGAGGGCATATCATGGTCCGTCAGCCGAGAGTGTACTAGAACTATCAAGTCTAGAGTTAATGAAAGGATAGTTGAGTGTTTCAGGTGCAGATGAGCTGAGGCAGAAGTAGAACTAGAGGAATGTTTGAGAGCTGGAAATAGGCACTCTTGGTGCAAAGAAGAAAATGAATCCCTACAGTCTGGAAACAGGCCATTCAGCTCAACAACTCCTCACCACCCTTTGGAAGAGCATTCCACCCAGACCTATTCCCTTACCCCTGCATTTCCCCATGTCTAACCCACCTACGCTAAACATCCCTGGACACTACAGGTAATTTCGCATGGCCAATCCACATACCCTGCACGTCTTAGGACCATGGGATGAAGCCCATGCAGACACAGGGAGAATGTGCAAACTCCACACAGACAGTCGCCCAAGGCTGGAATCAAACCCAGGTCCCTGGCATTGTGAAATCACGGTGCCAACCACTGAGCTACCGTGCTGCAAGCTCAGTCATCATAAAGTCAAACATCATGCCAAATTACGTAGTCTAATGTAAAGTTACAGGGTTCAATTGATTATCTTAAATTGTTTGTCAGTACAGCTATTGGTACACTCAACAATGTTCAGTTAGTTGCGCCCAATTATAGAATCACATCTAATATCAAGTTTTTATTGATAAGTTACATAGCCAGCTTGATTTGTAAAGACATCAGCCATGACATAATTTAATTTGAACCTCGAATTCAGGTAATTTAAAAAACAGCAACAATTATATATTTTGCTTCTTTCGGTAATGACTACTAGTTGTAGCCACATCGGGAGCAGTGGATGCAGTAGACTGCATTAGCAGATGTGCAAGTGATGTGGAAGGCTTTTTGGTTCCTTGGTTAGAGGTGAGGGGGCAGGTGTAGGAGCAGGTGTAGCACTTCCTGCGGTTGCCGGGGAAGGTGCCAGGGTGGTGGGGCTAGTGGGAACTGTGCAGTCGCAGAGAGCGTGGTCCCTACGGAAGGCAGATAGGGGTGGGGATGAAAATATATCCTTGATTGTGGGGTCAGAATGCAGCTGCGGAATGGCGGAGAATGATACATTGAAACCGGAGGTTAGTGGGGTGATACATGGGGACAAGAGTGATTCTATCTTTGTTTTGTTGCAGGGAGGGGATGTGAGCGCAGAGGTGTAGAAAATGCAAGCAATGCGGTCAAGAGCATTTTCAACCACTGAAGTGGGGAAATTGTGGTCCTTGAAATAAGAGGTTATTTGGGATGTTCAGGAGTGGATCACCCCATCTTGCGAGCAGACGTGGTGGAAGCGAAGGAATTGGGTTGCCTGCCACAGTTGATCAGCCTACCAATTATCATCTCGACTAACAAATGAAGAATTACCATTTTGTTGAAGCATTGACAGTTATGTGCAGTCTAGAAAGAATAGGGCACAACACTAAAAGAAGATTTTATTTCCAGACATTACCTAAAAAGATCTCACATGAAGTCATGAGTATGGTCTGTATTCAGCCTACCACAAACAACTGAAAGTACATGTTGTTTGATTCAATCAGCCAACTGTCACATACTGGCTTCCCAACTGGAACACATTGACACTAAAACTCATTCACAACATTGCTCAGTAGTGTGTAGGCAGAATTTCTTAACAGTACCCTACTAATAGAAATTACCACTCAAAAATACCAATACACAGTAGCAACTTGGTCTACTTGTGTAACTTATTGTTCAATTTTTGAGGTATTTTGCCTTTCCAGAGTAATTTGAGCTTTGGTTGGCACAATAGCTCAGTGGTTAGCACTACTGCCTCAGACTGATGAGGCCCAAGTTCAAATCCACCTTTGGGCAGCTGTCTGTGTAGAGCTTGTATGTTCTCCCTGTGTCTACATGGGTTTCCAGTAGGCGTTCTAGTTTCCCCCATTGCCCTACGATGTGCAGGTTGAATAGATTGGTCATACTAAATTGTCCCATTGTGTCCAGGGATGTGTAGGTTAGGTGCATTAACCATGGGAAATGCAGTGTCAGGGTAGAGGGTTGGGTCTGGATGGGATGCTCTTTGGAGGGTTGGTGCTGGACATGGAGACTGTACACTTTGCACTATTCCTGTACTTGAGTACATGTGACAATAAAATCTAACATTAATTCTAAAAATGTCTAATTCTAAAACATTTTCTCTGATATCTCAGCATTGAATCAAGGCATTAAAGCAGGTGGACCAGTCAATGGGGTATTTTTGCTTCAAGTTCCTTACGTAAAATGCACTTACATACAAATACTCTGGTGCAAGACATTCTCAGTATACAAAAAATTTATAAGATAAATAAGGGCTGGGATTAAATTTCCAGAATATTGATGCTCTTGCGGTTTAATATGAAAGACCTTAGAATGATTTTTTTTGGAGATTTACTTTTTTCAATCTCCTAATCGCATTTTCGGGCAGGTCTTCAAATCTAATTTTTAAAATTCAGTCATGGGATATGGACATCATGGCTGAACCAGAATTTATTTATACACACGAGTATAATTATAGTCCTACTTTCACATATCTACTTGAAAATTCCGGTGGTCTTTTGCGGCACAGATTTGATGATACTGAAAAGATTTAGCTAATGGATCAAAAAAATGTGGAGGGTAGAGGGTTTCTATCGTAGCAGTGAAAGCAAGTTCACCCAAACATATTTTCTGTATCAGTTTTAAATTGAAAACTTACATATTCGGTACACAAATCGCCAGGTCAAGAAATGCGCAGGTCATTTTGCATACGACAAAGCGAACGCTTCTGTTTGGAGTAAACATCGAGCGAAGCCGTGAGTCCGTTAATAAGCGCGAGCATGGTTGCCATGACGATGGAACACGCTCGCGCGAATTCTGTAAACGAGCCATATGGGAGGAATCAGCTATTCGAGCTGCAAGAGCTCGGCTGGATAAATGTAAACAGTTTTCCCTCGAGAGAAAAATCTGATGGAAAAATGCACAGATATTAATCAGAGACGGAGGACTTTACTGAACTACCGAAGAGTTCGGGGGAATCCAGCAGCGCAGCAAACACAGGTATATGCGAGCCCCCGGAAATAGGGTAGTTCGCACGCGGCTCCAATCCTTCCTCTTTAATCCCCATTCTCAATAAAAATTGGTAGTTTTCCTACTACCAGCACTTTAGTCTTGTATGTTGACTTGCATTGATATAGTGCCTTTCACCATCTTGGACTGGGCGTGGTCACACACCAACTACACCGTAATGAAGTGGAAGTCTTTGTAATCCCCCCTGTTCATGTGAGGGAATAACGTGTGGATAGCTTTTCACACCAATGGCAAAAATGTGCTCACTCCTAATTCTTTATGAATATAAGGAGAAGGTGCCATGGCACACTGAACCTCCATCATCTTTTGGCTAGTGCGATCAGTGACAAAAACTGGAATGTTTTGACGAAAGTGGAATTGTTTTGTGACCACCTCTGGCGAACCACAAGTGTCTCAAACTTTGCTCCTAGCTGAGGCAGCGGTATGAGACAAGCTCCTGAAGCCCTTTGATGGATAGGGCCTTCAAAGAAAGCCTTCTTCTTCCTCCCTTTCCACAAAAGCTCCCATTTCTGTAGCCTCAGCTACAGAACTACCAAAGAAAGCTACAGAAATCTTATTGTGGTATTGCAGATCCAGGTCCCTCACCTATAGCAGCCTCAGTGAGGACAGGTCACAAAATTCCTCTGACCTCCTATCAGGATGCAGCAACACAAGCATCTAAAACCAACCAGGCACCAATACACTCTGAAGAAGGGTCTAGGCCCGAAACGTCAGCTTTTGTGCTCCTGAGATGCTGTTTGGCCTGCTGTGTTCATCCAGCTACACACTTTGTTATCTTGGATTCTCCAGCATCTGCAGTTCCCATTATCATGATATTGAACCTCCTTCAATTCTCACCACGGTACTTCCCCAGACTTCGCAAGAGCTAAAAAGAAAGTCAAAAGCACCCTTTACCTATCATTTCAATGGGCAACCACATCAATGGTGTGAATCCTTCCTGAGACTGAATGCATATTCCCCTTTGAGTGACTTGGCGAGATTATTAAGTGCATTTGTGTGACCTAACCTTGCAGAATATATATCAAAACAACCTGAAATGTTGTTTACACCATGAACAATGAGCTCGGTATAGTCCTCCTGCACGCACAACATGGCGTGCTAGTATCCTGCCAGACGTAAACAACAGTGAAGTTAATTTCTAATTTTAAAATCAAACACCTTCAACACTTTAGGATACAAGCATCTTTGGGAAATTCCCAATCAGTCTGAATTAACTTTTATTTTTTGTTTTAAAAGGGTAGTGAAAAATAACAAATCGTCATGGCCCCGACAGGTGGTGATGTTCCTATACATCTGCTGCTCGGCCTTCTAGGTGGCAGATGTTGTGAAATTGATATTTGCAATTGAAGAAGGCTTGATACATTGTCACAGCATATCCTATATCATGATTCCAGCTTATGGTAATATTAGACAAGTCATATCTCAGAGTGAAACCTGGCTTATTCCATCATATAACAAAGTGTGAAGCTGGATGAACACAGCAGGCCAAGCAGCATCTCAGGAGCACAAAAGCTGACGTTTCGGGTCTAGACCCTTCATCAGAGGGATGAAGGGTCTAGGCCTGAAACGTCAGCTTTTGTGCTCCTGAGATGCTGCTTGGCCTGCTGTGTTCATCCATCTTCACACTTTGTTATCTTGGATTCTCCAGCATCTGCAGTTCCCATTATCTCTTATTCCATCATATATTTTAGTTTTGAAGTTTGGTTACTATGGTTGCCAGTTTCTGAACATGTTTATATGATACTGTAAATCTCATCTTAACAAAAGAACATAGTTTATTACAGGAAAGAAATTTATATGTACATAATATACACAGTACATATAAAAGACAATTTGGAACGAAAAATAATCTTTTCCTTTAAGGACATACAATCCCAGTGAAGAAGCTTGACAAAAATCCAGGACAATTTTTTTTTGTTATTCATTTGTGGGATGTGGGCGTCACTGGCTGGCCAGCATTTCTTGCCCATCCGTAGTTGCCCTTGAGAAGGTGCTGGTGAGCAGCCTCATTGAACCGCTGCACTCCTCCAGCTGTGGGTTGACCCACAATGCTATTAGGGAAGGAATTCCAGGATTTTGACCCAGCGACAGTGAAGGAACGGCGATATATTTCCAAGTCAGGACGGTGAGTGACTTGGAGGAGAACTTGGAGGTGCATGCCGACCAAAGTGTCAATCCACGCTACTCCCATTTCCTTGCACTTGACCCAAATATCTGCCGACCTTGTCCTTCTAGATGGACAGGTGTTGTCTAGCAGCTTTGGTGAATTTCTGCAGTGCATCTTGTAGATGGTACACACTGCTGCTACTGAGAGCCAGTGGCGGAGGGAGTGAATGTTTGTGGGTGTAGTGCCAGTCAAGCAGGCTGCTTTACCCTGGATGGTGTCAAGCTTCTTGAGTTTTGTTGGAGCTGCACTCATCCAGTCAACTGGGGAGTATTCCATCACACTCCTGACTTGTGCCTTGTAGACGGTGGACAGTCTTTGAGGAGTCAGAAAGTGAATTACTCGCCACAGTATTCCCAGTTTTTTTGCCTGATCTTGTAGCCACTCTGATAATGTGGTGAGTCCAAGGAGTTTCTGGGCAATGGTAACCACCAGGATGTTGATAATGGGGGATTTCGTGATGGTAATACCATTGAATGTCAAGGGGCAGTAGTTAGATTGTCTCTTATTGGTGATGGTCATAGCCTGGCATTTGTGTGGCATGAATGTCACCTGTCATTTGTCAGCCCAACCCTGGACATTATCCAGATCTTGTTGCATGTTAACATGGACTGCTTCAGTATCTGAGGAGTCATGAATGGTGCTGAACATTGCATAATCATTGGCGAACATCAGCACTTCTGACCATATGATGGAGGGAAGGTCATTGATGAAGCAGCTGAAGATGGTTGGACCTCACACACTACCCTGAGGAACTCCTGCAGAGATGTTCTGGAGCTGAGATGATTAACATCCCATAACCATGACCATCTTCCTATGTATCAGATATGACTCCAACCACCAGAGCATTTGGCCCCTGATACCCATTGATTCCAGTTTTGCTAGGGCTCCTTGATGCCACAGTCGGTCAAATCCAAATAGGCAGTATTGTGGAGAGTGAGGAAGGCTATCAGAAATTGCAGGAAGATCTTGATTAGCGGGGGAAGTGGGCCAAGAAATGGCAAATGGAGTTTAATACAGATAAATGTGAGGTTTTGCATTTTGGAAAGTCAAATCAAGGTTGGAGTTTCACAGTGAATGGCAGGGCCTTAAGAAGTGGAACAGAGGTACCTTGGAGTTCAGGTGCATGGTTCTCTGAAAGTGAAGTCACAGGTAGACAGTCAGTGAAAAAGGCTTTTGGCACATCGGCCTTCATCAGTCATGGCACTGAATACAGAAATTGGGCATCGAGTTGCAGTTGTACAGCATATTGGTGAGGCCGCACTTGGAGTATTGTGTTCAGATTTGGCCTTGCTATTGGAAGGATATTATTAAACTGGAAAGAGTGAAGAAGTTTAACAAGAATGTTGCCAGGACTCAAGGGACCGAGTTATAGAGAGAGGTTGGACCACCTAGGACTTTTTTCTTTAGAGCATAGGAGACTGAGGAAGTATCTAATAGAAATGTATAAGATCATGAGAGGCATGGATAGGGTGAATGCACTCAGTCTTTTTCCCAGGGTTAGGAAATCGAGGACGAGAGGACATCAGTTTAAGGTAAGAGGGTAAAGAATGCATAGGAACCTGAGGGCCAACGTTTCTTCCACAAAAGGTAGTACGCATTTGGAATGTGTTGCCAGCAGAAATGATTGAGGCAGGTACATTAACAACATTTAAAGGCTTTTGGACAAATACACAGATAAGAAAAGTTTAGAAGGACATGGGTCAAGTGCAGGGAAATGGGAGTAGCATGGATTGACACTTTGGTCAGCATGGGCCAGTTTGGGCCAAAGGCCCTGTCTCTATTCTGCAGGACTCTATGCCCCTATGACAAAACAGCCCTCTTATGTGGGCACCACATTCACAGGCATTGAGTCCCTTCACTACCGATGCACAGTGGCAGGAGCGCGTAGAAAATGAACAAGGTGCACTGCAGAAATTCACCAAGCTTTTAAACAGCACCTTCTAATCCTGAGGCACTACCATATGGTAACCTCCACTTTTTGCAACTTCCGTCCAAGCAGTCACCACCCTGACTTGGAAATTTGTGACCATTCTCTTTGTGTGTTCTAACTATCAGCAATAAATGCTGGCTGAGCCAACACACCCATATCCTATGAATAAAGAAAAAGTGTGTCACTTCTATCTTAACTCTTTAATTTCTTACTTAACTGGCAAGGTTACAAGCATTTCATTTCCATGACTTTTTTATATTCATTAGAGGTGATTCTCTCTATTACTGTCCATTATTTTCTATTACTCCAATAGGATACCCAGATACTAGCTACTTCATTGATTTTTATTAACTGAACTTTAAGAAAACCTATGTCAACTTAAACCATATAAGCAGTTTTTAAGTCTTAAAGTTTGAGAAGATTTGTATCTCGGGTTGTAGATGAGGTTGTAGACATGTTCGCCGAGCTGGTAGGTTTGGATGCAAATGTTTCGTCACTCTGCTAGGTAACATCATCAATGCCGTCCAGTCAAGCGTCACTGTTCTGTCCCCGCTTGTCATTTATATGCCTCGATTTACTGGGGTGGTTGGTATTTCAGTTCTGTTTCTCAGTGGTTTGTACACAGGATCTAATTCAAAATGTTTGCCAATTGAGTTTTGGTAGGAATAGCGGCTCCACTGGAATTCCATGGTGTGTCACTATTTGGCATATGCAATTATGGATGTCATTGGCTGCAACTGGTTTCAGTTGTGTAGAACAGTTTTGTGATAGCAGAAGGGCAGCTTATCTTTTTGGCCATCTAGGCCTTCAGAGTAAGAAAAAAGCCTTAAAACTGAGGTTGTAGACGTGGTCACTGAGCTGTTGGGCTTGGTTGCAAACGTTTCATCACCCTATTAGGTAACATCGTCTGTGCGCATTTGGTGAAGCTTCAGTGTTCTGTCCTGCTTGTTATTTGTATGTCTCAGTTTGCTGGGATGATTGGTATTACTTCACGTTATGTTTCATATTGAATTTGACCCTGTTGACAAAGCAGTGTATTTTTTGGTGGAGCTCTGGTTGAAATACCAGGCTTCTAGGAATTCCCTGGCATGTCACTGTTTGGTTTGTGAGATTATGGCTGTGTTGTCCCAGTTGAATTCATGTCCCTTGTTCCCCATGTGTAGTGAGTCAAGTGAGAATTGGTTGTGTCTTTTGGTGGCTAGTTAGGTCTAACGCCATCTGTTGGAAGGTGTCAGTGCGTTAGCTTCTATTGAGGATTAAGGGCAGCACAGTGACTTGGTGGTTAGCACTGCTGCCTCATGGCACATGGATGATCCCTGGAATGGTAGGTTTAGCGTATGATGAATGGCTAAGGAACCTGGGATTGTATTCATTAGAGTTTAGAAGGTTGAGTGGAGATCTAATAGAAACTTACAAGATAATGTATGGTTTAGATGGGGTGGACACTAGGAAGTTGTTTCCATTAGGCGGGGAGACTAGGAACCGTGGGCACACCCTTAAAATTAGAGGGGGTAAATTTAAAACTGAAATGAGACGACATTTCTCAGCCAGAGAGTGATGGGCTTGTGAAATTCATTGCCGCAGAGTGCAGTGGAGGCCGGGACGCTGGATACCTTCAAGGCAGAGATCGACAAATTCTTGATCTCAAAAGGAATTAAGGGCTACGGGGAGAGTGCAGGGAAGTGGTGTTGAAATGCCTATCAGCCATGATTTAAATGGCGGAGTGGACTTGATGGGCCAAATGGCCTTACTTCCACTCCTATGTCTTATGGTCTTATGGTGTTCTGTCCCGCTCGTTATTGATATGCCTAGGTTTGTTGGGGTGGTTGGTATTACTTCCTGTTCTTTTCTCAGTGGTTTGTACACAGGGTCTTCCAACTAGCATTCCATCAACAAACAGAACCAAAAGTAATAACAACCACTCCAGCAAACCGTGACATTTAAATAACAAGTGGGATAGAATATTGCCGCTTCACCAGAGGAGCATTGATGATGTTACCTAGCAAGGTGACAAAACATTTGCAACCAAACCCACCAGCTCAGCGAGCATTTACAACCTCATCCGCAACCCAAGCTACAAATCTTCTCAAAAACTTTAAGTCTTACACAATTCACGTAAACATAGGATTTCTTGAAGTTCAGTTGGTAAAAGTCAATGAAGTAGCCAGTATCTGGGTTTCTTCGTGGAATAATCAAAAGTAACAGATAGTAATAGAGAGAATCACCTTTGATGAAGGTAAGAAAGTCACAGAAAGGAAATGCTTGCAACCTTGTCATTTAAGTAAGAAATTAAAGAGTTAAGATAGGAGTGATACTTTTTTTTCTTTATGCATAGGATTTGGAATTGCTTGCTCAGCCAGCATTAATTGCTGATACTTAGTTAGAAAACACAAAGAGGATGGTGATAAATTTCCAAGTGAGGGTGGTGAGTGCTTGGAGGGAAATTGCTAGTAGTGGAGTTCCCATATATCTTCCTTATCCTTGTAGATGGTAGTGCGTCAAGGTAAAAAGGTGCTGTCGAAAAGCTTGGTGATTTTCTGCACTGCATTTTGTTCATCTTCTATATGCTGCTACCATTTGATCGGTAGTAAAAGGAATCACTGCTTGTGAATGTGGTGCCAATTAAGGGAGCTATTTTGTCATACAGTCATAGAGCCCTACAGCACAAAGACTGGCCCTTTGACCCATGCCGACCAAAATGTCCATCCACGCTAATCCCATTTCCCTGCACTTGGCCCATATCCTTCTAAATCTTTCCTATCTCTGGATGTGAGTTTGCTCGCTGAGCTGGAAGGTTAGTTTTCAGACATTTCATCACCATTCTAGGTAACATAATCAATTCCTGGAAGCATGGCATTCCAACCGGAACGCCATCAACAAACACATTGATTTGGAGCCCATCTACCATCCTCTGAGAAAAAGAACAGGAAATGACATCACCAACCCAAGGAAACCAAAACAGATAAATAGAAAGCGGGACATAACACCAGCGCTTCATCGGAGGCTCACTGTTGATGTTACCTAGAATGGTGACGAAACATCTGGGAACAAACCTTCAAGCTCAGTGAACCAGCTTACATCTGGAACAAAATAAAGACCCACTCTCTTGTGGACTGAGAGGAGAAGAGTGCTGTGTTGGAGGTGAAAGGAAGACGTCGGGTTGGCTGTGCACCCTTGCAACCAGTGGATCTTAATGCTGGCTTCGGCCTAACGCTGGTTCAGGGGAGCAGCCAACCTGCAATGATGGCTGCGGCAAGTGCCCGTGCCCCAGGTCAGGGGGTCCAGAACACCATCCGTGTTTCCGTAAAGAAGGTGGATGAAGGTGCACCTGTGGACCGCACCTTCTTCGTGAAGAGGGTCCTGTTGGACTGTTGCAGGTTCGCTGCTGCGGACATTTACTGCCTGCAGGAATTCCCCGGAGGAGGTTTTTACGATGTGACCTTCAGGAGTGCCAAGCTTTGCGAGCACTTCCTGGAGGTTTTCAAGGAGAAAGGAGGTGAGGGCCCCCTCTCTGTATTGACCGCCGTCCCGCTGTTTGTGATGCCAGAGCAGAGGAGCCGTATGGTGACTCTACACATGTACAACCCGCATGTGCCAGCAGTTGATGTCCTGACCTTCCTTGGAAGGTACGTGAAGGTGGAAGGGGACCTAACTGACATCATGGACCCCTTTGGCATCTGGACCAATAAGAGGCAGGTCAAGGTGATGCTGAGGATGGGCGCGGACGGGAACGTCGTACACCCACCGTCCAGCTTCGCGATCGGCGGGAGCAAGGGCTATCTGACCTACGCAGGGCAACCTAAAGTCTGCCATGCTTGTGGTAGGTCAGGTCACGTGGCGGCCAACTGCAAAGCCACCATCTGCAGGAACTGCAGGGAGGAGGGACACCTTGCAAAGGATTGCCCACAAGAGAAAAGCTGCAACCTTCGCGGGGAAGCGGGCCACCTCTATAGGGCATGCCCGCGGCGGGGAACCACCTACGCCCTGGTCGCTGGCAGGGGCAATGCGGGGCCAGCCCCCCCGGAGGAGAGGAAGGCACCAGGGTCCTGCAAGGACCCCACTAGTGTGCAGGAGGGGCAGGTCGTGCAGGAGGGCCCAAGGCCAGCACAGCGCCCCTGCAGGCTCCGCACCCCACCAACAACCCGGAGTCGATGGAGGCGGCGACAGGCGACCCAGGGGAGTGGACGACAGTCCGGAAAGTGAGGAGGAAGGTCCGTTGGCGGGCCCAGGAACTGCAACCATCATCAGGTGGGAAGAGGCAGCTACGGGGGGCTATAAGAGGCCCTCTGACGAGGGGGGATTCGGAGAGGGCCCGCCTGAAGCAGAAGTTAAAGATCTCCAGGGAGAAGGAAAGCAGCACCACGCTTCCAGGTGACGGGAGGCGTCCTGAGGCTCCCTCCGACACCCAGTCACGTGCCGCTGGGGCACTGGAGGGCCCCTCGGAACTTCCAGGCAGGAAGGAGGAAACAGCGCGTCCCCAGCCTGACCCAGAGCCGGACCCTCCTGCCTCCGTACCCCCGATGGGGGGGATGGCACCCGGAAGGCAGCACGGACGGTTTCCTCAGCCCGGAGAGCGTCCAGCAGTTAGCCCGGGCAATGGGCATGAAGGGACAGATGGAGGGGCTGGATCTTGGACTTGGGGAGGGTACTGCGGTCACTGCCCACAATGGGGGTACGAGTTGCGAGCATTAATGTGTGCAGTGTCAAGTCCACCGCAAGATGTGTATCCACGTTGGCCTACCTGACCACCATCAAGGCGGACCTCCTGTTTCTGCATGAGTGCGGGATACCGCACCTCAGCAGGTACGGGAAATGGTCCGGCGCCTGGACCTGTGGGACTTCGATCTGGTCGGGGGGTAACGACTGTCGCTCCTCTGGCCTGGCTATTCTGCTGCGGGGGTGCGACTTCACCATCTCTCAAGTTCAGGAGGTGGTGGGGGGGGGGTGCCTCCTAGTGGCTGACGTCACCTACAGGAACGCTCCCCTGAGACTGATCAACGTGTACCCCCTAGCGGTACGGAGTGAGCGGTTGGCAGTCCTGCAGCAGCTTCCACCCCTGCTGGCTACGTCCAGGCCGGTCATCCTGGGTGGAGACTTCAACTGCATCATCGATTTAGATGGAAGATCCGGCGTGGGGACAGCGGGTAGGGGGAAGTCAACTGGACGTCACGTCCAGATTCCTGATGGGCACAGTGAAGGACGCCAAGCTGCTCGACGTCTTCAGCACCCTGAAGATGGAGCGTAGTGGAGATACACCTGGTCGCGGCCAGACGGGTCTATTCGCTCAAGGATAGACTTCCTGTTTGTGTCACGGGCGTTCTCGGTCAGGTCCACCGGCGTCGAGCCGGTGTTCTTCTCTGACCACTGCTTCCTGCTGGCCGACTGTCACTTACAGGACGACCAGCTGGCCGGCAGGGGGACGTGGAAGCTCAACACGACTCTGTTGACCCCAGAGAACGTCGAGGAGCTTAAGAGGGAGTACGCCGGTTGGAGAACCGTGAAACCCCTCTTTGGAGTCTCCGGGCGACTGGTGGGAGACGGTGAAGGAGAACATCAAGAGGTTCTTTGTCCTCAAGGGTGTTCGGAAGGTGAGAGAGAGGCAGGGAAAGCTGTCGCGACTCCAGAAAAGGGTGCAGAACCTGCTCCTTCTGCAGTTGATGGGGGTCTATGTCACTGAGGACCTCCGCGAAGTGAGGGGCCAGCAAGCCTCGCTCTTCGCCGCGGAGGCCTCAAGGATAATCTTCCGGTCCAGGGTCCGCTCTGTGGAGCAGGACGAGGCGTGCTCGCGTTTCTTCTTTCAGAAGGTGCACAGAGAGAGCTCTGTGCCTAGCCGGCTGAAGGAGGACGACGGCTCGGTGACGTCATCTCGGCCCGACATTTTGAGGACCAGCAGATCCTTCTATGCCGGACTGTATGACACGAAGCCCACCGACAGCACGGCCTCCGAGTCGTTCCTGTCGTCTATCACGGAGGTCTTAGACGACGGCACGAAGGAGTGGCTGGACCGGCTGATATCCCCGGACGAGCTGACCAGAGCCCTCAAGTCCTTGGAGAGGAATGAGACTCACGGGAGCGACCGCCTACCGGTCGAGCTGTATTCCGCTCTGTGGGACCTGGTCGGCCAGGACCTGCTGGGGGTGTACGATAGTGCGCTTCGGGCAGGGGAAATGTGCAAGTCCATGAGGAAGGACATCATCACCCTCATTTACAAGGGGAAGGGGGAGAGGGAAGAAATTAAGAATTGGCGTCCCATTTCACTATTGAACGTGGACTACAAAATCCTGGCCAAGGTCATAGCCAACCGGGTCAGGTCTGTCCTGGAGTCGGTGATTCACCCTGACCAAACCTGTGCTGTGCCGGGCAGGAAGATCGCTGAGAGCCTCGCGCTCATCAAGGATACGATCGCCTACGTACAGGACAGGCGGGTGGACACCTGCCTCGTCAGCCTGGAGCAGTAGAAGGCCTTCGACAGTGTCTCTCATGCTTACATGAGGGACGTCCTCGCCAAATTGGGGTTCGGGGAGGGCATGCGCAATTGGACCCGGCTGCTCTACACCAACATCGTTAGCACAGTCTCGATCAACGGGTGGGAATCAGACAGTTTTCCCGTCAGATCTGGAGTCAGGCAGGGCTGCCCGCTCTCTCCTGCCTTGTTCGTGTGCTGCATACAGCCCTTCGCCGCATCCATCAGGAAGGACGTGAGCCTGTAGGGCGTGACTATCCCAGGCAGCGGAGGCCTTCAGGTCAAGACCTCCCTGTACATGGACGACGTCGCCGTCTTCTGCACCGATCGTCGGTCAGTGAGTAGGCTGTTGGACATCTGCGGCCAGTTTGAACTGGCCTCGGGTGCCAAAGTCAATAGGGGTAAGAGCGAGGCCATGTTCTTTGGCAAACTGGGACGACCGCTCCTTCATTCCCTTCACCGTCAGGACAGACTACCTGAAGGTGCTGGGTGTTTGGTTTGTTGGAGCTGGGGTGTGCACTAAGTCTTGGGAGGAGCGTATCACCAAACTGAAGCAGAAGCTGGGCAGGTGGACGCTCCGGTCCCTCTCCATCGCGGGTAAGAACCTGGTTGGCAGGTGTGAGGGTCTTTCGGTACTGTTGTATGTGGCACAGGCCTGGCCTATTCCCTGGACCTGCGCCACTGCGGTCACCCGGGCCATCTTCCACTTCATTTGGGGGTCGAGGATGGACCGGGTCTGCAGGGACACCATGTACAAAGACCTGGAAAATGGGGGAAGGGCGTACTGAACGCCACCCTCGCCCTGATGGCTACCTTTGTGTGCGGCTGCATCAAGCTGTGCATAGGTCCTCAGCATGCAAACACCAAGTGTCACTACTTACTGAGGTTCTACCTGTCCCCGGTGTTGCGAAGGATGGGCCTGGCCTCATTGCCGCTCCGAGTAGTTGGACCGTCCTGTACCACCTGTCCTTCGTGGAGAAATTTTTGAAAGGAAACACCTTTGACCACAAGGCCATCAGGCAGTGGTCAGCACATAGCATCCTCGAGACCCTTCGGGAAAAGTAGTGGGTGGATCCCGTCGTGTGGTTCCCCACGCAGACTGCCAAAGTCGTTTGGCAGAATACCTCATCGCCAGAACTTTCCAACAAGCACAAGGACATTGCCAGTGAGATCCTTTATGCATGCCCAGAATCTCTGCGCCACCACATGCTACCCTCAAGGTGGCTGCGGGGAGGACAGATCACCTCCTTCTGGAGTGTGCCTATGCGCAGGTTGTCTGGAGGGGGATGCAGTGGTATTTGTCGAGGTTCATCCCAAGCAGCTCCGTGACACGGGACTCCGTGCTGTATGGGTTGTTTCCCGGGACGCACACCGAGACCAACATCAACTGCACCTGGAGCACCATCAATGCGGTGAAAGACGCTCTTTGGTCTGCCCGCAACTTGCTGGTCTGCCAGCTGAAAGAACTGACCCCGACCGAGTGTTGCAGGCTGGCGCACTCCAAGGTCCAGGACTACGTGCTGAGGACGCGCTAAAGCTTGGGGCAGCCGCCCCCAAGGCGCGGTGGGGAAAGACCACCGTATGAAACCCCTCGTCCAGAATAGAAAAAAGGGCCCTATCTGGTAACTGGGCCCAGCCGGCGCCTTCCCCAACTGGTCAGGGGGCCAATTGGGACTGTGAGGGGTGACGACTGCCAGGGTATTTTCTTTGTTTTGTTTTTTTTTCTTCTTTGTTTGTTTTTTTTCCTTTAGTTGGTGTACGTACCCCCTGGGTAACCTGGAGCGGCTTGCATGACTGGGTAGGTGTATAAATGTTTTATTTTTTGTACATCTTATGAATAAAGTATATTTTTTCAAATAAAAAAAAGTGACGAAACGTCTGAAAACTAACCTTCCAGTTCAGCGAGCAAACTCACATCCAGAACCTCAACCTGAGCTACAAATCTTCTCAAAACTCTTTCCTATCTGTGTATTCGTCCAAATACCTTATAAATGTTGTTAATGTACCTTCCTATGGCAGCTCATTCCATATGTGTACCACCCTCTGTGTTAAAAAGTTTAAGCCACATGCTATCTTTGAAATGAGATTTGAACTTCCTGTTCAAAAATAGCGTCTCTTTTAAAAAGAAGAATTCACTTTCACAGAATTAAGACCAAAATCTATTATTATAGCTTTTAGTTCATTTGTCTCCACATAAATATTATTTGTTCCATTGAATGGTCACGTGAAATATCAACAGTTGGTTCATTTTCTCCTTGAATACCACGATCTGCCATGATATTCGAGTCATCAGGTGAAGGTGAGATTGAGAAGCCTCTCTGCCAGTAAGTTTTATTTAAGGCAAAGTTGCATTATTATTTAAGTAGTTTATGTTGCAAATAAAGTATAACAGTGATGTATGTACCCCTGAATTACATATCTCTAACTTAGTGTGTGTTTTTACATTGATTATGTGGACCTCTTGATTATCCAGAATATTTGATCAATTGGCAAACACCTGGTCCCACAGGTGCCAATTAATAAAACATCTGCTATAAGATGTTATAAATCTATACCACTCTCATGCTTGATACAGACTACTGCCTCTGTACACTGGTGGTGGAGGGAGTGAATGTTTAAGATGGTGTGTGGAGTGCTGATCAAATGAATTACTTTGTCGTGGATGGTGTTAAGCTTCTCTAGTGTTGTTGGAGCTGCACTCATCCAAGCAGATGAAGAGAAGCTCTGATGAAGAATCATCTGAACTTGAAATGTTAGCTTGCTCCCTCTCCATGGATGCTGCCTGACCTGCTGTGATCACCAGCATTTGTCATAACATTGACTTGTCACTTATCAATGTTGAATTGGTTTTGAGTAGTTAGAAGCAACATTCCCTCTAAAGTTTGTGGCTACATTCGTATGCAGCCACTCCAGTGTTCCACACACGGTGATCGGTGTCCGTATGTCGATCACAGCATTGATTTCCAGAAGTCACTATGGTTTAGGGGCCTTGAAGGCCCGCACAGCCACTAAGGTAAGTAGAGGAAATTCTAGTTAGGAGGGGAGTTACTTGTCACACAATTCATAACCTCTGATCTCCTATTGTGGCAATAATATTTATACAAATAGTCCAGTTCAGTTTCTGGTTGATGAGAACCCCAGGATAGCTATGGTCAGAATTTCAATCGATAGTTGTGCAGCTGAATGTCAACCAGACAGTGACAGCTCTATCAATAGGGCTGAAAACTGTGCAATTATCATTGAATATTCCTGCTTCCGACTTTACTGTAGAGAAAGCCTAAGTGATGCACTGTTGAAGATTGTTGAGCCTAGGACATTACTGGAAGAAATGAATCAGGATGCGCCCACCTATCTGCTGCTTCCACCTCATTGGCCAATCCCCACCACTACCTACCTGCTATTACCATCCCACCTACCTTTCCCAGCCCAGCACCCCCCCCCCCCCCACTATTTATTTCAGAACCCCTTCCCCTCCCCCATTTCTGAAGAAGGATCCCAACCTGAAAAATCAGCTTTCCTGCTCCTCTCGTGATGTCTGGCCTGCTGCATTCCTCCAGCTCCATACTGCGTTACCTCAGACTTCATCAGTCAGCAGTTCTTATTGTCACGTCAGGGTAATATTGTTGAACTTAGATAATCAGCCTACAACAACTTTAACCATCTCTTTTTGTGCCTGGTCTAACTTCAGCCAGGGAGAAGCTTTCTCCCACTCCCATTGTCATCAATTTTGCCTGGGTCCCTCAATTACAGACCCGGCCAATTGCTGGTTTGATATCAAGAGCATTCATTCTTGCTTCACCTGTGTAGTTCAGCTCTTCTGTCCACGTGTAGAGCAAGGCTGTAATGAAGTCTGGAGCTCAGTCTCTCAGATGGAGCCAAAAAGGAGCATAAATGAGCCAAGTTAGTCTTGAGCAAATGCAGATTGACAGTGCTGTGAATATCATTTCCTCTCCTTTGTTATAATTGGGAGTTGACTAACGAGGCTGTAATTGACTGCTTTAGACTTGATATGCTTTTTCTAGACAAGACATACATGCTCAAATTTTCCACATTGCCAGGTTTAGCTGTATTGGAACAGTTTGATGAGGGGAGTGGCTAGTTCTAGAGCACATAATTTAGTTTTACAGCTGGTTATTGTCAGGGCTACAGACTTTGTATCTAGCGCCTTCAGCTGTTTCTTAATATCTCAAAGCAAAGTGTTTGAAGACTGGTATTTGTGATACTGAGACCTCAGGAGGGGGGTGCAAAGTGCGGTGGGGACCAAAATGAATCACTCACTCACTTAGCACTTCAGGGTGAAGACTTTGCAAATATTATTTTTGATTTCGTACTTGCTTAACTCTCACATCATGAATGACGGGAATGTTTTCAAGAGCTTCCTCCTGAAAGTTGTCCAACTGTCCATTACCATTTACAACTGGATCTGTCAGAACTGCAGAGCTTTGATCTAGTCTGCTGGTTATGGGATCATTTAGGGTCTGTCAAAAGCTTGCTACTTCTACTGTTTGTAGTATTATAGCTTCACCAAGTGGGCACCTCATTTTTGATGTACCTAAATACTGCTCCTAGCATACTATATGTCTGCTCATTCACTAGTTTGCCTTGAAGCGTCAGCTTTAATCTGTAAAAACAGTAAATTTGGTTTCATTGTCTGTGTTTTTCATTAAAAAAGTGCAGCTTCTGAAGAAATGCTTTCTGCATAAGACTAAACATTGTTGTGGTTTTTTGTAATAAAAATAAAAAAAACTTTAATTAATGACAGAAGAATAAGTTGAGTATCATGAAAACGCCCTATCCCTATGATTCTTACCATCTTCACCACAGACATATGAAAACAAGCTAAAAATAGAATTTTATGGCAAAATTATATTTTAATATTCATTGTGCCAATTTGAAAACCCATCATTTTGGTTTGAGTGTAGCATTGGATTATATAAAATGGAAAAATGCCAGTTAAATGTTGGTCAGGCAGCAAAACTTCAGAACATTCAGGCAGGTATAATTTGCATCCACTTCACCTTTGCAGCACTCGCAAAGCTTGTGATTTCAAATAAACCTGTTGGATTATAACCTGGGATAATGGGAACTGCAGATGCTGGAGATTCCAAGATAATAAAATGTGAGGCTGGATGAACACAGCAGGCCAAGCAGCATCTCAGGAGCACAAAAGCTGACGTTTCGGGCCTAGACCCTTCATCAGAGAGGGGGATGGGGGGAGGGAACTGGAATAAATAGGGAGAGAGGGGGAGGCGGACCGAAGATGGAGAGTAAAGAAGATAGGTGGAGAGGTAGGGAGGGGATAGGTCAGTCCAGGGAAGACGGACAGGTCAAGGAGGTGGGATGAGGTTAGTAGGATTATAACCTGGTATTGTTTGACTTCCAGTATTAGCAGGACTTAGTAGGAAATTTTCTTTCCCTTTATAGAACCAGTTAGATTCTTCGGTAACATGTGTGCACAGCTTGGAACCGCTCAAGCCAACAGTCTTTAAAGTTGCCATTAAGAACAAGTATGACATTAAAGCACATCAAAACCCATCTCTTAAACAGCCTCCTCATTCTTCTCAACTAAATTTAGGTAAAGTAACAGCATGGTAAGTGATCAATGTAGTCAACCTATTTTGTGAAAATGAAATGTAAAACTCTTTAGGTATAATCCATGGTATAACACTGGGGAGAATTTTTGAATTTAAGTATTTTATTGACAGATTCATGACTCAAACTTTTATCATGCAACTTTCTGCTCTTCACCTCATTAATTAAGCAACTGGGCTGTAAGGGCCCTTTCTCAGGGAATCACAAGGCAGGAGAGACAGAAATTCCTACTACTACGACTTTCCATCATCATTTACATTTCTGTTGACTATATATAAAGGCCAGCTGCACACTACTAAAGACACTGCAAGTAGGAATAGTCATAGATTCGTATCATACAGAAGAGGCCCTTCAGCTTATCAAGTCTGTACTGTCAAAAATATGTTACAACCTACATTCATCCTTCCCACAGTGTCATAACTTTCAAGTCCATAGGCCCCAAATGCTCATCCAAGTACCTTTTAAAAGTCTGAGATTTCCTGCCTCAACTACCCTCCCAAGCAGTGTATTCCAGACCTCCACTACCCTCTGGGTGATAAAGTTTTTCGTCAAATCCACTCTAAACCTCCTGTCTTTCACTTTAAAATTTATGGCCCCTTGTTGTTGACTTTTCAACAAAGGGGACCAGCTGCTTTCCATTCATTCTGTCCACGTCCCTCAATCTTGCACATCTCCTTCAGGGTCCCCCTTCAATTTTTGCTCCAAAAGAAAACAACCCAAGTTGAGCCACCCTCTTTATAGCTGAAGTGCTGCATCCCAGACAACATCCTGGTGATTCTGTTGATTACAATCACATTCTTCCTCTGCTGTGATAATGGGAACGGCAGATGCTGGAGAATCCAAGGTAACAAAGGGTGAGGCTAGATGAACACAGCAGGCCAAGCAGCATCTCAGGAGCACAAAAGCTGATGTTTCAGGCCTAGACCCTTCATCAGAGAGGGTTCTGGAATAAATAGGGAGAGGGGGAGGCGGACTGAAGATGAAGAGAAAAGAAGATAGGTGGAGAGGAGAGTATAGATGGGGAGGTAGGGAGGGGATAGGTCAGTCCACAGAAGACAGACAGCTTCACATTTTGTTATCTTCCTGTACTTTGGTGACCAGAGGAGAGGAAAACTTGCTCCCTTCTTCACAGACAGGGTCCTGTAGTCGCTAGTAGACAGCCTGGTGGAAAAGGAGAGCAATCCTTCTTACTGCTGCAGGAGGCCAAGCCATTTGACCAAGATAGTCTTGACCCACGTTGCAATCCAAACAATGTTGGAGTCAGTGGGTGAACCCTGGAAAGCCAATTTGAAGAATATGGAAGCAGGCAGCCAAGTAAATGTAAGTGAGTAACTGCTAAGAAAGCAAGCTAAGAGTCACAAGATTCATCTTCTGTGGTGATGTCTGTGTCTTGACACACAAAGTTATCTGGCAGAATCACACAAGGTGCAGATGTCTGAGCTCCAAAGTTGCTCTTTTAAAATGCATCCATGGAATGTAAGCCCTGCTCGGCCAGCATTTATTGGCCATTCATAATTGCCCATAGGGATGTTAAGAGTCAAAACTGCATTACTGTAGGCCTTTAGTCTCATGTCGGCCAGACCAACCAGAAGGGGGTAGCAAATTTCCTTTCGGAAAGGATATTAGTGAACAAGATGAATTTTTACACTCATCGTATGTGGTTACATGGTCGCCAAATCGGCCAGGTTTTATTCCATATTATTTCATTGAATTCAAGTCTCACCATTTTCATTCTAGGCTTCACAATTATTTCCCCAGGACATTAGTCTGTCTTTCTGGATTACAGTGACATTACTTTTGAAATAAGGCAGTGACAAAGTGTTCAAGTGTTGAAAGGTGTTGATTTGGCCTGAGAAAGTATCACGATGCACTGAGGCTGGTGTTTGTAAATGCCAATTTGCATGGGACAGATGGTCAATGAGGATGGTGGCCATGACACATCAGGGACTTGGCTGTAAAGGAATAGTTTGGCTGATGGACAGAACAGGTATTAAAAGAGCTGCCGCCACTGGATACCCAAGATAACAAAGTGTGAAGCTGGATAAACACAGCAGGCCAAGCAGCATCTCAGGAGCACAAAAGCTGATATTTCGGGCCCAGACCCTTCGGGGGCGGGGGGGGGGGGGGGGGGGGGGGGCAGGGATGGGGAGAGGGTTCTGGAATAGATAGGCAGAGAGGGGGAGGCGGACCAAAGATGGATAGAGAAGATAGGTGGAGAGGAGAGCAGGGGATAGGTCAGTCCAGGGAAGATGGACATGTCAAGGAGGCGGGATGATGTTAGTAGGTAAGAAATGGAGGTGCGGCTTGAGGTGGGAGGAAGGGATGGGTGAAGGGAAGAACAGGTTAGGGAGGTGGGGACAAGCTGGGCTGATTTTGGGATGCAGTGGTGGAAGGGGAGCTTTTGAAGCTTGTGAAGTCCATGTTGATACCATTGGGCTGCAGGGTTCCCAAGCGGAATATGAGTTGCTGTTCCTGCAACCTTCAGGTGGGACTTCACAAGCTTCAAAATCTCCCCTTCCCCCACTGCATCCCAAAACCAGCCCAGCTTGTCCCTGCTTCCCTAACCTGTTCTTCCTCTCACCTATTTCTTCCACCTCAAGCGGCACCTCCATTTCCTATCGACTAACTTCATCCCACCTTGACCTGTCCATCTTCCCTGGACTGACCTATCTCCTACCTACCTCCCCACCTATCTTCTTCTCTCCATCTTCGGTCTGCCTCCCCCTCTCTCCCTATTTATTCCAGAACCCTCTCCCCATCCCCCCCCCCCTCTGGAGGGGGGTCTAGGCCCGAAATGTCAGCTAAATTCTTGGAGAATGTGAGGAAAATTGAAAGTACCATTTAAAGAGAAATGGTTTTAATGACCTGCAAATTAACAGAAATAACGTACTGACCATGCAGTTTCAAGGTTTTGAAATCATCATTTAAGGCTGAGGAAGATAATCTCAAACATTTTCTCAATGGTGAACTTCTGAATTTTTCATTCTCCCTACATTTTCTCACTTTTCTTGCCATTGCCTACACCAAAACAGAAAGAGGAGAATTTCAGTTAATTTTGTGGGGTTAGAGTAATCTAGGATATCGTAAGTGATTGCCCTATTTATTTGTTCATTCCTGAAATCTTCAGGCACATGTCCATCACCAAATAATGTGATCTTTCCGTAGTTCCAGATAACCCTGTAAGTAAAAGATTATTACTGACTAGATAAGCAACCACGAACAGCTTAGACATGTTATATGGTGCTAGATGAACAATTTACAGAATTGCTTGCATGCCCTCCAGCTTGGCAAACCTACACTTTTACTGATAACAGCATGGAACTGGAGGAACATAGCAAGACAGGCAGCAGAGGAGCAGGGAAGTTGACATTTCAGTTCAGGACCTGAAATGTCAACTTTTCTGCCATTTTAGTGCTGCTTGGCCTGCTGCGATCCTCCAGTTCTACACTGTTAGCCTGACTCAAGCGTCTGCAGTTTTTGCTACCTCTACACTTTTACTGCCTGTCTGTAAGTCAGTGAGAAATAGGAAAATGGCAATGACCAAGCCACCTAGAATAAAAACTCATGAATATAATACATGATTGGGTTAAAAACAATGCATCGACCATGTGAGAAGAGTTACCTCACACATCACCAGGGTAATGCAAAAGTAAAACTCTTTGGTTTAAGCAAATTTGATCACAGTTAGTATAACCTTTATTTACATATTCAAAACCAAAAACAGACCATTTCAGGACAATGGGGAAATCGCTTAAACAGATTAACAATGAAGATGATTTCACTTAAGGATATCTTTTCAGGAACCAAATATTAAAGGCAGGTAAAGGGGTGTGTCAAAAAATTGCATTCACATTAAACAGGTACAATTGTTGGCTGGATTCTATAAAAGGTTCTGTCCACGTAGGGATCAATCTTTGTTGAACTTTGGGGCTGGAAGGGTCGGATGGGAGGGAATACTTCTAACTTGTTTGATTTTCATATAGTTAGTTTGCTTTTCTTGGGTAAAAGTCTAACAATTGCTGGGGGAAAGAATGAAGGGCTTACACTCTGCAAGCTTCCCAAAAGAGGACTGATATTGCATTTTTTTCTAATCTCAAATTGGCATACATTCTCTATGCATTTTATATTTGCATGTGATTTTTCCTTCTTCAAAGTAATGGTATGAGAACTGGATGGTTAGGTATCGACTAACTTGGCATATCCACTGCTAACAAAGCTTGCCAAATCACATGCCAGTCATCTTAGGTGCTGACTGGCAGGAATTTTGGTGAATTACAGCCCTGACAGTGAGGTCCCAGCTCACCAAAGTGTGCTGCCAGTAAGACACTGGTAACTTCTGGATTCTATAAACTGAGTGAAGTCTACACCTCAGAAAATCTAATGCCAAGATGATAGGTCTGTTTCTTTTTCTCACAAGGTACAGGTCACAGAGAGAGACAGAGACAAATCAGGGGAATCAGAAGCAAGAGCAGTGCAGTTGCTTTCAGAGGCTACCTCATATTCCCTTACCAATGCCTCCAGATTTGAGTAAATGGAGTTCTTCCCTTCTAAAACGCACAGAACTTTGCCTTGGCTACACAGTTGAGAAACCAGCCACTTGGGAAATTTCTCAGGAAATTGAAGTCCTTAATGGACTATTAAATCAATCATTAACAGCCTCAATTGTTGGTGTGTCAAGAAAATCCCCAATGAACCTTCGTACCCAGCACTTAGTGAGGTGCCAAGAAGGAAGCAGGTATCTTTCCAGGGCCAACTCATCCAATTTGCTCCCTTTCTCACCACTTCTGCAGGATGGGAAATTGAACAACATTTGTTGGGAAGGATTGCTGTGTCTCAGTGATGGCTGCACCCTCTTGGAAACAATAACAATAGGAGTGCATTCTGTTTTCTAGCAAGTATTTATAAGTGTTCGTAACTTAACGGTACTTACTTGTCAAGTTTCTTTCTGCTTTAAAGTGACTGAAACATGGAAACATGTACAGTTAAATCTAAATCAAGAAATGTAAAAACAAAAATCACTGACACTCTCCAACAATTGATGACACTTGTTTTTGTGCATGAAATCATGAATTGGTAGAGATTATATTTATTTTCACAGGGACAAATAAAACACAAAAGATAGGTTTATTGGGTTACCATCGAGTTGCTTTTGCACCTGGTTAACAGTGGCATTGGTGGCAGTTTTAAAGCAAGTATGTACATTTAACCACAGATGAATACAACTTACCTCTGTTGGAAGGCAACATATGATTTTTAAAACCTGATAAATAATTTCTATCCATTTGTTTTAATTATAAGGGGTAATGCAAATTCCATGTCAGCATCAATAAAGAAGCAATGTACACTAACAACAGAATCTCGAAGATACCTTTCCAGATCAACAAATCCAAAAGACAAAATGCCAGTTGAGAGTATGTTTTATATTACAGGTAATACCACCAATGTAACATTTATTTTAAAAGTCTATTTGCCAGAAAGTGTGGTTACCATGGGAATCATGCTTTAAGTTAGATTTTATTAATTCATACATTTAACTAAATGTTGAATTTTCTACACAGTGGCTGTAATGACAAAGTTTCTTTTAATAAAGATTCAAGCCCTGTTTAGGCTTAAATCCCTTGAACGAATATGGTAGAGCAGTAAAGTTGTCTGCTGCAAATTATTCCCAGAATTCAGATTACAAAAATCCATGTTCTGAATGTCTCAATTATATTGGATTTTGTTTTTCTTCAATGCACAAGCTGTAAGAATGAACAAGTATATGCTTGCCTAATAGTCACCGGTTGGATTCCTTCGATCCGAATGGGACAGTCTATATGCTTCACCTCAAAAAGAAACATTTTAATAGAGATTTTCTCTTTCTTGCTTTTGTTCTGCTTGGCCATGTCTCCCAAACCCCCAACTTCCAAATGCGGAACATGCAATGAAGTAAGGCTTCTGGATCAAATAAGTAGCAGAACTGTTCATGCCATAACCTATATTCACCCAAGAATGAATCTGAAATCAATATTTAAAAGTTTAGCTGATGAACTAGAAAAACTTATTCAGCAGATTATTGATGAACAGTATATTGTGTATGTATAATCATTCAAAACTATGTTGAAGTCAATTAATGTGGTTTTAAATAAATAAGGTGAGTAAAGAGTGGCCCTGAACAGTGTACTGCGCATTCCATCTCAGGCAACCAGCTTGTAACTGATGTCCACTTCAAGCCCACCGACTCCCACAGCTACCTAGAATACACCTCCTCCCACCCACCCTCCTGCAAAAATTCCATCCCCTATTCCCAATTCCTCCGCCTCCGCCGCATCTGCTCCCACGACAAGACATTCCACTCCCGCACATCCCAGATGTCCAAGTTCTTTAAGGACCGCAACTTTCCCCCCACGGTGATCGAGAACGCCCTTGACCGCGTCTCCCGCATTTCCCGCGACACATCCCTCACACCCCGCCCCCGCCACAACCGCCCCAAGAGGATCCCCCTCGTTCTCACACACCACCCTACCAACCTCCGGATACAACGCATTATCCTCCGACACTTCCGCCATTTACAATCCGACCCCACCACCCAAGACATTTTTCCATCCCCTCCCCTGTCTGCTTTCCGGAGAGACCACTCTCTCCGCGACTCCCTTGTTCGCTCCACACTGCCCTCCAACCCCACCACACCCGGCACCTTCCCCTGCAACCGCAGGAAATGCTACACTTGCCCCCACACCTCCTCCCTCACCCCCATCCCAGGCCCCAAGATGACATTCCACATCAAGCAGAGGTTCACCTGCACATCTACCAATGTGGTATACTGCATCCACTGTACCCGGTGCGGCTTCCTCTACATTGGGGAAACCAAGCGGAGGCTTGGGGACCGCTTTGCAGAACACCTCCGCTCAGTTCGCAAAAAACAACTGCACCTCCCAGTCGCAAACCATTTCCACTCCCCCTCCCATTCTCTTGATGACATGTCCATCATGGGCCTCCTGCACTGCCACAATGATGCCACCCGAAGGTTGCAGGAACAGCAACTCATATTCCGCCTGGGAACCCTGCAGCCATATGGTATCAATGTGGACTTCACCAGTTTCAAAATCTCCCCTTCCCCTACTGCATCCCTCAACCAGCCCAGTTCGTCCCCTCCCCCCACTGCACCACACAACCAGCCCAGCTCTTCCCCCCCACCCACTGCATCCCAAAACCAGTCCAACCGGTCTCTGCCTCCCTAACCGGTTCTTCCTCTCACCCATCCCTTCCTCCCACCCCAAGCCGCACCCCCCGCTACCTACTAACCTCATCCCACCTCCTTGACCTGTCCGTCTTCCCTGGACTGACCTATCCCCTCCCTACCTCCCCACCTACACTCTCTCCACCTATCTTCTTTACTCTCCATCTTCGGTCCGCCTCCCCCTCTCTCCCTATTTATTCCAGTTCCCTCCCCCCATCCCCCTCTCTGATGAAGGGTCTAGGCCCGAAACGTCAGCTTTTGTGCTCCTGAGATGCTGCTTGGCCTGCTGTGTTCATCCAGCCTCACATTTTATTATCTTGGAATCTCCAGCATCTGCAGTCCCCATTATCTCTCATTTCCCAGTAATATGTTCAATTGGGAATTATTTCAGTTACGTTTACCATATTGTAACACAGGAAAAGGCGTAGAGATTGATTTATGGTGAGTGAACCGAGATCCTTGTTGCCAGAATCAGTCACATCATTATTATCCAGCCTAGAGAGAAAAAGAACAAGAACCAGGATAAATCTCCAATATTTTCAAATAACTGATGCTTTAGAGCGAATATCAATAACAAAAAGCATATTAACTGTTGGTATCTGCTACCAACATTGACTCAAAACAAATCGGAAGCTTTACTTTAACAAACTCACACTCTATATTCCACTGCAGAACATTTAAATTTTTTTTTAGAAAGAAGCTCCCTTCACGATTTTACAGGAACCTGCCATTAATCACTTTTGGAACCAAACAAATAACCCAACCCTGCAGAAGTGATAAAATTATTACTGTGGTATATTAGCAGGACAGATATCCAAATGAACATTGTGGGCCTGCCTTTCTGAACAATTGCCAAATGTTGAAATGCCCTCCCACAGACACTATAAGAATTGGAGTTGTGCTATGGCCAAACCATTAGGCTTCACAGATCAGAGGGTGAACTTTGCAGCAACAACAGAATATGGGGTTCACAATAACGGCCAGAACCCCGTGTGCTTCATCCTCAGGAAATTAAGGGCTGTCAGTGACAAGACTTTGAACTCCACTTCCTACATCTTGCACTGCCATGTTACCATCCCTTTCAAAGAACATAGAACAGTACAACACAGTCCAGGCCCTTCAGCCCACGATGTTGTGCTGACCTATTATCCTACTGAGATCAAGCTACCCACTATACCCTACATTTTACTATCCTCCAAGTGCCTATCCAAGAGTCGCTTCTAAGTCTCTAAAGAATCTGACTATCACCGCTGCTGGCAGCGCATTCCATGCACCCACCACTGTGTAAAGAGCCTACCTCGGACATCTCCCCTATACCTTCCTCCAATTACCTTAAAAATTATGCAGTCTCATAATAGTCACTTCCGCCCTAGGAAAAAGACTCTGACTATCCACTATCTCTGCCTCTTACCATCTTGTACACCTCTATTAAGCCACTTTTCATCCTTCTTCACTCCAATGAAAGAAGACCTAACTCCCTTAATCTTTCCTTATAAGACCTACCCGCCAGCCCAGGCAGCATCCTGATAAATCTCCTCTGCACTCTCTGAAGCTTCCGCATCTTTCTTATAATGAGGGGACCAGAACTGAACAAAATATTCCAAGTGTGGTCTAACCAGACTTTTATCGAGTTGCAGCATAACCTCGCCTAACCCCATGTTCCTAATCATCTGCATTGAGCTGGTAAACCCCATCCTTTGTGATTAAAAGGCTGATTGTTTTCTGTAGAGTCAACACCAAACTATCCTACTGACAATCTTCATACAATATCTTAATGAAAATCTTGCATTTACATCACTATTGTTTGTTCTCTTGTACAAGTGTCAAAATGCAAAGGCAGTGTTTGCTGACAGCCAGTTTCTTGGATACTTGCTGACCATAGAGGAAACAAATCAAGATGTAAAACTGGAATGTATATAATAGGATATTTGAAGGTTTTAATACATTATTAAATTGATTTCCAATTCCCAGCTTGACTAGTGATCAAGACAAACATGATTCCTACAGACAGACAGCTGCAGAACTGTAGTGCCACTTTTCTGATGCATTTTAAGCTTTGCACAGCTTTTCACTTAGAGCACAGGATCAGTAAATTGCCCGGTAATGAACTTTTCAAATAAAATTCCTAAAATATTGTGGTCAGAACTGAAAGCAATACTTCAGATGTACCATTTTTTCCCCTTTTTCTAAAAAAAAATGGTACATCTGAAGTATTGCGTTCAGTTCTGACCACAATATTTTAGGAATTTTATTTCTGCCTTGGCAGGGACTACTGTACATGCTTTCTAGAAATGTTACCAAGGCTTCAGGGGTTAAATTAGAAGTTTTGTTCTGTTCCCTTGAGTTTACGAAATGGAAGCATTTCAGAATAAGAGGACATAATCTTGCGATTAACATTCGGAGTGAAATTAGGATGCTATTTTACACTCAAAATAGTGACTGTGAGGTTCTTCCTCCAAAAGGAAGTAAATGCTGAGTCAAATAAAAGCTTTAAGACTGAAGTCAATAGATTTTTATTAAGACATTGGAAAATGGATTGTAGATATAGTGCAAATCAATCGTAAATCTGATTGAAAGGTGGAACAAGTTCCTCTGACAACTAATTAGAAATCATTCAATCCTTTTCACTATTTGAAGTAAAACATTCTAGGATTGATGATTCTTACCTCTTTATATCAGAATAATCTAGAAAGACAGCGAGAGAAATCAAATTTTCATTTAGTGGAGGTACAACTAAAGAATTAAGAGTATCCATTTTGATAACCAGTGGTTACAGCACAAATCCTGCTTCAATTCTGATTATAATCCTTCATCCTCTTATTTTCATATCACAAGGGGAAGTCTATAGTTCTACAAGTCCAGACCAAAATTGATACATTGGTTCAATTTTATTAGGAGATAATAGACGTACTAAACATGACGCCGAAGACCATGTTTCAAGGAAAGAAGTTGTATTAGTAATGCCGTGTGAAACAGCTGCTTCATCAGTGACATTTGATTCAGAATTTCAGAAAACGGAAATAAATAACCGTGAAACGCTTCACTTTTACTTGCCTACCCATGACATTCAAGAGGAGGAGGAGTTCACAACCGCTAGGTAAATCTTATTACTTTTTTTTAGGAAAAAACCTTCCTCTTTCAGCTTTTACCATACTACCAAGTGTCACAACACTTGATCACCCTGTGTTTCAACCATCATTTTTAATTGATGGATTTGAGGAGTTTTTTCCAGCTGGGTGTCTTTCCTGCTGCTTATCCACCCCACCTTGTTGTCTTAGCAAGTTTTTTGTTTGCAAATAAAAGAGATAAAGGAATGTATATTCCCTTCACATTCCAAAAACTTCTCAAAGTGTTTAAGACACAATTAGGCATGTATGAAGTATATTTCCTGGTGTAAGGGCAACACAGGAGCCAACTTGGTCACAGCTGGGTCCCCAAATTTGTGAAATAAATGACTGTATAGTAAATTTGATTTAGCAATAAATGTTGAATTGGAAACTGGCTGTATTCTTCTGCTGTACTTCAAAGTGGTGTTGAGATCTTTTAATGCCCACCTCAAGACAAAGTCTTGATTTAACCTTTCATCTGAAATTTGATTTTCTCCAAAGTGCTGCACCCAAATAATCTGCTGTGACACTTGGTTATATTGTACCTATTTGTTTTAATGTTCTTTATTGTGATCATCAGCTAACTAAAAAATAAATTTGGAAGTGCAGTCTGAAAACCTAAGTTAGAAAGAAATATCCTTTTTGAGATAGATCCCTATTGTATTGATACTTGTATAATAGCTAACGGTTTAAGCTCTCCCAAGCAC
The DNA here is from genome assembly GCF_030684315.1 of Stegostoma tigrinum. Taxonomy (NCBI): domain Eukaryota; kingdom Metazoa; phylum Chordata; class Chondrichthyes; order Orectolobiformes; family Stegostomatidae; genus Stegostoma; species Stegostoma tigrinum. Next base: position 26,124,041 of record NC_081382.1, read on the forward strand.
AGTTGAAGTGAAAGTTTTAACATATCTCATTCATCTACATGTTGTGAATTCAATTGTATGCTACATTTTAATGGACCACATAATATAAATTATCACCAGGAAAGAAGCAAATACATCTTCCAGCATATTTTCTGTATTTGCAAAGAATACAAGGAACAACTGTTATACCAGTACCCCTTGGCATTAAATAGTAGTTCCATTATGATACATTCTTAGAGAGTTAATTACAGTAACACCATTATGACATTCATAGACTAGCAGATTTGACTTGACAAAAATTCACTTCTTGCCTATAATCTGTTCTGACATTCAAGACAGGTATGTTTCCCTGCTGGTTATCAAAACCAATTTAAATGGCAAATCACATTTAAAACATCATGTCATGCATTCTACATTGTTTTGCATGTTAAATCTAATTGTACACAGTTGCAGATAATTACTATGTACATTCTTCAAAGGAAATCAAGAGAAGTTACAAATAACATCAGAAATAGTGATAAATCAGTAAATGGAAAAGGAGAAGTGGTGCTAAACAAACTGTTGGCACTGCAGGCTGACAAGTGCCCAAGTCTTGGTGGACCTCATCCTAGGATTTTAAAAGGAAAAGAAAACAAAAGCTTGGGTGTGGGATAGCATCTTGCCACAGTTAGAAAATTGGATGGCTAGCAGGAAGCAGTGTAGACATAGGTTGGTCTTTTTCAGGTTAGCAATGTGAAATGAACGGTGTATAAGTGACCTGGATGAAGGGAAGGGGGATATGGTTGCTATGTTTGCTGATAAGCACAAAAGTAAGTTGTGAAGAGTACATAAGCATATAAAAAGCTATATAATTCAGTGATTAGGCAAATATCTATCAAATGGGGTTTGAGTTATAGGGAGAGGCCAAATAGGCTGGGACATCAGAGGCCAAGAAGTGACCTTATAGAAGTATATAAAATCATGAGGGGCATGCATGGGTGAATAGCCAAGGTCTTTTCTCCAGGGTAGGGGAGTCCAAAAATAGACAGCATAGGTTTAAAGTAAGAGCAGAAAGATTTAAAAAGGGACCTAAGGGGCAACTTTTACATGCAGGTGGTGTATGTGTGGAATGAGCTGCCGGAGGTGGTGGTGGAAACTGGTTCAATTACAGCATTTAAAAGGCATCTGGATGATATGAATAGGAAGGATTTTGAGACATATGGTCAAATGCTAGACTAGATTAATTTAGGATATTTGGTCAGAAGAGATGAATTGGACTGAGGGGCCTATTTGTATGCTGTACATCTGACTCTTTGAAAAATGATGTTGGAAATTGTAAAATTATCCTTTTTGGCAGGAAGAATAAAAGATAAGCATTTCATCTAAATGGTGAGAGATTGCGGAGCTCAGATGCAAATCTGTTTGTGCTACTGCACGAATCGCAAATTTAGAATGCAAGTACAACAAATAATTAGAAAAGCTGATAAAATGTTATCATTTATCGTGAGGGGAATTGGAAACAAAAATATTGAGTTTATACGTCAACTATACGGTGCAGAGAGAGCGCACTATTTCAGGAAGGATGTAAATGCAGTGAAGCAGTTCAAATGAGGTTTGTTTACTCAAATGAAAAGTGGAATTTTTGGGTTCTTTTGATGAAGGCTTGGACAGGGGATAGACTTCTAGCCACTGAAGTTTAGAATATTAATAGGTGACCTGATTGAAAATGTAAAGATTATGAGAGGTAAGGGTCACTGTTTCAAACAATCAGGAGCCACCCATTTAGCATAGAAATTGGTGATTTGTTTCTCTCAGAGAGCTATGAGTGTTTGGAACTCCTGTAAAGATAAGTGAAGGTGAGTCCTTGAATATTTTTAAGCAAAGATAGACAGATTCTTGTTAAACAAGGAGATGAAATGCAGGTAGGCAAAAATGAGAATGAGGTTCCAGTCAGATCAGCCATGATCCAATTGTCTGAAAGGCCTACCCCTGCTATTTGTATGTTTACATGTAATCAGATATGGCTACATCAGCTAATTTCCTAGATAAATTGAAAATCAAATGTTAAAGGGGAGACGGAAATAGAGCTTTTTATGATTAAAGTGGGGAAAAACTAGAAATGCCTAGTTGATTTTAATGGGAAAGTTTTTTTTCTATTTATTAGGCTTCAGGGTTTCCCAGATTGTTAACACATCTGTGGGTATCCTGCCCACATATACATTTTTGCGGAGACCCCAGGCTCAACTTAAAGTATCAATGCATTGACAGCAAGGGATGCTGATGTAAGCTAGGACTGAAACCTGAAGAATTGCCATTACTCATGGAAAGCTTTCACATACCTGCAATAAAAACTTGTAGACCACAGATTCTCTTAGCACTAATCTGTAAGCTGCAGTCAGGGCTAGAACAGAATTATTCCAGTTAAATTGGAAAACTGGTTCTGTTTCCACCACTAGAATGTGGGTTTAGAGTGTAGAGAAAGTCAGCAGCTGGAATATAACACTGAGGACTTGGATCCAGTCTTCAAAATGATTCAGTGACTTCAGGAAAGCTTGGTACAGATTCTTCTTTACCATTTCTTGTAATAAGTCTACTTTATTTCCCTCTTGTCCCTCCTATACCATTCATTCCAGTCCTCACACTACCTCATGCACTCGCCAATCACATCTAACAATACCACATACCTCGTACCTAAAAAGTGTTCCATATTCCTCTTCACTGCTGCTCTGAATTAATTTCTCACCTAAGTTTTACAGTCTGCCTCTACTCTTGACAGCCTTCCTCAATTTACACTAATTAATCATTGCAAGTGGTCAACATCTCCTGCCATCACATATAATGGTGTCCAAGCAATTTTTCCAGAAGAGAAAACAAAATAGAAGGGAGACACAGCACTGGTGAAAGACAACATATATTGCTACGATCCTAGTAGAAATGGAGCGTTGATATTAAATGACCTATATAACACTGACAGACATTGATGATAGTGAGATTGCAGCTTAAAATCAAGCAGATTGACTGATCTAACCTTAAACTCTTTCATTACTAAAAAACTAATAGCACAGTAAGCTGACAATACTTTTCCTCTAGCAATATAATCAAGTCTTCCAAGCATCATTTTTTAAGAAAATCATCATGATTAACTCTACCTATCTTTCTATCCTTCAGATCCTTCACATTAAGAATACAAACCATTGCCTATGGAGGACACAGGCTCCTCAGAGGAACTAATCCCAACCAAGGATGCACTGTCAAATGTTGCATCCATTGTAGAAATCAGTGCAGAGATTGGTGTAATAAGTAACCTTATCAGTGAATTAGACAGTCAGGCATCCTTCAAGCATAATGACACAGGAACATGAGCAGATCATGATGATATGCACAGCAGAGGAGAATACACTCCAGAAGGTTCTATCCTTTCTAAGCTCTGTTAAGTAGGACAGAACTGTGTGCAACCCTGGTGTCCAGCCATGAAATGGAAAACATTGGAGATGCAACTGATGTGTGAATTTTGGCAGTCTTCCTGGGCACTTTCTCTAGCTTTGCAGGGAGGGTGAAGAAATGTATTCCACAACGTGTAGCTGACCATCGCTGGTATTTTCTATTCTACAATTCACCACAGAATTTGTGGTCAGCTCGATGGACATGACAGCTAGTAGCAAACAATAGGAATTGCCAAGCCTTTCAAACTTGATAGAGACTTGAATATCTGTCTACTTTGGTAGAAGAGGAGAACAGTGTAGGTCAGACCTTCCAAAATAAGAGGACATCTTCTCCAGTCTGTTACCCTCTAACTGGTAGAACTAATGAACTACAGCTTCATAACAGGGATTTTGGTGGCATAGAGATAACGCATCAATCTCTCTCTCTCAGGATGTTAACAAGTTCCATATCTCTCAACAAACAAAACACATGCAATACACCCAAATTTTACAGTGAGATCTCTAGTAATTTTAACGAAGGCTTAAAATTGATTCACCACAGGGATATTTTCTTTGTCTGAATTGAGAAGCAATAATCATAAAGTAAGTTTAATGTAAACCAGAGGAGAATAACTAAAGCTAAGGTGCTGGATCATAAAGGCAAAAATTCAGTGAGGTAGAGTAATCTGACCCAAGTACAAAAATATTTTTAAAAATCCAGCATTTTTAAAAAAAGTGTCTGTCAAAACTACAACTAAAAGTGCTAACAAATACAATGAATATATATTTAAAATGACTGTAGTGATGGTGTAAAAGGAAATTACAAAAGGGCCAAAAAAAACGGAAAAACACTAGTGGATAATTTTAGAAGCAGATAATAAGAGTTTTAATAAAAATCTAGCAAGTAATATAGAAATAGGGCAGGCCTAAGCACAGGCAGTGGAGGAAGCCTCACGGTTGAGGTTAAAAAGGAGTGATTGATATATTTAGTGCATGTTTTGTATCAGTTTTTTATAAATGAAGATGCAAGTGCAAGTTGTAAAGGTATGAAATTCATTTGTGTATTTCTGCTACAAAAGTTTACGTGATGTTTTATTATGCATACATTACCACTGGCTACATCCTACACAGCATTACTGAACAGGCGTAATAGTTTGCAGGTGCATTCTCTGCACGTACCCAAAGGCGTTGAAAGAGCAAGATAATTGTATTTTTAACATGCAAAGCCCGATCCAATATGGGCCGTTTTCTGGCGTTCTTTAAAGGGCCACTCAGCAGGTTGCAACCAGTTACTTTTTGACTTGCTTTGGCTCAGGCAAAATTTGGGGAATTCTGAGGCAGACCTCGAACGCAGAAAGTAATGCTTTACATTGGTACATAGGTAGTAGTTGCAGTACCATACACTATAACACAAGCATGGCATGCCAAGGAGGAGGCAGTGAGGGGAAGCTCTGTAAAGAATGAGGGATCTCCAGAAAAAAACCTTATCAGCGAGGAATTTCCAGATGCATCACTCCAGCCTAACAATGAGCCAGGAACAATACTGAACGAGAGTGTGTTGCACAAAGCAGTCATGATAGAGTTGTGTCACTTTCTTCATGATAAACTGGAGGCTCAATCCAGGGTGAAGATAGTCCTCCCAATGGCTATCATTGTCCTTGCACTCTATACCATAAGATTCGTTGACATGGGAGCTAGCAGCATCAAAGTGACAAAATCAATTTCCATAGAAGCATCAGGAAGATCAGAGGCATGCATAGAGGAGGAAAGACAAAAGGTGAAAGGGTACATCAGTGGTAGAGCAAAGTGTGCAGAAGTCACTGAAGTCTGCAGAGGGATATAGATAGTCTAAGTGAGCGGGCAAAGGTCTGGCAGATGGAGTACAATGTTGAGAAGTGTGAGGTCATCCATTCTGGTAGGAATAACAGCAAAATTGGCTGTGTTTTAAATGGTAAAAAAAATTGAAGCATGCTGCTGCGCAGAGGGACTTGGGTGTCCTTGTGCATGAATCACTGAATGTAGGATTGCAGGTGTAGCAGCTAATTAAAAAGGAAAATGGAATTTTGTCTGCCATTGCTCAAGGGAGTTTAAAAACAGAGGCAATGCTGCAGCTGTATAGGGTCCTGGTGAGTCCAAACCAGGAGTACTGTGTGCAGTTTTGATCTCCTTACTTGAGAAAAGATATACTAGCACTGGAGCGAGTGCAGAGGAGATTCACTCGGTTGATTCCAAAGTTGAGAGGGTTGGATTATGAGGAGAGGCCGAGTAGACTGGGATTATGCTCATTGGAATTCAGAATGAGGGGAGATCTTACAGAAACATAAAAGATTATGAAGGGAATAGATAAAGTGGAGGCAGGAATGTTGTTTCCACTAGCAAGTGAAACTAGGACTAGAGGGCATTGCCTCAAAATAAAGGGAAGCAGATGTAGGACTGAGGCCAGGAGGAACTTCTTCACCCAAAGGGTTGTGAATCTGTGGAATTCCCTGCCCAGTGAAGTTGTTGAAGCTACCTTACCGAATGTTTTTAACGCAAGGCCAAATAAATTTTTGAACAGTAAAGGAATTAAGCATCATGGTGAGTGGGCAGGTAAGTGGAGCCGAGTCTCAAAAAGATTAGCCATGAACTTATTAAATGGCGGGGCAGGCTCGAGGGGCCTACTCCTGCTCCCAGTTCTTATGTTCTTATGTAACATTGCAAACTGCATCCACAGTAGCAGCTATCTTTACCTACGTGCCAGCAACTTGAGCTGATAGGCCAGTGGCCAGGAATATTATGACCGCCACGTAATCTTCAACTGCAGCACTGAGACATCAGGAGGCCTCCACCTATGTTATGGTGGAAGCCAACATGGCAGCTATGGCTCAGTTGCACAATCCTGGTACGGCAGTGTCGCCAACTTACAATTAAAGAAAAGGAACCAGTTCTAGTAAAAAAAAACTTATAGAATTCAGATCAATAAGACAGTAAGTCCCAAGGCACACCAGTCTATGAAAAGAAGCTAGAGAATGCATACCAGAGATTCTGATTACAAGTTTTGCTATGAGAGGAAACGTGGCAACAGCGAAATTTAGTTGGTCGAAGTAAAACAAATACTCAAAGCTTGAAAATGAAATACTAAACATTCAGAGCTGGATCCACATTTGTTTTTGGCATCAGTAAACCCGATTAAGACTCGAGCTAAGAGATCACAAAGTTCAAACTGCAAACAATACTAAAGTTAGGAGTTTTGGCAGACAATGAAGAGGACAATAAAGGATAAGTGTTAGGTGAAAAACAGTGTTAGTTGATTGTTAAACATTCAGAAGTGTTATTTCATGTATGTTCTGAGGGAATAAAAAGAATAAAGCTGGTAGTACATGCTGAAACAAAAGATGTTAAAATGCACGAAACAGAGGCCTAGACTTAAAAAATAATTTTTAAACTTTGTATAAGGTGATAGGCCAAGTACAATCTTGGTGGTATTTTACAGGAATTTCATTGAGATCGTAAATTACAGGATAATACCAGGAATGAAAACTATGAATATGAAGCTTGACGTATTGGGATTATCTCCAATTGATTTGGATTCCTAATTCCTATTTAGAAATATATTGTTTAGGGAATCAGTAATGATGGATTGCCAATTTAACATTATCATCAAGAAAATGAGTAGGATAAGAGGAATTGATTGACACAGAGAAAAGTGTCAACATGTAATACTTTGTCATAGGGAGCAATAAAGATAGTGAAGACCAAGTGGATGATAAATAGTTGAAACAGAAAGAATTATAGGGCGAAGAGGAGAGAGCAAGGCAGTAAAATTAGGTTGGAGTGTTTTATTGACATGCCAGCACAGATGCAATGAGAAAAATATTTTTCTTCAGTATTGTAGACTATTGTTCAACCTATGGTGATAGTTTTCTAATATGGAGTAGTTCTGACCCTTGTTCTCTGTAGATTATAGTACATTACAGCTGGAGAGAGAGTGTATCAATGAGCATACAAGAACATATTGATAATATATATTCCAAGTAGGTAGATATCATTACACAAAAATAGAGCAAACACGTAACATGATAACATCTAGTATTAACATTGCTCAGCGGGAAACCTAGCAATTTAATATTTAATTTGTTTTAAGCAGTATGCTGAAGGATGTAGATTCAAGGAAGATATATTGAAATTAATAACGATTTCTGGGAGTACAAGATTTATAATAATCTCGATGCAATACTGGAGTTGACTTGAATATTCAAGTTAAATATCATGTTTAAACTGAAAGTAATTTTCACATGAGGGTTAGTTAAAAATAATTAATGGTAAATTACTTCAACTGATACTTGTGTAACTACTTTATTGGAATTTTGCAGAATGTCACTATTAGTAAAGGTAACTACAAATAGTCACTATAACAACTGTCACTATTTTTTAATCATTTTTCAAACAAATTCTTTATTCAAAATTCTATCTTCCCACATGTATAATATTTCTAAATTAAGCATCAAGCTCAATCTTAAGTCATATCAGAAAATTTGAAATAAAACTAAATTTGAAGTCATGTTGACATTTTTTAAAATTTCATGTGTTTTGCACACAAAATGGAGCATACTGGCTCATGCAACATCTTTGTATGAATTAAATCTGTTTGGCAATATTAGAATAAGATAATTTTTTTGTTGTTAAATCCAGAATCCCCTGAATGAAGGCCTTTATTTAACATAAGTTTCTCAGTAGCAAGCTAGAAGGAAGTGTATACTTAGTCTTATTTTGATCAAAGAGAGGAAATGCTGGTCATCTACATGTTAACTGCAAGTAACTATTTAACAGTTTCTAAATGCCAAGTTTTCCACAAAATTATCTTGAGGCTCAGCACAATTGACAATGCATGCAAAACAATTGGGAGTAATTCCCCAATTTTTATTTTTATCTTGTTTTTCCTGAAATGATGTTGAACTGCCAAAGTTGAAGTACTTTGTACTCTAATGCCAGGACATATCTTCAAACATGAGTGTTGAAAGAACATGAAACACTGATTTGGAATATGCAAATTTGATTAGGGGAGAAAGAAAATAGAAGGATAATGGCCTTTGCATGTTATTGGCCTGTAAACCATTCTTAGTCCTTACCTTTGCAATTTTGCTGGAAAGAACCTAAAGTACAGTTCAATGCTGATCAAACAATGTTATGAAATATTTGATAGTCAATAGCCCATAATGCTGAAATGCAACCTATAAAACTGATTTATAATACTCAGAATCCAGCAGCTGACTACTTGTACAAGGTCAGATACACCAAAACTCAAAGTTAAAAATTGTAGCATTAACTGAAAAATATTTGTTTGGGTGTCATGCATTTGAGAAATATTATTGTCCTTAAGTTGAGAATGCCTGTTTTATATTTGAAGTATGAATGCCTGACAGCTGGCAGCATGAAAAGATAATGTTATGACTAACACGTTACAAAAATCAGATAATCAGTTATTGCAGGTTTCCTAGATGTAAGTACGTAAGTGCAATATAACATTTTGTTGTTTTCCTGTCCACACTTTCCAATATCTATTTCCTGCACTAAAATGTATCTCTAAAAGTGAAAACCATTTCAAAATGATATGGCCCATTTACTGTTTTGGATAGATCAACAAAAATGTTCTGATAAAATTAAAGTGCAGTTTTATCTAACAGAAATATCTGTAGTTTGGTGTTTTAGTTAAAACCTTTTAAGTAAAGCAAAAGAGATAACCATTTTGAAATTAGATAAAAGTCATATCACATTCTTAAAAACAAATTTTATGATAATAAAAGTCCTTTTTAAATTTAAAATACCAATTCCATTATATTGTGTCGCAAAACATTCGAACAAACTTGCAAAATGAAAAATAGCTGTTAACATTCAATGTGAAATCAATTGAAATGTTAAAAATTAATTGCTACTCAAACTAAACGCTATAGCAGTCTTCTAGTTGCAGAGAAGTCAATTTTTAAACATTGAATTATTCATCTGCTCAATGACTTGTACATCTATATTTCACAATCCCTTCCTCTCTAGCCACTTCAGACTTGTACAAAATGTTATTTCCTTTAAAATCTTTAACCTTTACCTCACCCTTACCAGTAAGAAATTCATTTGTCACCTAATTGTCTATTCTGTAATCTTTAATATCTTCCTGTATTTTGTTACATTCCTGTTTTGTATTAACTGCACAACCCTGCTCAGTGTAGCTGTAAATTTTGAAAATGCACTTTGGATTCTTGTGTCTAAGTCATTAATATAAATCATGAACTCGTGGTCCCGGCCTTGGTCCCCTGATCCTTGTCGAACACATCTACTCACCAATTTGAATAGCTACTTTTAACAACTGCTGTGTATTTTGCAAACTTTCCTGTTCTAACCTTAGTCATGATTCCACTGTGTAGTATTTAATCAAAAGTCTTTTGAAAATGCAAATGTATTTTATCCACTGTATTAATCTATAGGGACATGTAGCAAAATGAAACCTGGACAAATACATGCCTTCTCCTGAAGAAGTGAAATTCATGCTAGTTCCAGGGGTACTGGCAGCAGCATTATACCTTAGCAAAATAATTATTTTTCATGTGAAGAAGTGTAGATATCTATGTATTTTATTGCATGAGTACAGCTTCAGCCATAAGAGCTTCTAGAGTCAAGTAGTCCGTCAACACTAAGCTCTTATGACTGAGTCTGTTCTCATGCAAAATTCACATAAGCAAATTTGTAATGGAAAGGTTGATGGCATTGAATAGCAATCAGAAGCATAAATGCTGGCTCCCTATTCTGCCTCTTCCTAAGTCCAGAGTTATGTGATCCAGTTATCACCCAATCTTCATTCTGATGTATAAAAGCTTAACTCAGCACACAGCACAAATTGAACTTGAGACCTTGCCTTTGTAATATGAATGGTTATGTACTTCACTAATGACAAATTAAGCTTTTATCCTTTCAGAAATTTTAGCAAAGCATGCATCTGTTCAGGATCATATCTATAACATAAGTGTAAATGAAAATTGCTGGAAAAAGAATAGAATAGTGATAAAGCTGGTATTTTGACATTTGAGAAATCTTTGTTTTAACTTATCTCACAGGGAACCATCTGCAGATGTTTCACAGGATCCTGACATAACCAATGGAGTTTTAAACAGAGAACAAAATTGCAAAAGTACTAAACCAAAGCAAGAAGATAAGAATGGAATCAGGGTTAAAGATTCTGCCTGGGCATCTGCTCCTGGTAGTGGGCTCCGGGATCAGATGCAAAGAAGATTAACCTGCGCAAGAAAGAGTGTTCCTGTTCCGATAGTTACTGTTTATTCTATAGAACAAAATGAGTATTCTGAAATATCAGAGCATCCCCAGAACAGACTAAACCAAACACAACCAAAGCACAATCATTTCAACCATTCAGCGGTTGAATTAACAATACATGACTTGGAAACTGAACTCGATGAGGACCAGAGTGTCCAGGAGAGACATGTTGACAGTTCACAGTCAAATGCTAACGAAAATCTTACTCTTATTGCCTGCAGAAAGAATGACAGAGAAAAATCAAATACTTTTGGATCCAGTACATGGAAACCACAACGCTATGTTGTCATTGACCAAACTAACTTCTTGGCCGGACTTCAGAATATTCAGCATAAACCATGTGTTTCAAGTGTACAAATGGTCCAAAATAAGCTGTCACATACCAAACAATAGTGCTTCCTTTTAAAAATCTGATGATTACATAGGAAGTTAAGGGATGATTAAGGAAGAAATTAATGAAGATTTTTAAGTTTGAGGGGTTTTTATAGGAAGGGGAAATCTTTCCACTTGCAGGAGAATCAATAACTGGAATTTGCACATTTAAGATAATTGACAAAAGGACCAGTTTTGGTTTGAAGAGAAATTATTTTATAGAGTGATTCATAATGATCTGGAATTCACTCCCAGGAAAATTGGTAGAAGTAGACTCAACAGTAAATATAAGAAACCATTGGACATACACTTGACAAGGAAATATTCATACGGTTATGGTCAAAGAGCAGCAAAATTATTTGGACAGCTGTTGCAGAGAGTTATCACAGGCATAATGAACCAGTGGTTTATGTTGTGGTCTAGGAAAGTATAGGAGCATTGTTGTGTAGTAAAGGTTATTTATAAAAAGTTAAGATCACTACCAAATCAGGAACAAACATGACAATTTATTAAGTGAGGAATAATTCATTTCATAGATGTCTGCAGCCTTGATATCATGACAAGGATGTGGTGTTTCAAAGAATCCATTCAGAACCATTTACAAGTATTGTTTTAATCATTTATCTTGTGACTAACATGCAGACCCAAAAATAAGCTTGGAGAAGTAGATTTAAGTGCTACATGAGTATCTTAAGCAGATGATAGTTGGCAGTCATGGTCATGCTTTGGCACACAACTGAAATTGGAACCAAAAAATTGTTCAAAATTGAACTGGTGCCAGTCTTTTCCAGTTCGTTTTAATTACACCACCATTTCCCAATTAGAATGTAATGAGCTTTAAGTTACCGTTATGAATAGTCTGGAAGCTGCAACAGTTCTCCGGATACTGTTCTTTTCCAGTTTGACCCTGCTAATAGACTCTCGTGAAAGATAATTGTGTCGAATACATTCGACCTGCTTTTGAGATTCTGTTAATATCAGCCAAATTAACTACTTCGAAAAGCAAGCTCAGGTTAACAACCACATTATCACAGCTTGCTTTAGCCAAGAATTGACCTTGATGCTTGGCTTTAATGCAGCTGGTAGGAAGATTACAGCTATTGTGTGCTATGCTTTAAACTCTGCATTGTACATGCAGTTTGTCAGTTTTAGAAATTATTTCAAGCAATTCATATTGATTGAGTATTTCTATCCAATTTAATCTGAAGAAGCCAAATAAAAATTGGTACACAAATTCTGATGTGAAGTATTTTGTCACTGTCAAATTTCTTTTCTTTAGGGAACTGTAAATTCCATTAAGCCCTGAAAAATCATACGATTATGTTGTGTTGTTAATGACTAATATCTTTAACTGCAACATATTTGTTGATTTTTGATTACCTCAGAAATTCAGAATTATGATGATACAATGGGATGATTTAATCCCAGGTTCAGAAGCCATGTGATAGAAGGTTCGCTAAACTTATTTAAAACATTAAACATTAAACATTTTAGTTGTTCACAACCATGGTACTGTGTGCACAGGATTCACTATTTTCTTTTAATGAGAACAGTAAGCTGTGCACCATCAGAAGTTGGTGTTCATTAGACTGTGTACCAGACTTCTGCAATTACATTGAATTAACAACTTCAGACTGAGATCATAATAATTATCTACACAGTTTTATATATTGTACTGAATAGATTCCAAAATAGAATAAAACCAACAAGAAAGTTGTCATATTATGTTAGTTAGCCCCAATGTTTTGTCAAATGGCAAAGTCCAACACTTGTGACCCATGATTGTTACACAATATTGCAGGGCAACATCAATCAACAGTAAATAGTGTTCTAATCCAATAAGTTTTAAAGTGAGGTAAGCATTTGGATATGCAGTATTCATCAGCATACTTCTCTGCTGTGGAGGTCTGAAATAGTCATTTATCAATACTTTATTTCACATACTCTGTAACCATAGTCATCATGTTGAAATCTGAATGTTATTCTTGTACATCTAACCATAGATACACAGTGAGGTAGTTGGCTTAAAATAGTAAAGCAGTAATAAAGGGCTACAAATATGACACATCATTCATATAACATGCTCCAAACATATTGGCAACCTTCTACAGACCTCTATGCATTTATTTGTGCACAAACCAATGCATAATAAATAATTGACCAAATGTTCATGGGAGAAATATGCATGATGCCCAATGAACAAAAATAGTTCAAGCTTCCCAGAATATTTTAGTTAGTTATTCTAAAGAGAGTCAGTTTTGTGTGGTGCCTGCAGAAAAGGATAGAAGAATTCAAAAGATAGTCATCATTTAACAACTTCAGTTCTACTGTGCTTTTAATGAAAAAGCCATTGCTTTGCTTTTCTGTGTACAATTAGCTTACGAGAAATTCCAAAACAACGGTGAATTGTGACTGTTTGTCAACACAATGAGTGTAATCTTACTGAAATGTCAGGACTCTCACCTGTTGGTTGGAAGGGTAAAAGATTCACTCTTTTCAGTCAAGCTTACCAACCCATAAGTAAATCAGGAATGTCAAAACTAACAAATAGGCCTTCTCCTAAAAAAAAATCAAAATCCTGATGGAAATGATTTACCAAGAGTTGCCAACCTCCCCGCTGCTGGGGAGGGAATGGGTGTTGCTAGAAGAACTGGCACAAGAACCCCAGGATTACTGAATGACCCAAGTCACAGATATAATGTTGAATTGGACATGGCTAATTTCACAAGATAAGAGTCATGGGAAGAGGATTTCAGCAATAAGAGCCAGGGGGTGGGGTGGGGTGGGGTGGGGTGCGGTGCGGGGTTTGCTCTCAGCAGCTTTCACTCCCTACCCTTTCACCAGCATCGAGTCCCTCAATCAGGTCCTCACCACAGTTGATTAATGAATTTAAACAAAGTTAAGTAGCCTGCAGCTGTGTTAATTCTGTGGTGATGGGCTGATGTCCTTAATGGTCAATTAAGGCTTTCAGTTGGCAGCTGAATGGGATTTTACAGGATCCTTCTGCCTATAATTTGTTTAGAGGTGGAGATGAACAGGCAGCAGTGTTCAGGTATATTATCATTCTGCCTAATTAAATGCCCTGTCCATCTCCAAGCTCATGACCAGAGAGAGCATAGTGTTCTGTCATGGAGCTTAATCATTTTAGTTAAAAATGCATTTGTGCAATATGCAGTTCGTTTAATTTCTCTGAAAAGTTAATTCAGACAGTAGCTGAGAATTAAGAAAATGTTTGGAGATGCATGGAAGAATTTTGTTTCTATTTCATCAATTTTGCATTTCATTTACACCTATCAGTATTTTATTTTAAAAATAAGTAATGAGGGTTTTTTATAATTCTTTCATTCATGGAATGTGGGCATTGCATACTGGGTCTAAATTTATTGCCATTCCCTAGTTGCTGTTGAGAAGGTGGTGGTGAGCTGCATTTTGTCCATTTATTGCAGGCATACACATAATGCTGTTAGGAAAGGATATTGACCCAGCTGAAGGAATAGTAATATATTTCCAAGTTAGCATGCTGAGTGGTTTGGAGAGGAAACTTGCAAACAGTGATGATTCCAGACATCTGTTATTTTTGTCCTTCTACATAATAGTGATCATGGGTTTGGAAGATGCTGTCTAAGGAGCTTTGGTTGATTGCTTATAGATGGCACACACTGCTGCTATTTTATGTCAGTGGTGGAGGGAGGGAATGTAGTTGCGTTGCCAGTGTGTTGCTTTTTTTTAGAATGGCATCAGAGATCTTGAGTATTTTTGAAGCTGCACTCATTCACGCAGTCCTGATCAGTATCATGTAGATGCTGGACAGTTTGTGTATTCTGAAGGTGAGTTACTCATTGCAGAATTCCTAGCCTCTGAGCTGCTGTTGTAGCCACAGTATTTTTAAGGCTCATCCAGTTGGTTTCTGGTCAATGCTTATTCCTGAGATGTTGGCAGTGGGGATTCAGCAAAGTTATGTGTACAGGCAAGCCATTCCAGGAGATTGAATTGGCTCATTAAAATGCCTTATACATTTTTATTGGTAATGAAATAAAGGTTGCAAATCACTTAACGTGCAATTGGTATGTGACCACACTCAAATCTTCCTTGCCAAACTCCACACCCTGGCAGCAGACATGATGTTTCAGAAAGCAGGAACTACAGCTGCTGAAGAATCTGGTATAACAAGGCATGGAGCTGGATGAACACAGCTGGCCAAGCAGCATCAGAGGAGCAGGAAAGCTGACATTTTGGGCTTAGACCCTTCTTTAGAAAGGTCTGAATTTCTGAAGAAGGGCCTAGGCCCAAAACCTCAGCCTTCTTGCTCCGCTGATGTTGCTTGGCCAGCTGTGTTCATCCAGCTCCACGCCTTGTTATATCAGCAGACATGATGTGTTTGTTTAGCACCAACCGACTGATCTATTAATTTTCAGTCATCAGGTAAAACCAAAAGTGGCTGCTAGGCAACAAAGATTTGCCATTTTAAGACTGGCTCCCATTGTAATCCAACTACATATTGTCAGCACATTGGCAGTGAGAGACATGCTGCCATGCATGAACTGGCAGGCTGAAGCATGATTCTCGTGCTTCAGTAATCTGGAGGAGTCTTCCTGTGGTCACTGGAGAGAAGATATAGATTTATGATGCTCCATTGTCCACATCAAGACTATCATAAGGGCAGTGTTTTGCCACTGGTAATTCAGTGACCATCACAGAACAAGGAGAGGGAAAGCAGGAAATAGCCAGCACATCCATATTCCAGTCTGACATTGTAATTAAGTTGAAATCAGTTCCTGTGAACACAATCCAGAATTTCCTCGTGTTCCAAACCTCATCATCCCTCAGATATATCCCATAAAAACATTCCCTTGACGACAAAATGCAAAATTGATCTCATCACAAGACAACCATTCCATTGCTTTATCCAATGAAACAGCCAAAATTCCATCAAAACTCAAAAATTACCCTTGTATATTCTGTCAGTTGCTGTTTTGTGGTGTCCTTGCCTGTCTTAATGCTCTTACATTGTGTTACCCCTGTGATCACAGCGAGATTAATGATAGCTGAACTATCACAAGGGAAACTGCCAATTCTAAAGAGGTTGGTTTGTGGTCAGTATGGCTATCCACGCACAAGCGCTGGGTAGCCAACTGAGGCCAATTAAAAGGTCTGTTAATGCCTCTGTCATTTCTAGTTAGCATGAAAACTTTTGTACCTTGGACAAAATACAGTCTGTGCATCATGATTGTATATGGGCAGGGAAAAGATGGTCCATAAATTAATCTGTAAGGGATACACCACTACTCAAACCTAACATAACTGCTTACATTTTTATTTAAACATAATCAATTGAATATATGTTTATGCTGAAACATATGTCATCACAGTAACTGATGTAATATCACATGATTCAGTTTCCTTGAACAGCATGAGCAACAAGTCTCCATTAAAACTCTATATGTTCTACCCTTCAATTTCATTTGTATCAACCTAAACGTATATGAAACAGAAGTTTTCTTCAGAGTGCCTGTCTACCATGAGGCTTCCTCTTTCTGTCCATAATGAATTGGAGTCTCCAACCTAGACCTTTGGAACTGCTATTGTGTCAGTATTGAAAGACATTCCTGCCATCTATGGGAGCCTGCTGTCATCCTTAAACAGCAAGCCCACTCCCAGCCATTAATTGGCTGACATTTTAAAAATTGAGCTTTTAGGAATTAGGAACACCCCATGCAGAGTTGGGACCTGGAACTGGCCCTAATATTGAGTTACCAATTCCTGGAATGGAAAGCCACCCTAGGTTTTTGCATTATAATATTGACTAAACCTCAAATGGTTACATTGGCTGTAGTGCTCCTGTTCGTTAAAGGTACCAAATAAATGCACGTTCTTTCTTTTTTGACACCAAGAACATTCTCCCATCTCCAGTTCTAAAGAATGGTCACTGGACCTGAAACGTTAACTCTGAATGCTCTCCACATCTGCTGAGAGTTTCCAGCAATTTCTGTTTTTGCTCCCATTTGAATTTTTTTTTAAATCTGCTGAATGCAAAACTGGTAATCCAAAAAAAATCAAAGAACACAATTATTAGCACTAATGTGGATATATAAAATAAGTTTGCAATAATCATTTCTGTTTATCTGCTGAATAGATATATCTTGGAATCATCAGCTTGAGCTCACTCAATCAGCACCAATGCACATAAAACATTTAACATAAGACATTAAATCTGCAGTTGTTTCAAGCACATCCAAAAATATTACTCAATTTCCCAATTGTTCTTTTAACACACACGGGATCTGCCAAGAAAAAATAAACAAAAGTGACTGCTATACAGAATAAACTTCCCAAGTCTTCAAAAGAAAAGTGAACAAATAATAAATAGCAGGAGATTTCTCACCAGAAAGTATACACCAAAACTTAGGTTGATAAAATGTATAAACACTTAAATTCTATGACCAATAGATTCATTCATTCTTATCTTAAAATTGTCAAGTCAAGGGACAAGGTGACAAATAATTTGTCTTTTCTTCTCCCCCCACCCACCCTTACAGTCCCACCACTGGCAGACAGTGCTGAGTGTAGGCAAGGCTGTTCTCTGCAGAGAAGACGAACGTAGAAGGGAGTAGCATTCCATGCTGGCATTTCAGATCTCCTAGCAAACACTTTAGAACATTAATGAGGGAGGCTGTTACATTTTGGCTTTCTTTAAAACCTTTGCTTTGGACAGCTTTACTTTTGGATTAGCATAATTGACCTTTCTTTTCCCCAAAGCATTAGAAGTCAAGGAAAGAGCACATTTTTAGAAAAAAAACCCTATTTCTAATTCTGCTTGATCTGCCATTTTAGAATCTCGAATCCATACAGCCACTACATTCTGTCAAGCAATTCATCTGATGCTAAATGGTATTTTATTTGGCAAGTTCATATATTAAACTGCTTTAAGAACAAATCCTATTTCTGAAAAATTACTAAGAGGAAGAACTACTGTGCATTACTTAATTAAAATGCTCTACATCATTTTTTACCATATAATTTCTTAAGTTAAAAAATTAGCAGATGCGGTAGAAAATGTTTGCTTAGTTATAAAGGTCAATATGTTTCAAACTGAGGGAGTTTTTTTTAAATAAACTGGTCTTGACAAATCAGTATGCATTTTTTTTAATGAGAAAGTTCATCATTCATTTAGGTTTATTTTCAGCTATTTCATTTAGCAAGTGACAGCATATTCAAAGATAATCTACTTTTGCTTCTGTTTCATTCCATAAACTGCCATCATTACCTTTTGTTAACAGCAAAGAAAACCCAATGAAGTAAAGTAATTGAAACGAATCATTGAAACATTTGAGTCTATATTTGACTACTTCCTATACTTTATTTTTGAAGTTTCAGTAGCCTGTATTTTCATTCTTGCAAAAATCACAGCTAAGAAGGTATTTACTCTTAGTAAAGAGGATTACACAGACCCCATGCAACACTCGTGATGAATGCAGACCAATAATCAAGCTTCTGCCTCCGCAGAACAAGATAACAGGATATAAAGAACAGTGGAAAGGATGAGGATTAGTTCCACTGAATTTGATTGCCTGCCCTTCAGAACATATAATGTGGGGAAATCACTAGTATAAACAATTCTATATCACCATGCTCACTTAGAATTACATTTTAAGTATCAAAAAAGAGATGAAAGTACAAGATAATGGGAGAAAATGATACAGCATATTTTGAGAGGGCGAGCAGATTACGAACGTGAACATCACTTTAACAGAGCACATTCATTTAAAAACTGACGATTCACAGATATGGAAGTATGGGTTCATTTTAATCACCACAGTGGTAGCCCTATCCACTAGCCATAAAACCACAGCCAGTTCCTGGAGCTACAATGGAATTAAAAGCCAGTCAGGCAGGTAACAGCCTGTTAAGGTTCTCGCGCCTTTAAATAGCATTTTAAAGGAGATTGAGGTGGTCACTAGCTCTTCAGTACAATCAGTGCCTCTGCAAGTTGTAGACCCCGCTGGACTGCAGAAGGGTCAGAGCAGCAGCAACAATCAAGCCCTTAGGAGACAGGTAAGTAGGGTCAGTCAGGCAGGTCTGATGAGGTATACATTTGATGTGGACATCGGAGGGACAGTGGGGCTGTGTTTCAAATACGGCACCAGCAGCCTGAACATTGCAACATTTTGACAGTGGCAACCCTCCAACCTCTTTTACCATGTGATTCCACAAGATGGATGCCAGTTGCAGAATCAACAAGTTGAAGAGCTGAAGATGTCATGAGGAAAGTTGCTGTGGACTGTGGATTCAAGTGTCTTGAATCCCACTCAAAAAAATCATTTTGCCTGAAGGTGAGAAAATACAGTCCAGAATTCTTACATGTCCCAATTCCACTTTAATGAAATTTCTAAATTAGTACCAATTAGCTTTCTGTAGAGATTCAATTTAAATAGATTGAAATTGCTGAATTTTATTTCACTAGCAAGGACTGGAACTCTGTGGAAGTGATGGCCGTCTCTCCATCAACTCTTGGAAGGGCAGGGTGAAAACTGAAGGATATGCTAGCATTTGTTGGCTCAACAGAACAGAAGGATACAATAAGCTTATCAAAGATAAGGGAGAAATAAGGATTGGGAGATAACCCAGCTTTTGGATCTAAAAACAACCTATGCTGCTTTTGTGAAGGACATTTACTTGCTCCTACCAAGATGTACGGAATGAAATATTCCAAATCAATGAGAAAAAGCTGGTGCAAAGATTAGAAAGCTCTCAAAATCACACAATCTGCAAAAATCCAATGACTATGGAATTCTGGAATTCCATAGCTTCTGTATCATCTGCAGAATTTTCCCATTTGCTACAGTATTTACCAGGTGCATGGATTAGTGATAGAAAATGTAAAACGACTGCTGCTGGCTCTCTGTGTCCTCCTATGAGCTTCAGTCATTCTCAGGCATCACAGCCATTATCGAGTTACTCTTCTGTTACATTTTACTGTGATTTGTTGTGGATCCAAAATTGAATACTCACTTCAAGTGAATTATGACAGATTACATATTTGGACTGTGTGTTATCATAACCCAGCTGTCACAGCTTCCAGCTCAGACATGTATATTTGTGATACTAATCCCACTTGGAGTCTGTTTACACCCCACAGCCAAGTAGAAGCATTGATTCACATTCCAAAATGTATTTGTAAAGGCAGAAGTATTCTCATCAACCAGGTGCAGTGGTGCATCTTTGCTAATGCAATATACTAGTGGAAGAGAATAACAACTCTCTTTACAATTTTTTCATGTGGTGTGGGTGTTCCTGTTCAGACCAATATTTTGTTGCCTATCCCTTGATTGTCCTTGAGAATGTGATCGTGAGCAACATTCCCTCTAAGCTGCATGGCTGTGTGTGTGTGCAGTCATTCCAATGTTCCATGCATAGCTATCAGTGTGCTGATGCAGATCATAGCATTGACTTTGAGTTCCAGAAGTTGCTGCCGTGTGCAGATTTCAGAGATCTGCACAGAAGATATAAAAAAAAATTTAGAGTGAATTGTACTGGTGAGCCATTGAGATTTAAAAGTGTCATTGGACTCGAAACATTAACTTTGTTTCTTTCTCCGCAACTGATACCTAACCTCCTGAGTTTCTCCATCCTTGTTTTGGTCTCAGATCTCCAGCATTTACAGTATTTTGATTTTACAAGGACTTTAATCCATGGACAGTAAAGGACTGATGATATAGTTCAAATTAGGATGGCATGTGGCTTAGAGGAAATCTTGCAGTTTTCCCCATACACTTGATGCACTTTCCTTCTATATGAGGTTGGAGGTTTAGGAGGTGTTATTGAAGGAACCTTAGCAAATTGCCATGGTATATCTTGTATATAGTGTGTACTGCTGATACTGTGCATTGATTATGGACAAAATTAATGTCTAATTTGGTGGATAGGACATCAATTAATTGAGCTATTTTGGCCTAGATAGTGCTGAGCTTCCTGAGTGTTGTTGAAACATTGTTCATGACTTACACATTTTAAAATTCAATATAAGTCTATGTAACAATGTTTCAAACATAATAATGAATATATTGACAAATTGGAAGATGATTTAAGATTTCATTGGTGTACAAGCATAAAAAAAGTTATTGCTATTGGACATCCAAATCATTCCTGTCTTACTTCAAAAGGAGGTTTTGCCAGACTATTAATCCAGAAATTCAGATAATTTTCTGGGGACCCAGGTTCAATCCTGCCGCAGCAGATGGCAGAATTTGCATTCAAAAATAATATTAAGAATCTACCGATGTCCATGAAATCATTGTTTATTGTCAGAAAAACCCAACTAATGTCCTTCACGGAAGGAACTCTACCATCCTCAACTGGTCTGACTGACTCTATCTCTCCAGACCCACAGTAATGTTGTCAACTCTCAATTGCCCTCTGAATTACTCCAGCAAGCCACTCGGTTGGATCATTATCAACATAGAAATGAAACTGATGGACCACATGGCAATGAATTAGGCACAAGAAAAGACAAAGGCAGAAACAGCTCTGTTGAGCCAGCAAACTCCTTCTTACTGATGCTTAGGAGCTAGTGACAAAATTGGGAGAGCTGTCTCACAGACTGGTTGAGCAATGGCCTTATATTGCCATCCTCATGGAATCATGCATTACAGATAATGTCCCAAATACCACTATCACTATCCCTGGACATGTCCTGTCTTACCACAAGCCCAAGCCTGCAGAGGTGCGGGTACAGTGGTAATCAATCAGGAAGGAGTTGGCCTGGGAGCCTCAACATTGACTCCAGGATAAAATCTCATGGCTTCAGGTTAAACACAGGCATCCATCAACCTCCCTCTTCTCCATGTTGAACAACACTTGGAGGAAGCACTGAGGGTGGCAGGTGTGCAAAATATATTGCCATTCTCATGGAATCATGCATTACAGCTAATGTCCCAAATACCACTATCACCATCCCTGGACATGTCCTGTCTTACCACAAGCCCAAGCCTGCAGGTGGGGCTTTCAATGTCCACCACTAAGAGTCACTTGGCAGCAGTACTATTGATCGAGCTGATTAAATCCTAAAGGACATAGCTGTTTGATTTGGTCAACAGCAAGTGGTGGGGGAACCAACAAGAGGGAAAAACCTATTTGGCTTCATCCTTACCAATCTTCCAGCTGCAGGTACATCTGTCCACGACAGTATCAGTCCTTGTTGAGATGTCCTTCACTATGAGAATCTGCTCCATTATGTTGTGTGGTACTGTCATCATGCTAAATGGGACAGACTTTACACAGATCTAGCAACACAAGGCTAAGCATCCATGAGTCTTTATGGGCCATCAACAGCAGCAGAATTTGACTCCATCACAATCTGCAAGCCTGTTTCTCAGCTTTTCCCCCACTCAACCACTACCATCAAGCCAGGGGATCAACCCTGGTTCAACAGATAGTGCAGGAGGGCATGCCAAGAGCAGCATCAGGCAAACCGATAAATGAAATGTCAGCCTAGTGAAACATGACTATTTGTGTGCCAAACAACATATGTGCAAGGGCTAAGCAATTCCGTAACCAACAACTCAGATCTAAGTTCTGCAGTCCTGCCACATCCAGTCGTGAATGGTGAGGGACAATTAAACAACTCACTGGAGGGGGAGACCTCACAAATATCATCATCCTCAATTATGGAAGATCCCAACACTTTACTGCAAAAGATAAGGTTAAATCATTTTCAGCAATCTTTAGCTAGACGTGGGAAGTGGCTGATCCAACTTGGCATCTTCCAGTAGTCCTCAGCATCACAGATACCAGTCTTCAGGCAATTTGGATCACTTCACATGATATGAAGAAACAGCTGGAGGCAGTGAATACTGCAAAGGGCTGTGTGTCTTGATAACATTCTGCAGCAGTACTGAAGACTTGTCTCCAGAACTTGCTACTTCTCTAGCCAAGCTGATCCAACGTAATTGCAACACTGGCTTTTACCCAACAATGTGGCTAGGTATGTCCTAGATTCATAGAAACTCTACAGTGCAGAAGGAGGCCATTTAGCACATCAAGTCTACACCAAACCTTCAAAGAACATTCCACCCAGACAAAGCCCCTGTCCCTGCAATCCCACATTTACCATGGCTAATCCACTTAGCCTGGACATCCTTGGATACCATGGGGCAATTTAGCATGGCCAATCCACTTAACATGCACATCCTTAGACTGTGGGAGGGAACCAGAACACCTGAAGGAAGCCCATGCAGACATGGGGAGAATGTGCAAAATCTACACAGTCCCTCAAGACTGGAAATGAACCCAGGTACCTGTTGCTGTGAGGCAGCAGTGCTAACCATTGCACCACTGTGCATCTCTCCTGTATGCAAAAGCCAGTCAAACTCAGCCAATTATTGCCCCATCAGTCTACTCTTAGACATCAGTAAAGTGATTGTCATCAACAGTGCTATCAAGCAGCTCCTGCTCAGCAATAACCTTCTCAGTGATTCCCAGTTTGAGG
Organism: Stegostoma tigrinum; assembly: GCF_030684315.1. Lineage (NCBI taxonomy): Eukaryota > Metazoa > Chordata > Chondrichthyes > Orectolobiformes > Stegostomatidae > Stegostoma > Stegostoma tigrinum. Next base: position 26,147,576 of record NC_081382.1, read on the forward strand.
ACCATTCAACTCCTGACCTCATTACAGCCTTGGTTCAAATATGGACAAAAGAGCTGAATTCCAGAGGTGAGATGAAAGCGACAGCCCAAGGTTGCATTCAACTGAGTGTGGCATTAAGGAGCCCTAGCAAAACTGGAATCAATAAGAATTGGAGGCAAATTCTCCGCTGTTTGGAGCCATACCTAACACACAGGAAAATGAGATAATAAAATGTGAGGCTGGATGAACACAGCAGGCCCAGCAGCATCTCAGGAGCACAAAAGCTGACGTTTCGGGCCTAGACCCTTCATCAGAGAGGGGGATGGGGTGAGGGTTCTGGAATAAATAGGGAGAGAGGGGGAAGCGGACCGAAGATGGAGAGAAAAGAAGATAGGTGGAGAGAGTATAGGTGGGGAGGTAGGGAGGGGATAGATCAGTCCAGGGAAGACGGACAGGTCAAGGAGGTGGGATGAGGTTAGTAGGTAGATGGGGGTGCGGCTTGGGGTGGGAGGAAGGGATGGGTGAGAGGAAGAACAGGTTAGGGAGGCAGAGACAGGTTGGACTGGTTTTGGGATGCAGTGGGTGGAGGGGAAGAGCTGGGCTGGTTGTGTGGTGCAGTGGGGGGAGGGGACGAACTGGGCTGGTTGTGGTTGCTGGAGGTCAGTCATCTCAGCTCCTACATTTCTGCAGGAGTTTTTGCAGGGACATGTTGTAGGCCCGAACATCCTCAGCTGCTTCATCAATGACCTTCGCTGCATCATAAGGTCAGACATTAGGATGTTCACCAATAACTGTACAATATTCAATACCATTTGTGACTCCTCCAATATTGAAGCAATCCATGTTCAAATGCATCAAGGTCAGGACAATATCCAAGCTTGGACTGATGAATAATGAGTAACATTCACACCACATTAGTGCCAGGTAATGACCATCTCCAGTAAGAGACAACCCACCTCTGCCCTTGATATTCAATGGTGTTGGCATCACTGAATACCCCACTATCAACAGCCATTGACTAGAAACTCAACTGGACATGCCATGTAAATACATTGGCTACAGAACAGGCCATAGGCTAGGAATACTGCAATGACAAGCTCATCTCCTGCTCCACAAAGCCAGTCCATCAGCTACAAGCTGTAAGACAGGGGTGTGAAGGAATATTCTCCACTTGCCTGGATGGGTGCAGTTCCAACAACACTCAAGAAACTTGACAACATCCAAGACAAAGCAGCCTATTCGATTGGCACCACATTTCCAACAATCCATATCCTGCCCCACTGACATTCAGTAGTAGCAGTATGTACTATCTAAGATGTACTGCAGAGGTTCACCAAAGATCCTTAGGCAGCCCTTTCCAAACCCACAAGCACTTTCACCTAGAAGGACAAGGGCAGCAGATACACAGAAACACCATGGCCTTCAAATCTCCCTCCAAGCTACACCGCCCTGACTTGGAACTATATCATTATCCCTTGACTGTTGCTGGATCAAAATCCTGGAATTCCCTCCCTATGGACATTATGAGTTAACCCACAGTACATGGACTGCAGCAGTTTAAGAAGGCAGCTCACCACCACCTTCTCAAGGTCCACTAGGGACAGACCAGCCAGTGACGTCCATATCCACGGGTGAATTAAAAAAACATAAGAGTCAGCAAATTGCATGGAGTTTGAGGTCCTCCCCCAACTTCAGCATTCCACCTTCTACATGCAAGATTCCAGAGGACCTATTAGCTGATAGTTAATGGAAATAAAAACACTAAGATCTGTGCTATAACGATAACTTACTGACATGCAGTAAAGAAATAGATGACAAGACCATAAGTATTGGAGCAGAATTAGGGCATTCACCCATTAAGTCTGCTCTGCCATTTGACCACAGCTGATATGTTTCACAACCCCATTCTCCTGCCTCCTTCTGTAACCTTTGATCACTTTCCTAATCAAAAGCTATCTATCTCTGACTTAAACACACTCAATGACTTGACCTCCACAGTTTTCTGCAGAATGGGTTCCATAGATCCATCACTGTCTGGCTGAAGAAATTTCTCCTCACCTCAGCTCTAAAAGGTTGTCCCTTCCCTCTGAGGGTGTGCCCTCGGATCAGAGTCCCTCCTACTCATGGAAACATCTTCTCTGCATCCACTGTCTCCAGGCCTCTCAGTAGTCTTTAAGTTTCAGTGAGAAACCCTCAATCTTCCATACTCCATTGAGCACAGGCCTAGAGTCCTCAAATGCTCCCCATATGACAAGCTGTTCATCATGGGATCATTCTTGTAAACTTCCTTTGGACCCCTTCAGGTCTAGCACATCGTTCCTTAGGAATGGGGCCCAGTACTACTCCCAATATTCCAGGTGTGGTCTGACCAAATCTTATACAGCCTCAGCAGTATATCTCTGCTCTTGTATTCTTGACCTCTCAAAATGAATACTAACATTGAATGTACCTTCCTAACTGCCAACTAAACCTGTATGCTAACCTTAAGAGAATCCTGAACCAAGTCTCCTAAGTCCCTTTGCACTTCAGATTTCTGAAGACTTTCCCCATTTAGAAAAAAGTCTCCATTTTTATTCTTCCTACCAAAGTGCATTACCTCACTTTCCCTTACTGTATTTCATCTGTCACTTCTTTGCCTACTCTCACACACTCAAGTCCTTCTACAACCCACTCACCTCCTCAACATTATCTGTCCCTCCATCTATCTTTGTATCATCAACGAACTTAACAATGATGCCCTGAAGTTCCTGCCTCCAGATCATTAATGTATTACATGAATTGTTGTAGTCCCAACACTGACCCCTGCGGAAGTCCGCTAAGTCACCAGCTGTCAACTTTAAAAAGACCTCTTTACCCCTACTCTCTGCCTTCTGCCAGTCAACTAATCCTCTATCCGTACCAGCATCTTTTCCCTGACACTATGGGTTTTTTTATTTGTCAGCCCCCTGTGTGGCACCTTCTCAAAAGCCTTCTGGAAACCCAAGTAGTGTTGCTGAACAAAGAGACTTAGGGCTGCAAGCACATAATTCCTTGAAAGTGGATTCACAGGTTGACAGGTTAATGAAGAAAGTGTTTGATATGCTTGACTTCATTGTCAGAACATTGAATATAAGAGATGGAATGTTGTGGCTGTACAGTACATTGGTGAGGCCACTTTTAGAATACTGCATACAATTCTGGTTGCCCTTCTATGGGAAGGATGTTGTTAAACTTGAGAGGGTGCAGAAAAGATTTACAAGGATGTTGCCATGGCTGGAGGGTTTGAGTTAAGGGGAGAGGCTGAATAGACTGGGTTGTTTTCCCTTGGAACGTCGGAGGCTGAGGGGTGACCTTTTAGAGGTTTATAAAACCTTGAGGGGCATGGATAGGGTGAATAGTCAAGGTTGTTTTCTTAGCATGTGGGAATCCAGAACTCGAGGATATAGGTTTTAAGTGAGAGGGGAAAGATTTTAAAAAAGAACCTAAGGGTAACATTTTTACACAGAGGGTGGGGCTTGTAAGAATGAGTGGTCAAAGGAAATAATGGAGGCGGGTATAATTACAAAGGTATCTGGATGGGGATATGAATTGGAAGTGTTTAGAGGAATATAGGCCAAATGCTGGTAAATGGGACTAGATTGGGATGCCTTGTTGTTGAAGATGAGTTGGACTGAAGGGTCCGTTTCCATGCTTTGTCAGACATGACATCCTTTGACAAGGCCGTGCTGACTTGGCTTTATTTTTATCACACACTTTCAAGTACTCCACAATCTCATTCTTAACTAATAGACACTAAAATCTTACCAACAGCCAAGGTCAGGCTAACTAGCTTATAATTTCCAGTCTTCTACCTCCCTCACTTCTGAAATAGCAGTGTGCCATTAGCTATTTTCCTGCCATCTAGGGCCCTCCCTCATTCCAGTGATTCCTGAAAGATCACCACCTTTGCCAACACCATATCCTGAACTGTCTCCTTCAGAACGCTGGGGTGTAGTCTGTCTGGTCCGGGTGATTTATCCACCTTCAGATCTTTCAGCTTCCTCAGCACTTTCTTCTTCACGTCTTCCCCGACTCTCATAAAGTTCTACTATGCTAGTCGTGCCTTCCACCATAAAAACAGATGCAAAATACCTATTCAGTTCCTCCACCATTTCTTTTCCCCATTGCTACTTCTCAAGCCTTATTTTCCAGTGGTACAATGTTTACTATTTCCTTTCTTTTATCTTTTATATATCTAAAGAGATTCTTGCAATCTCTTTTTATGTTACTAGCTAGCTTACCCCACCCCCCCACCTCTTACTTCTTTTCTAGTTGTCCTCTGCTGAATTGAAAGGCTTCTCAATCCTCTTTTCAATTCCCATTAATCTTCACTGCATTGTATGTTTAGATGTTGAACAATCAATTCCTGATCTATATAGGAAAATAATTGAATACAAAACAGTGATTCTAGTCATAGCTTCACTGTACTAATAAACTGCAAAATGGTTAGAAAGATGAACTCAGTGCATAGATGTTGTTCAGGAAAACCCTGCATCTTGTGGTATAATGCAGTGTGAAATTACTCTGCGATATATTTTCCACTGAGTTCAGAAAGCATGTTAGAATCCTAAGCCTGCCCTATAAATATAAGAAAATAAAGTTATTTTTAGTTAAAGCTAAAGCAAAGTGTTAAAAATGTGTCTTCTTTCAGGTTCTCATTTAAGCAAGAAAACAATTGAACCTAATAGAATTGTGATCATGGCTGTTCTAACTTGAGAAACTTGAGAACCATGGACATGATCAATCAATTCGAGACACATTTTACACATCAGCTTCAGTTCACACAGATTCCATTGCTCATTAGAATTTATTCAGCATAGGGAGAAGGAAGTGGCCATATCCCTACCCAAGATAGGAGCAGACAACATTAAGCACCATCTGTCAAACATTAAACTAATATTCTGTCAAATGAGAATTCCATAAATCAGTTGAAACAGGAGTACTCATAATTCTTTTGTATAATACATGTGACCTGAACATTTTCCAAGTTCTCATGTTCACTTAAGATTAACACAATTATAGAGCAAAGATGTCAGACAATCTACAATTTCTGTGCCAGTTCTTTGAAGTGTCATCCATTTATTCCACTTCTCTGATCTTTACTCATAACCCCACAATTCCTTTTTTCTTTCAAATATTCATCCAATTCCCTTTTGAAACTTGTATTGAAGTTGTTTCTACACTCCTTTGGGCATTTTATTAGAAATGTAACAATTGCAGCAATTCTATACAACCAAATTTATAGAGTCTTATGTTTATGAAAGGAAAATAATCTAAGAAAGGAATGTCTTACTAACATGTTAGCTGCCTTATCACCCTCCTTCATCCCTAATTTTCACAATTTGAACTTTAACCTGTAGTAGCTTACCTTAGTTTAAATGGGAAGGAAGATATGACACTTGGTTGTATTCAATTAGATCTTTTTATTGGGAAGAAATGAATGTGTCTATAATCTAATCTATCAAAACATCCTGAAACTTAAAGTAAGAGGTTCCAAACAAAGACAGATCAAATGACCAATAGCAGAAAAATCACTGGCTATGTTAAATATCATGCTTTTTTTTATATCATTACTTGCTACATTATAAAATTGGTGAGCTAATTTGTAATACTGCCATAATTTTAAGAAGGTTATGAAAATGTTTGCCGGGTCACAATGGGATTAATTTTGACATGTCATTAATCATTCTGCACTGTTTATGTATATGTGTGAGAGTTCGAATGATCCTTTCGACCAGCTCCAAATCTTGCTGCTTACAGAATTTGTGTTTAGTACGGTAACAATTTCAATATTTAAGAAAATGAAGGTGATTATTTTACCAGCAGATATTCTACATATGAACGTAAAGTTGTATAGTGATCCTGGAAATGTTCATTTCCAGCATGTTTGCTTTCAACAAGTCTTCTAAAATAATTTTAAGAATGCAGTAAAAAATTTAAGAACAGTCACCAATTACAGCAACAATTCATCTTATTAATTTGTAATTTCCCCAAAAGTCATATCTCTACAATTGGGGTTCTTCATAAATCACAGAAAAATCATATTTTATACATCTATCATGGGATGAGTTTTAATTGCTATGTTAATATTATAGAAAACCAAGTTTTTCAAACAAATTACCTCCAATTCTTAGAAACACAAATTACGTCAATCAGTATGAGCAGACTGCCGAATTTATTGAATGCAAACTGCTGTTTCCATCAGCAATTCCAGCTGACAGCCTATGTATATGTGAACTCATGACAATAGACATAAAAAGTCGGCTATGAGTTTTCAAATTCCATCATCCAATTTTAATATCAGAGACCATCCTGGACCAAAACGGATTTGAAACAAGGAAGAAACATGAACGTAAAACGGCTGCAGTGATCACCTAACAACAAATTGAGGCGTGTTCAGAAGACCAACATGGAATGAACAAAATCATCTGAACTAAAAAAAACTTTACCTAAAGACATTTAAGCAAGTCAACTCAGTCAGGTGTCAAGAAACTTGCATCTACTGTTTTAATTTCATTTGATATGTTACACTTATTGTACATGAAAGCATTGCCTGCAATTTTTTAGCTTGGAAAAACAACAAAACCAGAGTTGGAAATAAAACGAATTCCAGTAATTGCTTGGCAGCAGAGCAGTCAGTGAGGAAGAAAATGGATTGATGTCAGCAAGTTCCAGAAAACGTTCTCTCTCTTCCTACTTCCTTCTCATCATCTCAAAAGCCAGAACTGGTGATAAAATAAACTGGAGAAGATTCACTGAGGAGATGTTAACTAAACAGCTGTGGTTTCAGATTCAACTATAACTCAAGTACTGAGAGTACTTTTTAAACTGCGTATTCTTCATCATCTTATCATACCAGACCCTGTCACTTAAACCTCATTCATGTGTTTGTGTGTGTGCTGTTTTCTTTCTTTGGTATATTGGTAATAAAATTCTTCCTTCATTTTACTCCAGAAAAACTTGCAATTGGGCCCTTGATTCTGATTCAGTGAGTACATTTTAATTAAAATGTGATATATCTGCATGTTAAAAATAAATAAAAGTCTTTGAGCAACGAACCGCAGGGAAGGTTTTGAGAAGAAAGGAGCAATTTCTGCCCTGCACACCTGGTTGTAGCAGCACACTGAGATCACAAATTCTGCAAACGCTGAATTGACTGAAATTATAAGACCAACTTGCCTCTGCCAACTTGTGGAGAGGAGGATACTGGTTTGAAACAGTGTCACTTTTCACAGCACGTGGTACTATACGGGTTGTGTTAATTAATGTCTAAATTGGTGTAATGTAACACTTTCAACCAAACAGATGTCACATGTTCTGCATTTCATGCAAAGTATAAGCGCACTGACTGAATGAACTATTGACTATTATATATTATATGTTAATATAAAGAAGATAGTAAAGTGCTCCTATCCTAGAGATCATAGAATACAGTTTACTTTGAACAGCACTTTGAAGTCGATTTCAAGGACTATCTGTATTTCATGATTTCACTAAGTTTGTGAATTGAACGGAGCTCAATTACTATAAATTGAAAGCATGTTACATCATGTATATTTATCCTGCCTATACACTTCTTGTAATTTTTCACAATGTCATTGCATTCCAGAGTATTTCATCGTCAATTATTGCATAGTAGTTGTCATTTCGCACAAAGAATAAAATTAGTTAAAGAGGCAGTTAATCATTTTTTGTTGATACTTGCTAAGAATGTTGGCCCAGAGGATTTTTAAAATATTTTTTCAATAATACCGTGTGATCTTTTGCACACATATATCACATTTTAATTAAAATGTACTCACTGAATCAGAATCAAGGACCCAATTGCAAGTTTTTCTGACGTAAAATAAAGGAAGAATTTTATTACCAATATATCCAAGAAAGAAAACAGCACACACACAAACACATGAATGAGTTTTAAGAATGTGACAGGGTCTGGTATAATAAGATGAAGAAGAATACGCAGTTTAAAAAGTACTCTCAGTACTTGAGTTATAGTTGAATCTGAAACCATAGCTGTTTAGTTAACATCTCCTCAGTGAATCTTCCCCAGTTTATTTTATCACCAGTTCTGGCTTTTGAGATGATGAAGAAGGTAGTTTTTCACCTGCACTTATCCTTAGATTTTTAAACCTGATTTAACCAGCAGTAAATTCCAGTGTAAAAACTAAAAATACTTTAGTGTATTTAAAGAGCATTTGTAAGCCACTTCAACAGTTGAAGCAACAATGCATCTCCTTAACTGATCAGTTTAAGAAATTATGAATGAACACCTAAGAGTTTGAAAAAGAAACTGATTGTTAGAATATTTAATTCAATGCTGAATTGGGTACAGAAAGCAAAATATAGAGAGGGAAAGAAAGTAGATATTAAGACAGAGACATAAAAAAATCAAAATAAAAAAATTATGTAAAATTATTTTCTATTTTTTTTCAAAAGCTCCAAGCAGATCTAAAATCTGAATGAGTGTAATCCTACAATTATGGCAGTTGACTCTCAGTGCCAGAGAGGTTGTTTCACAATAATCAAAACTTAATCATGCTGTTAATAGGGTATATACAATGGAGTAGACAATCCAGATTGTTTTCTGGCGTGTTGAGTTCCCAGTTCTGAAGTGCAGAATTTCATTGCCGTTCGAAGTATTTGAACAGTGAGTCTAACTGCAGGATTCCACATTATTGTTACTCGATTTTGCTGTCCAATTTCCACATAAGTAATGTTGAATGCTAATAGCCTTAACAGCATTTCTGCAACAAAACTAACTCATTATACATTCCAATGGGAAGTACTTCTGACCTTAAAATGTGAAGTTTTGCCTTCCTATTGAGCTGATATGAAAATTACCAGTGTATGTTAGTTCAGTGTACCAAAGAAAAGTCATATTGGACTTGAAATGTTAACTCTCTTTCTCTTTCCACCTATGCTGAGTTTCTCTCACATTCTATTTTCATTCTAGATATCCTGTATCTGCAACACATTGCTTTTATTTGAGTGTAGATTAATCTATGTGGTGACTCTGACAAAATAAATCTGATGTTGAAAGTACTGTCATGTGATTCATAGCATTGACAATGTGTACGAGTCAATTGGAGAGAACACCTATCTCCATTAAATACCTTCCTTCATTTGAAGATCTACAAAATTTAGAACTTAATAGTAAAGCACTTAGCATTATAAAAATCACTGTGGATAATTCCATTGGAATGTTTTTCCTGACTTTTCTACTTGTTAGTTTCTGGCTCCATGTTAAATATTACAGTGAAGAGATTCATCCAAGTGATCCTTAAAAATCTTGATTTTTTTTTGTTTGTGTTTAAGAATATTTCCTTGATTTTGTCCTGTAATGTTTTTCCTACTCTTAGTCTGGCTCAGACAAGCAGCAACATCAACAATATGACATAATTTGGCATAAGCAGTTTTCAGAGGTTTAATAAGGAAATACTTATCATTTTGCTGAAGTCTGCAGACAGCGAGATCAAGCTGATCCTCCTGGGTACAGGGCCAGACCACCTACCTACACTATCATACATTCAAGAGGCTATTTTATTACAGTGCCAAAAGTCAAACTCTGCTGGAAACCTAATCATCTGCACAAGAAATACATGCTGAAAGCTTTGAAAGTGAATAATAAGGGTCAAATAATGCAGTAAAGACAGTTCTTCCCTCCCAAATCCATCTGTTGAGGTAATTACATTGAAAAAGCTTTTTTCTTCAGAAAGCCTGCATGATCTTTGTGTAATGTTTATTACAAGTCATCCCTATCCAACTGATTTGCAATTAAAAAGCACTCAATTTCAACATGCTTTAAAAAACACCATGGACTGTCAGGAAATCTTTTTGCCATAAATATGGCAACTTATAAGCCATTGGCGTGAATTCAGACTGAGGCAGCCATAAAGGACAGCATCAGAATGCTTGAGTAGGGGTTTAACAAACACCTAAACCAAAAAACTTGAGACAATATCAACATCAACTTCCATTTCTGTGTATTTGATGGAGCAAAACATCCCAAAGCATTTCACAACTTGGGTGTCAAACAAAACTTGATATTGAGCCACATAAGAAGTTATCAGAACAAATGACCAAAAGTTTGATCAATGTAGAGTCATAGGGTCATGCAGCAGGGAAACAGACCCTTCGGCCTAACTTGTCGGTACCGACCAGGTTTCCTAAACTGAACTAGTCCTATTTGCTTGTGTTTGACTAATATACCTCTAAACCTTTCCTATCCATGCACCTGTCAAAATGTATTTTAGATGTTATAATTGTTCCTACCTCTACCAGTCCTTCTGGCAAATTGTTCCAATGTATGCACCACACACTGTGTGAAGAAATTGCCCTCAGGTCCTATTTAAATCTTTACCCTCTCACCTTAAACCTATGCCCTCTAGTTTTGGAACACCCTACCATGAGGAAAAATCTTTGCTATTCACCTTACCTATATCCCTCATGATTTTATAAACCTCTTTAAGATCACCCGAGGGAGAAAAGTCCCAGGCTGTCCAGCCTCTCCTTATAAATCAAACACTTCAGTCTCGGTAACATGCTTGTACATCCTTTGTGTGCTCTTTCCAGCCTAATAACTTCTTTCTTATAGCAGGGTGATCAGAATTGTATACAGTAACTCCAAATTTGGCCTTATCAACGTTTTCTACAGCTGTAATGTGACGATTCAACTCCAGAACTCATTGCTCTGACTGATGTAGGCAAATGTGCCAAATGTCTTCTTTACCACCCAGTCTACCTTTGGTACCATTGTCAAGGAACGATATACCTGCACCTAGGCCTCTCTATTCGACAACACTTCTCAGGGCCTTACCATTAACTGTGTAAGTGTTGCCCTGGTTTGTCTTACCAACTGCAACATCTCACATTTATCTGAATTAAACTCCATCTGCCTCTCCTCAGACCATTGGCCCAGTTGACCAAGAACTTATTGTACTCTTTGATAACCTTTGTCACTGTTCACTATACCACCAATGTTGATGTCATCTGCTAACTTACTAACCATGCCTCCTATGTTCACATCCAAATCATTCTAAGAAATGTATTAGAGGAAGAAAAAGAGAAAGTTAAGGAGGAGAGTCCCAGAGATTTTGGCCTTTCAGCTGAACGCATAGCAACTAATGGTAAAATTTGGAGTGTTTACGAGGGCAGAATTGGAGGAACTCGGATAACTTGGAGGATTAGTAGGGCTACAGGAGATTACAGAGATAGGAAATGGTCAGAACATAAAAAAATGTAAAATGTAAATTAAACATTTAAAATAGAAGTGGTGTTTACTGCTTTAGTATGATTTTGTCTGTTTTTCAGGGAAGCTCAGGCCATACCTCAAGGTGTTTCTTTAAATAACATTTATTAACAACGTATGCATGATGATAAGGCAGCAGGCATCTCTGTTTAGAGTTGCTTTTGTCCTAAATTTTAGGCAATATCTCAGTTACATGAGTACTGAGGCCATGGTTACACTACAACAATCCTTGGGGGCTCATTGGGTTTTCTGTAAACCCAATCTCTACACTATCAGACATCAACGTATGTCAGCGAACACCAAGGTGATGGGTCACCAGAACTTAGGGTAGGTAAGGACACTGACAGCAAAGGTTTGAATAACCTCAATACTACATAGGACAATATATAAGATGTCAGCTAACATTGCAATAGCACATTCAAATCTAGAAATAACAAAGTTGTGGATGGGGATCTCAGCAACAGATGATTTGTGGTAAGGCAAAGTTGAGCAATGCTACAGAGGTGAAATAGGTGGGTTTTTGTGATGGCACAGGATGTGGTTAGAAGATCGTCTTCGAGCCAAGTATGACACCAATGTTGTAAGCAATCTGTTAAAGTCACAGACAATTGTCAGGGAGGGCAATGGAGCTGATGGCTGGGGTTTGTCTCAGGAGACAAAGACTTAGACTTTGATCTCCCCAATATTTCCTTGAAGCAAGTTTCTGCTCCTCCTGCACAACATAGAAATAATGGGAGGTTCAAGGGAGATGGTGATGATATTGATGACAGTTCAATATACAAAGTACAATATACAGTCATACAAAAGCCAGGTTCGGCCACATCTGGAGTATTGTGTCCAGTTCTGGTCGTCTCATTACAGGAAAGATGTGAAAGCATTGGAAAAGGTGCAAAGGAGATTTACTAGGATGTTGCCTGGAATGGAGGGAAGGTCTTACGAGGAAAGATTAAGGGAGCTAGGGCTTTTCTCTTTAGAATGACGAAGGATGAGAGGTGACTTGATAGACATGTACAAAATGAACAGAGGTATAGATAGAGTGGACAGCCAGGGACTTTTTCCTAGGGTGGAGGTAGCTATTATGAGGGGGTATAGTTTTAAAGTGAGTGGAGATAGATATAGAGGAGATGTTAGAGGTACGTTCTTTACTCAGAGAATGGTAGGTGCATGGAATGCATTGCCGGAGAGGGTCGTGGAGTCGGCCTCATTAGGGGCATTTAAGTGGCTATTAAATAGGCATATGGATGACAATATAAGGTAGGGGTGGAGGTTAGATGGACCTTAGGATTAGGGTAACAGTTCGGCACTACATCGTGGGCCAAAGGGCCTGTACTGTGCTGTACTGTTCTATGTTCTATGTTTGCACTAACATCTGAAACCTGATAAGCTGTTTGAATTGTCTCATACTAGAGCATTCATATATTAAATATAGGAGGAGGCCATAGATAGTTCCTTTTGGGTTAATGATGCATGAGCAGTAAGACAATCCATTTCAGCTGATTCTCTGGCTACAATTATATAGATAAAAATGGAACTGGACAAATGTAATCCAGCCAGCTCAACAAAGGTGGAGATGTTGGAGGTAGATGGTGTGGTCAGTTTGAGAAGAATCAGGAGGGATAACTTACCTTTCTGACAGTCATGAGCAAGAAAAAAGCAATTGTGATGAACATTATTGCACACTGTGTGAAAATGAATGTCAATAATTATAATTTATTCTTAAATACAATTTAATAATATCATCTGGTAATGATTGTAAGGGGAAAGGGTGACATTTCTGTGTTTCAGAAGGACAAAAATGGACTTTTCTTTCTTTAGCTATATTGAGTCAAGGGTTTAATTTATATTTTGCAACAAATGCAATCAAAATTTATTCTTGCATTGAGGAAAATATTGAGGAAGTTTTTCAGAACCATTCTGCAATGATGTCAGCCCTAAATGCTACCGTGCTCTTATAAAGAAAGAATCTTATAACATTCCCATTACACACAGGAAATACAGCTGTATTGGTAACCAGAGGTTACTAATGGGTTTATTTTGCTTGTTGGGAATTTCTCTTGCTGCAGTCATCTGCTACAACATGACTCATTTCCTCTAGTCAGGACTTTTTTAAGCATCAGTTAATGTCTGGCAGATTATCCAAAGAAGCCCTTTTGGGTATTTAATAATAACTAAGTCATTAATCAGGAATAAATATTTTACGATCATTTTATTACCAACCTAACAGAAACATGAAAGACGTACAATTACATAGCAGTTCTGATGAATACCAAGCTCCTCAAAGTACTTTACAGATAATTAGGTATTTTTGAAGAGTGGCCACATTTTTTTAATCTTTCATGGGCTGTGAGCAAATTTAGCAAACTAGCATTTGTGGTTCAGCTCCACATGTCCTTGACAAAGTGGTAGTTGACTGCCTTTTGAGCTGTTGCAATCCATCGGTCCAGGTAAATGTCCAGTCCTGTTAGAAAGAATCAGGCAATGAGAATCAGATAATAAGCACTCTTAGATAAGATAAATATAGAGATGCAGCAGACTTAGAGTAGGGCCAGTGTAGCTATGCAGACCAGTCTCCAGAACAAAAGTATAAACACCCAACACTGAGTGCATGAAGGCATAACAACGCAAGCTGGAGTCAATGGGAACAGTGTAACCCACTGACAGAGCTGTGACAGATCAAACACAACTTGACAAAGTTTGTTGCAAGATCTGAAGATTTGCACAGTTTTCAATATGATTTGCAATCATCAGTAATTATCCCTACTTCTGAAAAATGATGGAGGAAAGGTCATTGATGAAGTGGCTGCAGATGATGGGGCCAGATGAAGATGGTGTGGTATTGTTATAATGTAGAACTGGGTTGAAATACTGGAACTTCCTCCCTAATTTACATTGTGCGTCTATCTACACCACATGGGCTGCAGCTCTTCAAGAAGGCAGCTCATTACCACCTACCCACAGGCAACTAGGCTTGGGCAATAAATGTTAGCCAGGCAGCAATGCCCACATCCCATAAGCGAATATAAAAAAAGCTACTTGCTGATATAAGCAACAATAAGAAATGGTGAAATGCTGGGCTTTGGATTGTTCACTCGCCAAATAAATTAGCTATAATCCAATTTCCAGTAATTGAACAAGCAAATAAACAAGTCATACTTTTTGCACCCAAAGTTAGCTGACTATTATTAAATCAAAGAAAAAGAAATCCCATGAAGTTATTGCAATTCAGTTTTATTAGCTGCGGATTATGAAAATTGGAAAATTGGAGATTTGGATGCTTCTTGGGTTGTTTAGGACTTATTAAGTGACTGTTGGAACACCAACGTCAAAAGGTCAAAAAAGCTTGGAATTATCTGCTGCTGTTTACATGAAACCCAGTGACTGTAGGAGAAAAGCATTTGAAAGAGAGATATGAGGATGCTTAATGGTCTATAAATGCTGGGCAAACAGACTTGGAAAGACACAACTCAATTTGTGTTGTTTGGTGCCTATTAACAGCCTCTGAACATTTGGTTTCTGTTTGCCACAGCCTACTGAGCTGTCCAGTTACTATCTGTCTTTCTCTCTGTCTTTTTCTTAAACAGATACCTCAGTGAAGTATTTTCTGAGTATTTCAGAATGTTCCAGAAATAAATATCCCTGATCCTCTCATAGACTCTTAGACTCTATATGTTGAACTGTTAACTTGATCCTAAGATTGATGTTTAACTGAACATTTACTTGAACTGAAGGTCTTCCATCTGCTGCAGTCAGCAGCAATGGGATTTTGTTAACACTAAACCAAAGGAGCTACGAGGAAACTTATTCCACTCTTTTGATTTAGACTCTTTATCAACAGGCTTTCCCCACTTTTCCACTCAAATTTCTCTGGAGAGCTGTGTCACCTTGTCCTCGGTATGAATGTGTGTGCATCAGTATTAAAGAGGATATAGTTTATGTCTGCATTGTATGTTAATTAACAGCCCATTTTACACTTGTTTAAATAATAAGTTTGTTCTTAATAATCAAGTAATTTTTGAGTTTACTGGAGGAACCTACTGAAAGTCTCTTTTGTTCTGGATATCAGTAATACTATGAAACAATTTGATTATTTTGGTCATAAAGTTTTGATAAGACTCATGGAATAGTGGGGCTTGATTTCCAGCACATTTTTCCTGTCAGAGCCATAACAGCAATCAGAATGAAAGTTGTGTTCAGGCTAGCGAAATTGGAAAAGAAATCATAAAACTGTTTCTGGAAGAGAAATGGAAGACTTCAGTAAGAAATTAAACAGGTCAGAAAAGAAAGATATTACTCTAGGATTGAGTGTCTGCAAAATAACATTACTGAAAGAGGCTGAAACTTTTGTTTTGTAAAATTCGATCTGTCTAAGATATCTTATAGGGTTACGTTTTTTATCTTACATGTAATAAACTTGGTTTTTTTTAATGACTATTTGCAGTTTGGTGTGAAGATCTTCAATAACTGACCACTACAGTGACCAACTGCAAAAATTAAACTTTCGACCTATCAAGGCAGAGTTCACTCTGAGACCTGAGATCTAACTTGTCCTGTATCATCTTCAGTTGGCCTCATAATAATATCAGTAGACCAGACATCATCACAATATCCAATTCATTCTTGATCTCCAAGTTAAAAGAACAGAATAGTGGCATATTAACAGATATATTAAAAAAACAAAAAAAAAGCTGCATGTGTAATATAAACAAAAGAAATGGATCCACTATTTTCAATTCACAACACATTTACTCTTAAAGGGTAGATATCCAATCAAAGCATCAGACATATTCCCAACTAAAGTAGTCCTAACCCAAACCTGGCCCCAATGGAGACAAAGGATTGAGCATGACCCTATCCCTAAGTATGCAGTATGCCTAAACTGCATCACATTAATCTGACACCTGACCATAGACAAAGATCAGAACTGGCATTGAAAGCTGCCTTTGACTAACCATGATAATGAAATGTGAGGCTGGATGAACACACAGGCCCAGCAGCATCTCAGGAGCACAAAAGCTGACGTTTCGGGCCTAGACCCTTCATCAGAGAGGGGGATGGGGTGAGGGTTCTGGAATAAATAGGGAGAGAGGGGGAGGCGGACCAAAGATGGAGAGAAAAGAAGATAGGTGGAGAAGACAGTATAGGTGGGGAGGTAGGGAGGGGATAGGTCAGTCCAAGGAAGACGGACAGGTCAAGGAGGTGGGATGAGGTTAGTAGGTAGGAAATGGAGGTGCGGCTTGGGGTGGGAGGAAGGGATGGGTGAGAGGAAGAACAGGTTAGGGAGGCAGAGACAGGTTGAACTAGTTTTGGGATGCGGTGGGTGGAGGGGAAGAGCTGGGCTGGTTGTGTGGTGCAGTGGGGGGAGGGGACGAACTGGGCTGGTTTTGGGATGCGGTGGGGGAAGGGGAGATTTTGAAGCTGGTGAAGTCCACATTGATACCATTGGGCTGCAGGGTTCCCAAGCGGAATATGAGTTACTGTTCCTGCAACCTTCGGGTGGCATCACTGTGGCACTGCAGGAGGCCCATGATGGACATGTCATCTAAAGAATGGGAGAGGGAGTGGAAATGGTTTGCGACTGGGAGGTGCAGTTGTTTATTGCGAACCGAGCGGAGGTGTTCTGCAAAGCGGTCCCCAAGCCTCCGCTTTGACTAACCATGCTAGAACGCCCTGACTGAGATATTTGTATCATCAATAACCACAAGTGAGGTGCCAGAATAGTGGAGGTTGGCTAACATGGTGACACTATTTAAGAAAAGTGGTAAGGAAAACCCAGAGAACTATAGATCTGTGACCCTGACATTGGTGGTAGGCAAGTTGTTGGAGGGAATCCTGAAGGACAAGATGTACATGCATTTGGAAAGGCAGGGGCTGATTAGGAGTAGCCAACATTGCTTTGTGCATGGGAAATTGTGTCTTATTAACTTGATTAAGTTTTTTGAAGAAGTAACAAAGAGAACTGATGAGGAAAGAGTGGTGGACATGATCTATTTGGATTTCAGTAAGGTGTTCGACAATTTCCTCATGGTAGACTGGTTAGCAAGGTTAGGCCACACAGGATAGAGGGCAAACCAGCTACTGGACACAGAACTGGATCGAAGGTTGAAGACAGAGGTATTATTGTGGAGGATCGTTTGTTCTGACTGGAGGCCTGTGACCAGCATTGTGCATCAAGGATCGGTGCTGTGTTCATTATTTGTCATTTATATAAATGATTTGAATATAAATATACGAGGTATGGTCAGTAAGTTTTCAGAAGACACCAAAATTGGAGGTGTAGTGGGCAGCCAAGAAGATTACCTCAGAGTACAACTTGATCAAATGGGCCTGTGATCCGAGGAGTGGTAGATGGAGTTTAATTTAGATAAATGTGAGGTGCTAAATTTTGGAAAGGCAAATCAGAGCAGGACTTATACAATTAATGGTAAGGCCCTGGGGAGTGTTGCTGTACAAAGAGACCTTGGGATGCAGGTTCATAGTTCATCAAAAGTGGAGTTCCAAGTAGATAGGATACTGAAGAAGGTCTTTGGTATGCTTGCCCTGATTGATCAGTACATTGAGAATAGGAGGTGGAAGGTCATGTTGTGTCTGTACAGGTCAATGGTTAGGCCACTTTTGGAATGCTGCATGCAGTTCTGCTATAGGAGGGATGTGGAGGGTTTGAGCTTTAGGGAGAGGCTGGATAGGCTGGGGTTACTCTCCCTGGAGCATCGGAGGCTGAGGGGTGACCTTATAGAAGTTTATAAAATCCTGAGGAACATGGTTAGGATAAATAGGCAGAGTCTTCTTCCCGGTGTGAGGGAGTCCAAACCTAGAGGGGCATCGATTTAGGGTGAGAGGGGAAAGATTTAAAAGGGACCTAAGGGGCAACCTTTTCATGTAGAGGGTGGTGCGTGTATGGAATGAGTTGCCAGAGGAAGTGGTGGAGACTGATACGATTACAATGTTTAAAAGGCATCTGGATGGGTATATAAATAGTAAAGGTTAAGAAGGATGGGCCAAATGCTGGCAAATGAGACAAGATTAATTTAGGACATCTGGCCGGCATGGATGAGTTGGATTTAAGGGTGTTTCCGTGCAGTACGGCTTTATGACTGTATGACTCTAAGTACCCCCAGGGCTTCACTGAGGAAAACTCCCCCAAGGCTTTCAGACTTTGTGTGCTTGCTCCAGATATCATGTGTTTACTGTGAAGATAGAGGCCACCTGTTGAAGCTTATTATATTGATATATGCCAAAATACACTCCCCTTGATCAGCACAGTCGCCTGCCTGGTTGTACAAGGTTACAAATTGCCAATGCAAGTCAAGGCACTTCAGGTCAGGATGCATGCAATAGAACACCAGGTGAATGCATGCTGTGGAGTAAGGGAGCAGCCCTGACAAACAGCCGGGTAAAAGCTGTGTAATGGATTCCTGTCCCTGTGCAGTACCTGTACCCAATGCAGATCTACACTGTCGGTTGCCCTAAATCATTCTGCCCTGCAGGGCACAGTGCCAGTTTGTTGGAGGATGCCAGAATGGTGGTGATACCTCCCAAAATTCTGGTAGCAAATGTCCTGGTGCAAATGTACATGCAGCTGATGCTGATAGATCCTGCCCTGCTCTCCAATTTGACTGTGGCCTTCATGGATTTTCTGCTGTAAATGCTGAGTTGAACCTGCCAAGTACCCACTCTGGTTTCTATGTTGAGTTTTCCCAATGGCTACTACGTATGGCAAGTTTGATGAGATTGCAATTTGTAGTGAGACGGACTGTTATTATGTTGTTTAACCAGTAACAGTGAGTGTCAATTGGGAATTCATCGATGGCTTGTGAGAATCTAGATACAGCACTTAAGAAAAGTGAATAAGATGCAACAAGATGTGCTGGTACCTCTACTCACCTATCACCATCCCACCTACATTCCGCAGCCTGAAACCCCCTCTCTCTATTCATTTCAGAGCCCTCTTCCCCTCTCCCATTTCTGCAGAAGGGTCCCGACCCGAAACGTCAGCTTTCCTGCTCCTCTGATGTTGCCTGGCCTGCTGTGTTCCTCCCGCTCCACACTGTGTTATCTTGGACTCCAACATCAGCAGTTCTCACTATCTCCAAGATGTCCTGGTAGGCTTGACTATTCACCAATCTCATGCTGGAGCCCTAGGTCCTCCTGCTGTGCATTTGATACCTTTGCGGTATCAAGCAATGCACACTGCAGGAGTCCAGCAACTACAGAAATTTTAGATTGGCATAGAGAAACACAACCTAAGGACCTCACACTTCCCTTAATTAACTTCCCACTCGGTGCGTAGTCGTCAGTGTGTCATTCACCCCAAGTATAAAATTGCATGGAGGCAGGAACATGTCAAGGAGATGATCCAAAGTTTTTTGTTCTCACTGCAAACACCACCATTCATCTTCTGAGTCAAACACCAAATTGTGAGGAAATTTTTGTTTCAAAATCAATATCACTTCACATTATTTCATATGAACCATAATTAACATTGTTTAGAATAATTATAACAGAAAAATGCTACAGTGCCCCTGGCACTTAGCTGAAGGCTTGTGTTTACAAAATACCCACTAATTGTGGATTAGCATTCTGTATTTTCACATTTCAGCCAGAATACAGATCCAATTCAGACTGAAGGCATTTAAGTATTCCTTACTGCCAACATGCCATGAGATTAAGGAGATATCCTATTTCTTTCCCATGAGCAATGATTGTACCTAGAGGCATTGTGCACCAAGGCAACAGAGTAATATTGACCAACAACTGCATTACTGTACCTAAAACAGTTAATCCTTATTAAATAAATAATGTGGCAAAAGAAAAGGATTGCATGAGAGAAATTTTGAATTACTCAGTGAACTAAAGAAGGCATGTGAACATTTTCCTGATCCAATCTTTTATTACAGTTCTCTTTCTTTAGCTGATTGTTCTTTTTAATATGTTTTATTCAGATTGTGTAATGGCATTTATTTACTCTTAAAAGCTTCACCAAAAGCTCAGTGGTCAAATCATAATGCTCTGTTTTACTTATTCAGGGAAAGCAAGTGTCACTGGCAAGGCCAACGTTTGTTGCCCATCCCCAATTGCTTTTGAGAAGAAGCCACCCTCTTTCACAGGCAACAGAAAAGTTTACTTGATCTTTTCAGAATTCATTAAATCTCCGAGGGTCTTACAGGCCAGACCAGGTAAGAATATCAGATTACCTTCCTTAAAAGCCATTCCTGAAGTTGATGAGTTTTAGATACAAATTAGTTTAATGGTGACCATTTTTGAAACTGGCTTTTCATTCCAGATTTATTAATTAATTGAATTTAAATTCTACCATTGCCATGATAGAATTTGAATCTGATTCTGGAGCATTGTTCTGAGCTTCTGGATTATTAATGCAGTAATAGTGCCACTAATATACCATTCCTTCACAATGTCCCCCATCTTCACCACACCCCTCAATTCCCATCCTCCTCCCCTCTACCACTGTGCAATTCTGAGCAACATAAATAAGAACCAGGTTTTATCTTCAATGTTTAATTAACTGGGCTGAACCTGAAAGACTCTGACCATGATATTATAAGCTTCAAATTCTCTTAGCCAGCAAGAGTCATAAAGTCAGACAGCATGGAAACCGATCCTTTGGTCCAACAAGACTCAGGAACAGGCAGCTGGGATCAAGGGAATTCCTAGAGGTACATAGGGGATACAGGAGTTTACTGAAGAAGGAAATCAGGAGGGTGAAAAGGCGGCACAAGATAGCCTTGGCTGAGAAGATTAGGGTGAATCCAAAAAGATTCTTTGAGTATGTTAAAAGAAAAAGAATAACTAGAGAGAGAATAGGACCCCTCAAAGATCAAAATGGAACTGCAGGAGATGAGTGAAGTCCTCAATGAATATTTCTCCAGTGTTTATCATGCAGAAAGACATGAAGACTTAGGAACTTGGGGAAGTTAGTGGCAATATTTTGGGAACAATGCATATCACTATAGAGGAGGCATTGGAAGTATTAGAAGGCATGAAGGTAGATAAATCTCCTGGTCCCAATCAGATATATCCAAGAATCCTGCAAGAGGCTAGAGAAGAAATTGTAAGGACCCTGGCTGATACATTTGCGTCATCATTAGCCACGGGTGGGGTCCTGGAAGTGTGGAGAGTAGTGAATGTTGTTCCCTTATTCAAGAAGTGCTGCAAAGAAAATGTTGGGACTTATAGAGCAGTAAGTTTAACATCTATGGTAGATAAGTTACCTAAGAAGATTCTGAGGGATAATATATACATGCATTTACAAAAACAAAGTTTGTTTAGGAGTAGCCGCATGGCTTCATGCGTAGGAGATCATGCCTCACAAATTTGTTAGAGTTCTTTCATGAAGTGACCAGGAAAGTTGATGAGGGCAGAGCAGTAGATGTAGCCTATAAGGATTTCAGAAAGGCTTTTGATAAGGTTCCACATGATAGGCTGCTCTGGAAGGTTAGATTGCATGGAATCCAGGAAGGCTTAACAAATTGTCTATATATTTGGCTTGGTAGGAAACAGAGAGTAATTGTGGAAGGATGCTTGCCGGACTGGAGGCCTGTGACTAGTGGTGTGCCTCGGGGGTCAGTGCTGGGCCCCTTGCTGTTTGTTATCAATGTCAATTATTTGGATGAGAATGTACAAGGCATGATTAATAAGTTTACAGATGACACAAAGATCGGCGGTATTGTGGACAGTGATGAAGGCTATCACAAACTGCAGCAGGATTTGATCAGCTGGGGAAGTGGGCCAAGAAATGGCAAATGGAGTTTAATACAGATAAGTGTGAGGTGTTGCATTTTGGAAAGTCAAATCAAGGTAGGAATTACATGGTGAATGGTAGGGCCTTAAGAAGTATAGCGGAACAGAGGGACTTGGAGTTCAGGTGCACGGTTCTTTGAAAGTGGAAGCCACAGGTAGATAGGGCAGTGAAGGAAGCTTTTGGCACGTTGGCCTTCATCAATCAGGGCACTGAGTACAGAATTTGAGAAGTTATGTTGCAGTTGTACAGGACATTATTGAAGCCACACTTGAAGTATTGTGTGCAGTTTTGGTCACCTTGCTATAGGAATGATGTTACTAAACTGGAAAGAGTGCAGAAAAAATTTAGAAAGATGTTGCCAGGACTCAAGGGACTGAGTTACAGAGAGGGGTTAGACAAGCTAGGGCTTTTTTCTTTTGAGCATAAGAGACTGAGGTTGGTGGGGGGCTGGTGGTGGGCGGTGGTGTCATCTTATAGAAGAATAAAAAATCATAAGAGGCATGGATAGGGTGAAAGTACTCAGTCTTTTTCCCAGACTTGGGGAATTGGGGACTAGAGAACATCAGTTTAAGGTAAGAGGGCAAAGAATACATGGGAACCTGAGAGGCAATTTTTCTTACAAAGAGGGTGGTACGTATATGGCATGAGCTGCCAGCAGAACAACATTTAAAAGGCATTAGGAAAGGATTAGAAGGATATGAGCCAAGTGGAGGGAAATGGGATTAGAGCGAATGGGTACTTTGGTCGGCATGGATCAGATAGGGCCGAAGGGCCTGTCTCTGTGCTCTAGGACTCTAAGTTCATGCTGACCATGTTCCCAAATTAAACTGGTCCCACTTGCCTACACTTGGCCAACTTCCCTCCAAACCTTCCCTATTCATGATCTTATCCAAAAGAGGAATAAAGACAGGTTTTGTTTCCATGACCACTGCAGACGCTGAGTTGAGGTCGGGATTAGATAACACATAGAAGCTGATTAAACAACTTTTAAAAAGATCAGAAGCAGCAGGAACAGGAGGTTGTTGCATTACATCTAATGGTCAGTATGATAGTATACTTTCAAAAATCTTAACAATTGTGCTGAACATATTAATGCATAGGCTAGTGGTGTTCCAGATTTTATTTTTATGCTTAACAAGCCTTTGCCTTACTGAAATAGAATTCAACTGTTGCCCAGAATGTTCATTGAACAAAAATGCACTTTGACAAAGCTGAGGGGATAAAATCAGCTGTTTGCATACAGTTACCAACCAAAATGGCAACATCATAACAAATTATTTCCATTTCCATATTCTCCCAACCATATTTTTCACTGGTGTAATTCATATGGTAATTATTTGCTTTGTTTGGTTTGTTCAGAACAAAAATCATCATCACAATTGCAAGGTCCTGTAAGCCTGTAATCATCCACAGTTACCCTGCTGAATGTCCTTTTCGAGTGAATACACCAGTAAATTTCCAGATCCATTCCTACTTCAGTTGTTAACTTTATCTGATTAAATATCATCCCCGGGATTTACTGATTTATTAAAAATCTTCTGCTTCTATCTCTCTTGTTTTATTGTGTATAGTCCCTTATTTACTTTGTACTCGAATTGTATTTTTACTAATTTGCATTACATTAGATTTATTCAAGTCCAGAAGTGAATTTGTAGTTGTGTGATTTAATGAAAGGAATGTGAATTCTGGGACAACTGTAATATCTCTAAAGACCAACAGTAAAGACGTTACTGTCCATGCAGATACTGGGCTGTTATCAAGCAACCATGACAAATAAAGTTCTCTGAGGGATTAAGATTAAATTGTAAAATTGTGTAAAAAGAAATAATCAGTTTCCGGAAATCTATAGTAGTCAGCTGGAGTTTGCAAGGGATAAATGAAAGAAAAAGCAAAAATTAAATTTAAAACATCATTTTCAGCAGCTAGAATGAAATTTTGTAATGAATAATTCTCAGTAAACAAGATGGGTTTGTGAAATGAATTTAATGTGACTATCTAACAGGGCATTCTCAGAAATCTCGACAAAACCTATCCAAGCATAAGTCTTTCCTTCAGAGACACTCGGTCAGCACTTTCCAGCTTGGTTTTTCCCAATTTCTGCTCACATCTCATCACAAAGAGCAGGCCATGCTGTCCTCTGTTCCAATAGGCACCATACAAAGTGATGCCGCATTGATTGAAAACCCAAAAGGGTTCTTTGCCCATGGTCAGTACCTCTTTTAATTTGCCAGTATTCAATAAAAGCCATCTGTTTGTTACTTGTTAAGATAGTGAATGATGATCTCATGTCACACTTCACAGCTGTGCAGCCAAATCAAAAAGTAAATACTTTACTCCAGGGTAGGTCGAACTTTGCCAGGCAGGAAAAGGAGAGCATTCGCAACACAGTGAGACTTTCCAGGGCTTTGCTTTTCAGTGACAAAATTAACCCAGCTGCTCTAAACTATATATCATCTTTACCACATCTGCAAAGGCACTCCATCAACAAAAGCCGTACATGGAGTACAGCAAGGCTTACCCTTCTAGGCTGGCTGACTATTTATTTAAAGTAGGTAATATTGGAGACCAGGGAACAGCAGACAAAAGTGGGTATTTAAAGGACAAAATATCCAAACAAATGATAATATGTCTTGTTTTCATGGAAGAATAACTAAGAGAAATGCAGTTGATTCTGCAGATATCTTACCTTATATACAGTTACAGGGGTGACCTCCTCAGTAAAAGACAGAAAGAAATAGTTATTTAAATTTATATGTTGACTTTTGTGATTTTAGAACATCTCAAAGCCATTTGAGCCAATTAAATATTTTTGAAGAGTAGTGGCTGCTGTAATATGGGGAAATGTGCCACTCTATTAGTGCTCGGGAAGGTCCTGCAAATAGCAGTGTAATAATAACCAAACAAGCTATTTATTGATTGTTTGAGGACTAAATATTAGCCAGGTATCTTTTTAAATTGACACGCTTAATAACATTTTTAATCCTTCCATTAGTATGCAAAAGGCTTCACACAACTATGATCATGTAAGTATAAAATGGTGAGGAGCTACCATTGGAACTTTATTAGAGCCACTGACCAGATTCATTTCTAGACTAAAGGTTTCACCAAACATGTTCGCATCAGATAACGAAGGACCTGTGTAACTGATAAGCAGATTCAAGAAACTGTACTGTCTAGAATTTCCTCACCATTCGCAGTAGCTTCATTAGGCAGAGAATGATGTAGAGTGTGTCTGTGTGTGTGCGGATGCGTGTGTGTTCGTGTGAGAGAGAGAGAGAGAAATACGGAGAAAGGTAAAGCATACTATAGCAATTTGTTTTAACTATTAAAGAGATCAAGTGAAGGGCTAGTGTCTATGGCTAGTATAGCACTAAAGCTGAAAAAAAAGATGCAACATTAATGATAATAAATTGATGTTACAAGGATTGGCTGATTTGATGTTGGTACCGTAAAATATCTTGAATCCAGAGTCTTTAAGTATATGCAATTTCAGGACTGGAAGCGAAACCAAGCCCAATCTGAATTTTATGCATTTACCACAAAGTTTTGTTGTTATAATTAGCCTTCAATTTCTGTTTGTTAATTTAGCCCAATGAACAAATAAAAGGAAAAGTTATATAGACACAAGAAACAACGAGTAAACACAAATCAGTGTAGCATGAGAAAAGTTCAGGCTGAATATCTCTGACACAGTTAGCAGTGTCTGATTTGAAACACATGCCCCTTCTTTTCTGGCTGTCCACATTGTGTCAAAGTAGATACTGGTGGAGTTCTCTGACCAGCTACAAAGCTGAATAAGCATCTCTAATACAAACAAAAATTTTTTTGAGAAGAATATGTGCAGATATGAAATTCTGACTTGTAAACTACCAGGATATCAAATATTACTAATACATGCTGACTGGATTGAACGTGATCCAAAATATTTCAATGAAAATTGTGCATTCACTGTTCCTTTTTGAAATAAATTAAGCAAAATAAGAAAAGCTTTGTACAACAAAAATGCGTACATTTTAGCAAGATCAAAAGTGGTTTAGGAACATGTTACCCTCTGATAATATACTTTGTGCCAAATAATTCCCAATACTTTTAATACCTCTTTCATTGGATGCCAGCTATGTTAAAATATTCTTACAAAGATAAGCCTCCATATTCTAAACTAAAAGCCACTATTAAAATTATAAAAAGAAATGCATTGTACTATGAATGTTTCAAGGAAAAGGTTCATATTGTTTATTAGTTTTTCAAAAAGCCTGCATTTGAATTTCTTCAAAAGATAAATCAAAAGAAAGAATAGAAGAATTTGTATCAATATATGAATAAAAAACTACTAACAAAAAAAATCTAAGTTTAAATTTAAAAATGAGAGTTATCTCAGAGCCTTGTGGCCTCATTCATGAAGAATAGTAAAGTATGACTTTCAACTTGAATTACTGTTGCTGGTAGTTCTCAGAAGGATGTGAATATATCTGTAATTCTACTGAAATCATTCAGAACTTACATTTTGTGACAAATTTTTCGACTTTAAATACAGAAGGACAGGTTAGAGAATGGTTAAAAAAGCAGACAGAATACTTGTGTTTATTAACAGGGCAGAGAGTACAAGTGCAAGATGGTTACGTTGAGCTTATGTAAGACACTAGTTTGTCCTCAGCTAGAGTACTGCATTCACTTCTAGTGCCACTCTTTAATAAGGATGTGAAAGCATTGGAGAGAGTGCAGAAAAGATCATGAGAACAGTTCCCGCGATGAGGAACTTCAGGTGTGAAGACAGATTGGAGAATTTAGTTCTGGTTTCCTCTGAGAAGAGAAAGCTGATAGGCAACCTGATACAGACTGTCAGGATCATTAGGAGTCTGGACAGAGTAAGCTGGAAGAAACTGTTCCCAGTTACAAAAGGATTGAGAATGAGAAGACACACATTTAAAATTAGCAAAAGAAGCAAAAGCAATGATGAAAAATTCTTATTCTACAAAACTGTTAAAGATTTTAAATAAGGCCTGAGATTGTGGTAGAAATAGGTTCAATTGGGGTACTTCAAAAATGAATTAGATTTGAAAAGAAATAATATTGAGAGTTACAGGAAGAAGCATTAAATGCAATGTTCTTATGGAATGTAGCTAAAGACAGAATTGCACACTCTTGCTGCAAACCAATTGCACACCTAAAGGCTCTAAGTGATATGCCTGAAACATCTGAGCTTTGAACTGCAATTTAATCACCATCAAAATACCTTAATAATATATTTTGGGACACAATCCTACGTTCCAGCTTGTGTAGAAAGTCACTAGCATTATGACCAGACTTTAGGTTCTCTAAGTCACTACGGTTTCAGACAGAATATCCCAAATTGTCAAGATCCAGAGTGAGGATGGTTAAATTAGCTTCTCTTCATTATTTACTGGCTCCCCTGAGTTGATCGCAACAAGGTTAATTTACAAACAATCTGCTCCTTTTTGGATGTCTTCATCCCAGATTAAATAAATTTTAAAAAAGAAAGTCAGGGTATAATGCATTCACAAAGAATGAGCTTAGCTACTCATCACAGAAGAAATAATAACATAATATGTAATGAGTAAAAAGAAGTGAGTCTAGAAAAATGTTAATGAATGTATGGTTCAGTCTTTAGATTGTCAATGAAGGGTGGATAATAGAACATTGACAATTAAATTTGGGGCGGCACGGTGGCTCAGTGGTTAGCACTGCAGCCTCACAGCACCAGGGGCCCAGGTTCAATTCCAGCCTTGGGCGACTGTCTGTGTGGAGTTTGCACATTCTCCCCATGTCTGTGTGGATCTCCTCCAGGTGCTCCAATTTCCTCTCACAGTCCAGAGATGTGTAGGATTGGCCATGCTAAATTGTCAATCGTTTCAGGGAGGTGAGGGTTATAGGGGAATGGGTTTAGGGTGGGATGCTTCAAAGGGCAGTGTGGACTTGTTGGGCCGAAGGGCCTGTTTCCACACTGTAGGGAATCTAATCTATATAGTCTATATCAGGGTTTTTGGCTTTGCAGGTTAGTTAAAATCTTCTTGTCCTGTTTCCTTTTGACAGTGGATGACTGATAGTGCTCAGAGTGAAAGTCCTATTGTCCTTTTCCAACTGAATGCCTTTCCTATTGGCTTCTAACATTCAGAATGAAAGAGTCGTTTATCTGCAATACAGGGTGACTAGAAAACTTTCTTCCACTCAGGCTGCTACATATGAGTGCCCCTGCTCACCAGCACACCTTCTTCCCACATTACCACCCACAGACCATGGTTGAACTGACTTTTAAACACTGTTCTTCTATATTCTTATTGGGAAACACATAATTTATGTTTCTTGCCCAGGCCACGGTCACTTCTCCCATCATGATCACAGTCTCAAATAACTTAGATAATCAGATGAGCAGGAAAGCTGACATTTTGGGTTTGGACCTTTCCTCAGAAATGGGGGAGGGGAAGGGGGATATGAAATAAATAGAGATATGGGGAGATGATGATAGAAGGTGGATAGAGGAGCAGATACGTGGAGAGAAGTCAGACAGGTCACGGAGGTGGGGATGAAGCCAGTAAAGGTGAGTGTAGGCAGGGAGTTGGGATGGGGGTTTGTCAATGAGGAGGGAGGTGAGGGTAGATGGGAGGGAAGACAGAGAGGCCAAGGATACAAGGATGGGGCTACGAGGTAAGAAGTGGGTGTGGGGGTTGTTCATTGAGGTGGGAGGAGTGGATCAGTGGGAGAAAAGTCGGACAGGTCAAGGAAGCAGGGACAAGATGAGCTGGTCTTGGGATGAGGTTAGGGGTGGGGACATCTTGAAGCATGTAAAGTCCACATTGAGAGCATTGGGTTGCAGGGTTCCCAGGCAGAATATGAGGTGCTCATATTCCCCCTCCCAACTCCCCGTCCCACTCCTTGGGTGACATGTCTATCCTGGGCCTCCTCCATTGCCACAACAACACCACCCGAAGTTTGGAGGAACAGCACCCCCACTTCCTACCTACTTGCCCCATCCCCGCCTCCTTGATCTGCCCATCTTCCCTCCCACTTGCCTGCTCCTCCCTCTTCACTGACCAACCCCCATCCCATCTCCCTACCTACACTCACCTTTACTGGCTTCATCCCTGCCCCCTTGACCTGTCCGTCTTCTCTCCACCTATCTGCTCCTCTATTCACCTTCTATCATTTGCCATGCCTTCTCTCTATTTATCTCAGAGTCCCCTTCCCCTTCCCCATTTCTGAAGAATTGTCCAGACCCGAAACGTCAGCTTTCCTGCTCCTCCGATGCTGCTTGGCCTGCTGTGTTCATCCAGCTCTACACCTTGTTATCTCAGACTCCAGCATCAGCAGTTCCTACTATCTCTAACTTAGATTTGTAGCCAGGTTTTAGCTGTGTGTCCTTTTTTGAAAAGAAAATGTGTTACAATTTAAGTTTGATATGCCCATGCGTGATCTGGAATCCATGTTCAGGACTCTGGTGAAGATTAAACGCTATTGGATAAATATTGATAATAAGTTGGTGGGAACAGGGAGTGCCACAATAAAGAGGCTGGTAGTTGATCATGATCAACAAAAACAATTTGAGGGATGAGTATTTCACTCTCTAGATACTGGCCATTTCCAAGTACAGTCTATTTTCATTTAAGTGTATTTTCTACAATGACCACGTTTCTCTTGTGACTTGTGACTCTTTTTAAAGTTTCCAATAATTTTCTTTAAATTATGGTTTTCAGTTGAACAGTGAACATTGTGCACAGTCTGTGTCAGAAGAAGATAGCCAGATTAATGATTAACAGAGGACAATGGACATATGGACCATGTACACGGGGGTTGCTTGACAATCCAATCCAGTTTATAAATATCACATCCTTTACCATCAAAACAAGCAGTTAACCATAATACCAAGCATGTTAAGTCTTGCTGATGTGACATAATGATGCCCAAATATGGGGATGTTAGTTCCTGATGACAGCTGGAAAGATTTACCATTGGCATTTATCACAGTGCTGTTTTTCAATAAATATCTCTCTTACTGGCACAGAGCCTCCGTGGTCCCTTTATTACTGCCTGATCTGAAGCCTTCAGCCTTTGTCTATATAAACGCATCAGTTAGAATTGCTGCCTTTGTCCTACTGTCGGCCATCACTGTGAAGGAGGCGGCATCTCTGTGGCAGCAATATCACCGAATAATGAGTAGATGACAGAACACTGATCCCATTCACAGTTTCATGAGGACTAGTATGATGCATGAGACAAATCTCTCCCCAGCAGTCTGCACTACAAGCCTGACAAACAACACACTCCATTGAGCACAATAACCAGGGCCACTGCCCCCAGTCAGCCTTATGGCCTTTCACCAGCAGCATCAGCAGTGACATTTATCCCTTAACCCCTCAAGCAACAGTGACAAGATAAAGGATGTTTTGTGAATAGATAGATTTCCCCTTCTGAATACAAGCAAGGCACCACTTCAATATTTAAAATGGAAAATATGCACCAGACACAAATGTTATGGGGACTAATGTCTTTCATACAACAGTAATGCTGAGTGTGCAGCTGTTTCTTGAGTGACATAGTTCTATGAGTAATCTGACAACAGTGGGAGAGAAACAGGAGACAATCAAACAGCAACCAGTTCAAGTACATGACAGAGTGATTGATTCATCGTAGCATCGGGCCTCTCTGTCTCTGGCTTGTCTGTGTTCAAATATTCAAAGTGAAGGAAGACTGCCTTTAGCCATTGTACAATCGCTTTCTAGTGTCATGACGAGTGTATATCTTTTTAAAAATGTAAAGTTTGTTCCAATGCCCACCCCTCAGTCACAATAGCTTTCAATTATTTTTATCCCTCTTTAAAATCTTCAACTAAGGGCAGGAAATGGTCATGAAGGAATCATTGATGTAAAACTGCATCTTGTCACTTGCGTATTGACACGTGACACACACCACCTCTCGCACATGTCTTGGCCTGTCTCTTGTAACCCTGTAAACTTTTAGTTGTAGGAATTTCACAGATTTCTATTAAAACGCGTAAACCTTGTGAATGAATAGATTTAAGCTGTTTTTGCTCTATATCAAACTCTCACTGTTATGCTGCATGGCTTGGCTGGCCCTTTGTTTGAAGACAAGATAGAATTGGCTCAAAATGTCCTGCACGTGTCTTTGTTGCAACAGATGTAAATAACGGGCAGAAGGGTCTTCTGCTGTCGTGACCCCAGATCATCTTTTGCTTCTGGAAGGTGAAATAGAGTAAACAATGTTGCTGCAAATATTGGTACTAGTTTTCAAAACACTGTGTGACTATTCTTCTGTAGGAATTCTGGAATAATTCAACACACAGTGTTATGCAACAGAGCATCAAGAAGTTTAAAGGATTTGTCCATTTTGCTATGTATTTCCACACTGAAGGAATTATCTCTAGGAGATGAGTGGCTCAGTGAGTTG
This sequence comes from Stegostoma tigrinum, assembly GCF_030684315.1. NCBI lineage: Eukaryota > Metazoa > Chordata > Chondrichthyes > Orectolobiformes > Stegostomatidae > Stegostoma > Stegostoma tigrinum. The sequence continues at coordinate 26,179,000 of NC_081382.1, forward strand.
AAGTGAAAACTTCAATGTGCCTCCCTTGATATTTGCCAGAACATCATTTCGCAATGATACACTTCCAAGATTTAACTTGTGGTGAGACCAATTTATTACAGTCTTTTTGGAAACTAATAACTTTTAAAATAGAATTTCAAACTTCCAATTAATAGCTGAAAGAATAACTCAACAAGATTTCACATTTTAAAACATTTCTTATAACAAAAGGCTGAAAGTACTATTGAAAAAACACTATCTTTCTACGGACTTGTACTTTGAACTAGCGAATGGAGCCTTTGGCACAATCAAAACTTTCTACTATTAAAGTATATATTTTACCGCCCTTTTAAGTAGGCCTCAAATTCTCCCTAAACCAGTCCAATATGATTCGTAGCTCCAGAGAATCTACTTCTGATCTTTTCCTTTCCCAGACTGGAAACAGTAACTCTAGGGCAATCTTTCTCTTTGTGAGTTCCTTTCTGGCTAAAGCTCAGTAAATCATTCAGCCTCATTTTAATTCCCTACAAAATTGGTCTTTCCAACCTGACTAGGAATTCCGAGTTGTATTCCGACATGATGGACCACAGAAATGTTTAACTTCCAGCTGCACATTCCCCCTCCCAGACTCTAAGAGACTGTGTATGAGAGTTTTATAGAGTGTCATATAAGCTCTTCCACACTCAAAACTCATTTCCCTGGCAATGTGAATCGTAGGCATTAAGGAAAAGCCAGTGAACCTGACGCCATTGGTGGGCAAACTGAGATAACACGGAGTAGAGCGGGATGAACACAGCAGGCCAAGCAGCATCAGAGGAGCAGGAATGCTGACGTTTTGGGTTGAGACCCTTCCTCAGAAATGGGGGACGGGAAGTGGATTCTGAAATAAATAGGGAGAGAGTGGGAGGCGGATAGAAGATGGATAAAGGAGAAGATAAGTGGAGAAGATAAGAGGCAGGGTTGGAGCCAGTGAAGGTGAACGTAGGTGGGGAGTTAGAGAGGGGAATAGGTTGGTCCAGGGAGGATAGACAGGTCAAGGAGGCGAGATGAGGTTAGTGGGTAGGAGATGGGGGTGGGAGTTGAGGTGGGTGGAATGGTTAGGGAGGCGGGGACTAGCTGGGCTGATTTTGGGATGCAGTTGAGGGAGGGGTGATTTTGAAGCTTGTGAAGTCCACATTGATACCCTTGGGCTGCAGTGTTCCCAAGCGAAACATGAGATGCTGTTCCTGTAGCTTTCGGGTGCCATCATTGTGGCACTGCAGGATGCCCAGGATGTCCAAGGATTGGGAGGGGGAGTTGAAATGGTTCGCAACTGGGAGGTGTAGTTGTTTGTTGCAAACTCAGTATAGGTGTCGGTGGGTAATTTGTTGGGGGAGATCCTGCGGGACAGGATTTACATGTATTTGGAAAGGCAAAAACTAATTAGAGATGGTCAACATGGCTTTGTGCGTGAGAAATCTTGTCCTACTTAATTGAATTTTTGAAAGCAGTAATGAAGGGGATTGATGAAAGCAGAGCAGTGGACATGATCTATATAGGCTTCAGTAAAGTTGAGCATGGCGGATTGGTTATGAAGGTTAGACCACATGGAAACAGGGGGAACTAGCCTTTGGATACAGAACTAACTCGAAGGCAGGAGACAGAGGGTGGTGGCGGAGGGTTGTTTTTCTGACTGCAGGCCTGTGACAGCGGTGTGCCACAAGGACTGGTGCTGGGTCCACTGCTTTTTGTTATTTATAGAAATGATTTGAATGTGAACATGGGACGTACGGTTAGTAAGTTTGCACATGACACCAAAACTGGAGATGTAGTTGACAGTGAAGAAGGCTACCTTAGAATACAACAAGATCTTGATCAGATGGGCCAATGGGCCAAGGCGTGGCAGATGAACTTTAATTTAGATAAAGGCAAGGTGCTGCATTTTGGAAAAGCAAATCAGGGCAGTACTTATACACTTAATGAAAAGGTCCTGGAGAGTGTTGCTGAAAAAAAAAACCTTGGAGTACAGGTTCATAGTTCCTTGGAAGTAAAGTCACAGGTAGACAGGATAGTGAAGAAGGTGTTCAGTTTGCTTTTCTTTTTTGGTCAGTGCATTGAGTACAGGAGCTGGGATGTCATGTTGCAGCTGTACAGGACATTGGTTAGGCCACTTTTGGAATACTACATGCAACTCTGGTCCCCTTGCTATAGGAAGAATGTTGTGAAAGTTAAAAGGGTTCAGAAAAGATTTCCAAAGATGTTTCCAGGGTTGGAGTGTTTGAGCTGTGGTGTGAGGGTGAATATGTTGGGCCTGTTTTCCCTGGAGCATCAAGGGCTGAGGGGTGACCTTATTGAAGTTTATAAATCATGAGGGACATAGATAGGGTGAATAGCCAAGATCTTTTCCCCTGGATTGAGGAGCCCAAAACTAAAACGGTAGGGTTTAGAGGAGAGAAAGATATAAAAGGGATCTAAGGGGCAATTTTTTCACACAGAGGGTGGTGCATGTGTGGAATGAACTGCTTGAGGAAGTGGTGGAGCTGATACAATTACAACGTTTAAAAGGCATCTGGATGGGTAGATGAATAGGGAGTGTTTAAAAGGATGGGCCAAATGCTGGCAAAAGGGGCAAGATTAATTTCGAATCTATCCAGACAGAAATACTGATAAGCTATTCTTGATAGCCCAATTCCCTATTATCTTGGAAGTCAATTAACAGTTTAATCACCGTTTACGACTCAATATTTTTACTTCTTTCTAGTATTTTGGAAGCTCTTTGTCTATCTACTGTCAGCACACAACTATTACCAATTTCTACAAGTGTAAACAATTTGCACCTCTTCCCAATAAAACTACCTGGCCAAATTTCAATCTCTAAGTAGGCTTGATTGGTCAATTAGACTTCAGAATAGGGCCATATGGCCCTTGACATTTACCTTAAACCAAAGATATGTTTCTGAAACAAAGTAACTTTATAAACCTCATAACTGTCACAAAGCCAGTTTTCAATTTATGCTCTGAGTTGGATCTAAAGAAGCATTTATCCATACATTAGCTCTTTCGCTTCTGGGATTTGGATCCAAATGCACTCCGGATAATTAAAAAAATGGAAATTTGTCTCAGTAGCAAGGAGATGATCTAAAACATGTGAGATGCCTTAATTAGTTATAAGAATGTAAGAACCCCACAACATCAAGTTGCCAACAGCTTGGCAATAGTTTATAAACTCATGGGATTGCAGGCACCAGACACAGAAAATGTTGGATTGGTAGAGTTAGTTAGAGTTTGGAGAATGTGTGGAATTGGCTGCACCCACCCTAATGCAGAATGTTATAAAGTTTTGCTATTTAGTCCTCAGAAATTTTCAGCTTGTTTTGTGAAACAGAATTCATTAGTATGCCATGAATACTCATTAATACTCCAAGCCACTGCAACTGTTAAGAAAAACAGAAAACACATCTGTTAAACTGAACTATATATTTACAAGATATAGACCTGATGAGGCAGACTTCTTCCTCCAAGCTCCAGTGATTACAAACTTCTCCAGTATCTTGGATCAATCGTACTCAAGCCATTTCTTTGTACAAATACTTACAATGGAAAAGATGAAGTTTGAGCAGTCAACAAGCCACAGATCATGACAGCAGATCATTCATCCTATTGTAGCACTGGACCCAGGCTTTCTTGATCCCTGACCTCCACAGCAAGCTCAGTTAAGGCTGCTTTTGTCAGTTGGCATGATGTTCTGTTGCCACTCCTAGGAAAAATCTGTGGACAACTTTCCGGAGAACATTGAGGGAAGTATCACCAAGGCACGCTCTATGATATATCCAAAAGTGGGCAGATCTGATGAACAGAGTTTGAGTGACGCTCCTGGGTTCCAGGGAGTGTCACCCAGAACTTGGCCTCCAGAAGAGCAGAGCCTCCTGCCTGCCTGCCTGCCCATAAAATTTGGCATTGGATATGAGTACATATGTAACAATGTGAGAATACATTTGAGAGCAGTGACCCTCCCCTGAACAAAAGGATCTTGCTTTTAAGCTCTGCCTCCGCTTTTAGTCTGAAAAAACAAGATTCTGCCCAATGTTGCAGTTGTGGAAAGAGAGTACTTTATTGAATTTCTGCAACTGACCTGGTGTTGGACTGAGAAGTGAACAGGGAGAAACATCTCCCCAGTCTAGACAATTTTGATCTGTACACAACAGTCTTTCAATCCTTTGAGGTGATCATTTTTTGATGGCTATTCTAGTGTACACAGTGAAGAGTCTGACTGACAGAACCCAATTTCTCTATAAACAAGGACAAAGGTTAGGTTCATGCTCTGCCTACAGCTCAGATTGATGGCATCCAGCTGCACATTTTTGTATATAATAGCTTAAGATGCAGAATATTTAATAATTTTCGGAATGTTAGAATCTCACAGCTCAGAAAAAGTGGTTTCAAAGCCATCATCGCTGTGCCAGTTCTCAAGAACTTTCCTATTTGTCTTGATCGCTTGCTTCTTTCCCACAACCCTGCCAATGCATTATTTTCAAGTATATTTGCAAGTCTCTTTTGAAATTTACCATTAATGATGCTTTCCAAAACCCTTTCAGGCAGTGCCAGATGGTAGCAACTCTTTATGTGAGAAAGGCTCTTTTTTCTCAATATAGGAAAAGCAAAAGGGTGAATTTTCATTTTTAACCTAAAACTAGCTCATGACCCAATAACTCCTCTGGGTATTATATACAATATAATTGCCGTCACAGTTCATTTATTGTGGATTAATTGTGTGACCAGTATAAGGGTAATCTGAAGACAACCAATCTTACCAAACATCCCTCACACCTCTTTCAGATGCAAATGCTGAACCAAACTAAGGGCAAATGAAATTTTAGGGACTCTTTTCGGAGCAGATGGAGATGATCATTAAAGTAAAGAGTACAGGATTGTTGCATTTTCCCAGTTTCTGCCATCTCAGCTGTGAGGACTTCAGTCCTTCTATTTATCTTCAGCCTGTAGAAAAAGCTTCCAGTTATTTACAGCTTTTCCTATTGCCAACATTTGAGATAAATTTCCCCTGTAGGAATTCATAAATAAGAACAGAGACATGACACATCAAAGTCTCCACACACTGTGTCACTCCATGCTGAACAAGTCAACACAAACAGAAGCTGTCACTGTGTTTAATATGGAGTTCTGCTGCTGCCTAGTGGTTGTAACATAGTGTTTTCACCTGATCCAGAGCTATGTATTAACAGCGTTGGACAAATTTATTAGAAAATATCTATCATTGCATTTTAAAATTTTATTTTTAAGATTACTCACTAAATAAGCTCCTACCCCAAGATCACATCTTCTTGAATCACAGCTTAAAAATCAGTGTTATATCTCCACTCAAATAACAATAAAACTGAAACGTTAATGTACCAGGAATATTGATGTTGAAAATTTGCTATGTCAGCAGCTTTGGTATCACACCTATTCCTTCTTAAAATGTTTCACAATACTTAAAGCACTGAAGTGGGCCATTCAGCTCAAAGGAACCAATGCTAAAGTCATATAAACTTCCCCCCCCATCTTCATCATTTCATCCCATCAAACTTCATCCATCTCACCTCATTCTAATCTAGATACATTAAACCACTCTTTGGGAAAAGACTTCTCTCTTAAGTTTATTTTAAATTTATTAATGACTTTTTTATGTTTCCAGCCCTTAGTTTTTGTTCTTTATTTCTACAATTTATAATCTTAAAGCCCTCCAACAGGTTACTCCCCAAACTTCTTTTTTCCAAGAGAAAAGACAGCCAGTTTGTTCAATCCTTCCAGATCAACAACACCTTCTTGGTTTAATTAAACTAATACGGGCACCAGAAAGATTGAAAAGTAATGAGGAGGGAAAACCAAGAAATCATTGTGCTGTCAGGCATTGCATTACATAGCAAAATAAATGAAAGTGAATGTTTTGGAAAAACAACTGTTGGTATTTTGTGTCAAAGAAATCTGAACACAATTCCATGGTAAATAAATTATATAATGATACAAAGTTATCATATGCACAAATTACCGACAGCCACTGATCCAACAGCCACATGGGGATATAGTGCAGAGCTTAGTTGTCAATGGAGCTGAACCCTGTCATGGTGCATACACATCACATCGTCCAGGGTCCAGTGAGCAAAGGCCACAAGGGGAAAAATCAGCAAATAAGGTGGAAAAGTCATATAACAATGTAAGTGAGTGAGAGTTACTGATATCAACTAAGAGACAGACTTCATTACTAATGAAACAAAAGCCGGCTTACTTAAATAAGGGACACTTTTAGGCAATGATCTAACTTTTACTTCAGTTAAGAGATATAAGAACAGACAAAAGAAAATATTGCATTGAGACTGTCTAAAATAAACTCAGAAATTGGTGGAGCTTTGTGTAAGGTTTTGCCTTAGTTAGTACCAAATTTGCTATCCTGTATCAATCATTTCTTACATTCTCCATCAAGAAGTATATAGAGATTTTTGTACATTAAAACTAATTTTCCTTGAAATTTATTTATATTTTTTCCTTCATCTCCATTCTCTCTTCTATCTCTTAAGCCTATTCCACTCTTTGTCTCTGCCCACTAATTCTGCACTACCTACAAATACCCTGGTGCCTGGAAAATATTTTGCTTTTATTCCCTGTTGGAAATCATTGTCTTCTTCCCAGGACCCGTATATCATCCCTTTTCCATTAATTGGCAATGTATTCACACAACTGCTGAGCCCATTCTCTTTAAGTTAGTCTGAGCTAATTAAAATGGTGAACAGGGAGAAAGTTGCACAAAATTTCCAGCATTCAGAATACAGCAGCACATGGGACACAAGGCACAAAGCTAACTGACTAAATAGGGGTCAATAAATGCAAGAAGAAGGTGGAGTACACTTGATATGAGTAGACTGGCAAATCAGGAGCAAGAGAGCAAATTATAAGGTAACGAACAATTTTGAATGGGATAACAATGTTTTTAGACTGGTCGAAGAATTCTTCCTCATTTAAGCATTGTGTGATTCTGTGAAATTGATGTTCTGGAAATCTAGCCAATAGGCAGAGCTGGATAATGGGGAAAGGAAGCCAGTTGGATCGTTTTAAAGGCCCAAACCAAGAATAAGAAAGCTGCTGCTAGAGTGCTCCTGATCTTCCCAGTTTGAACAGAAAGGTCCACTAAAATTCCAAACTGGAGCCTTGGACTCTTTTGCTGATGACTCCAAGGGAAGAGGCAGTTTCCTACCTATATGCTCCCCATAGATTTGCAACCATGACTTCCCGTAAGCAAAAAATGTTTAATTTGAGTATGTTATCTGAGTAAAAACAAAATTGAATATGTTTATTAACTCCAGAGACTTTTCAACTTTAGTTTGCTTATAGGCGTCATTTTTCTACTGAAGATGGAGCGAAAAGTTTATAAATGATTCATGACTAATGATGCTAGTGTTGTTGTTTGATGAGCTCTCAAAAAATCTGAGATTGTTTGTGTTCCATGTCAAAATGAAAGCCTAGACGCCTTCTATGTTGGGACATACTTGCAGTTCAGTTATGTGGCACAGGTCCCAAAGCACTGACACCAAGTGGAGCCAAGTATGAAACAGTGGCTCCTGTATACCATGTGACTTTTTTTTGATTGATAGCAGGAAATTTAATGTGATTGACAATAGTCTTGCCCTCTGGTAGGTGAACTGGAAGACCCTTACGCACCTTTTTTTTCAGGAAATTAGGCAAATAACTGAGCAATGGCGGGCCTTCTCCGGAATCAAGGATCCTGGGATCAGAAGTCCCACAGAAGTCCCTACAAACACCACTGGGGAGGTAGCCACCCATGGCCCACGGTTATGAGGGAGCCACGCCACGGGTGAGTGATAGTAGTCACAGGATGGAGGTTACAGTAGGGATGGGGTTCAGCAAGAGAAAGGGGTTTGTTCTCAAATGGCAACCCACTTCCTGATGCCAGGGTCATAAATCAGGCATTAAAAGATTACCCCTTTCATCTTCCTCACCCTGGAAGTTTGCAATACATTACTTCCTTTTTGGACTTCCCATATGTTCAGCTCTGGATGAATGGCTGGTGAAGTCCGTAAGTAGGCTTTAATTGCTCAGTCAAAAGGTTCAGTTGGCAGTGAACCAGACAGTGCCCACAATCCTTCAGGAGACAGACTTAATTGAGAAAGAGTCGGGAAGACAGTCGGACACTAACCATTCTCCTGCCTGATTTAATGACCCCCACGAAGGAGATCATTAAATTGCATCCTCCCATTTTACTATTAATCTTGTCAAATATTGTTGCATACCTGAATAAAATTTTGGTGTTTAAACATATTATTGATAGTTGCAATTTCTAGTTGTTTTTAAAAGAGATGAATTTGGAAACTGGAGATGCTGATAGTAGACAAAGTCATGGTGATAGTTAACCAAGTATGATTCAGTGTTGAGCTCACATTGACAATTTTTGACAGAAAAGAGGCTGGTTTTCAGAACAATACAGTTTCTGCTGCTCCAAAGACAGCCACATGTTAGAAAAAGGCAGGTTATTTAACTTACCCCCTTTCTTTGCCTAGGATACCATTTATTCAGATGGGACAAATAATGTATACATGATAATACACCCATTAATTAATACATCCTAAGTAGTTTAAACTATATTCTGAGCATTGTCAGGCTCTTAGGGAAGCGTTTGGATTTTTGGAAGTGAAAGAGAAAGCAAATGACATAAGGTGAATAATTTCTTGAACTGCCGAGCAGTCTTTGGGATTTGGCAAAAATGCAGACCTACAATAAACTAGTCAACCCATAATACTCTTCCTTCATATGTTACAATGCAAATAAAAACATTATATATCTTTATGAAACAGGATTCAGAAATCATGGAGGAGTTGAGCATGAGGCAATATTAAGAAATATATTATATAATCAATTCACACCTTAATTGGTTCATTAATTGTTATGGTCCTAGCCAACGTTAAGAATGGAAAATCAAATCCCAAAATTAAACTTGGCTTGATGGATCATAAGTTTAAATTTTGTAATTTTCTTGTTCTGCTGGTCACTCGCTGAACATATTCAATAGAAGCTGCCAATGTATTTTTAGCAAAGAACATTGATGTTCATTACACAAAAAGGAAAAAGCAGAGTGTATCACTCTACACAAACATTACTTGAAACAGTCTTAATAGAAATATTAGAAATAGATATTAAACTCTTTCTCCCTCACCAACGTTAATGCTTAAAATCCTGAACTTTAGCAGAGAGTGAACCTTTCTCTACTTTCATGTTCAATGGGCATAATTGAAATTACTTTTTCTTTGGCAAACTTCAGCTTTTATTCAGTGCTATTTCTTTACTTAACGTCCCTTTCTGAGACCTTTAAACAAGCTACTAACACACTTAGCCTATTTCTTAATGTGGGCTCTGTAACTCTTCTTCACAGCTTCTGTTTTTGGATCTTTTCGCTTACTAACTTTAAGCCACCTAAGACTTTTCTTCTGCCCTGAAGGTTTTGAAGACTGTTAATCTGTATTTTTGCTGTTGCAGGTCTTTTCTCTCTGAATGACCTGCCTCTCTCGCAAAAAGAATCCCACATGTGCAACCTTTCTAAATTGACTTATTTCTGTCTCTGTCTCTCTGTATCATTGAACAGCTTGCTGTTCAGCAACAGTCCAATTTTTCAATTCTTCCATCCTTGTTTCTAATGTGCTGAACTGTGTACCTCAAGCTCTACCAACACTGTAAAGCTTCAAAATAAACACATGTTTCTATAAACTTCCTGAGATCCTGCTATCAGTCACAGAATTCAAAAATAAAAATAAAACTGTGTCTTGCTTCTTCATACACACAATATAGAAACACAAATCAACCATAAAGGCTATCCACCACTTCAGAACTCATGTTCCCAAATTATAGTAATATATTCATGAACCTTCATGATATCATATAAACCATGTCTAGATGTTTTACAGCTCCATGGTAGAGGTAGGTGAATGGGAAGATTATGGAATACGTCCAAGGCAGGTGGATTTGAACCCAGACCATTTGTTGCATTCATAGGGACACAAACCACGAAACAAAAAAAGTCTCATGTTGCTAATGCTGAAGTCAATTTGCTAATAAAGTGTTGACAATAAAGCAATTAGTGGATGGGGAGAAATGTATTCAGAATGGATTAAAATGTGAATCAGGCAGCCATCATACCCTGCTCACAATTAAGCCGATAGAAGAACAACAAGATATTGTGTTACTGGGTCTCATGGTTCAGCAATACAGCAGCTCCAGACTTGAGAGTAAACAGCATTTGTTTTTAATGAGAATAATTCATTGAAATGTGCCCTTTCTGAAATAGATTCAAATATTTCTTTACTGAGTCTAAAGATAGAAAAATAATTTATTAAGTATTTACAGCAGCTTTCTGTTCCTGACTTCTTTCCCAATCTCTAATTATCTCAAATGTGTAGCTTATTCTCCACAACATCCACTAAACAGAGTCAAGTACTGCTTACTTGAGGAAGCTTCTCACATCATAACCATGACGCAAAAATAAAATGTACCAAATACAGATTCTTAAGTGCAGGGTTGAAATGAGAATATATGCTTGCACTTGGTGGCATATTTGTAATTGGGAGATCTCAGCAATGTTCTTGAGGTCTGTCTTGCAGTGTGTTCAATATCAATTATTTGCCTCATTATTTCAAGTAGCATTCATATCTGAAATCATCATCTAAATATGTTATTTTGCTGTGTCCTATCCATTATTTCCCTTGGAGAATGCAAAACAAAAATTTTGAAAAGTCGATTATACACAACCCAGAATCGGTAATGTGAGCCACTTGCCCAGTGATAATCAAGATTACAGTTAAAAGGTAAGTGTTATTATTATCATGACCTTGTTGGGAAGAGTGCACTGATGATTGAGCACCACTATTCCACAAGTCATCAAGAATGTATAAATGGCCAAGTGAACCAACTGAAGAGTTAATTTCATGGAGAGAAAGCAAGCGATCATTTCGAGTCTAGATGACTCTTCTCTGAAGACTTCATTTAGACTTCAAACATTAGCTTGCTTTATCTCCATGGATGCTACCTGACCCATTGTGATCTCCAGCACTTTTTGTTTTCAGTACAGATTCCGCCATCTACAGTAATTTGCTCCTGAATAGCCAATTTGCTTGACTGATCATTAGCTTAGATAAATTAAACTCAACCAGGTTTCATTGATTAAACAAGAAAAAAGCTTATTAATTACAAACAAACTTATCCTTTAATGAATTGGTAAATGGCTTGTTAATTACCAGTATGCAAATATAAACTATACCCCATTTAAACCCGAACATGCATACATTCAGCCACAAATAAACAAACAAGGCAGACAATTCCGCAAAAATGTAATGGGTGAAAAATTTGTTAAAAATGAAGAAATTCTGTAGATCAAAAGTCCAAACTGCAAAGGTGAAATAATCTTTCACACAGTTCTTTTTGGTTTTGTGATAATATATCATTGTCACCTGCAGAAGATCGTCAATAATAAAGCCAGTCAGTTAGCCCTACATCTTTCCTTGAGTTAGAAATTCTTCTGTTCAGACCTTTTGAGTGCTTGTTTTCTTTCAGGACAAATGAGAGAGAGAGAGAGAGAGACCTCTCCTGTTTTGTAGGCTTTTTGAGATCTGAATGTAATTACTCCCTCTTAGTTCTATGACAAGCTAAGGAACAAATGACATTGCTAGGTATAGCCTGTAGGTTACGATAAGTGGGAAAGATGTTGAGGAACAAATTTGCAAGCAAGTTATAGAGAGGTAAAAAATGGTAGTGTAGTTATTGTGGGGATCTTTAATTATCCAAGTATCGGCCGTAAAACGTATTAATGTAAAGGGCAAAAAAGGGACAAGAGTTTCTAGAGTGTTCAGGAGAATTTTCTGCAGCAATATGTTTACAATCTAACAGGAAAAAAAGCACAACTAGACCTGGTTCTGAGAGATAAAGTGGGGCAAGTAGATCCAGTGAATGCAGGGGGACATTTGAGGGTTAGTGATCACTGTTGTGAGGTTTAGAGTAACTATGGAAAAGGATAATGAACAATTCAGAATAAAAATAATTAACTGGGGGAAGATCAATACAAATGGAGTCAGAATGGACATCAGTGTCAATGTCTAGCAGGAAGAATAATAACTTTGCAATGCACCACTTTCAAAAGACAAGATCGTTCATGCATAGTCAAAGTATATTCCCAGAATCACAAAGTGTTATGGCACAAAAGAGAGCATCCAGCCATTGTGCCCACAAATATTCATCATGACTCAATACTATTCTCTTGCCTTTTCTCATTCACTTGCACATTGATTCTAGTCAAATAATCCTCCAATGCCTTCTTGAATACTTCAACTTAACTTGTCTCCATCACATTTACAAACTTGGCATTCCAGGTCTGAAGCATCCATTTGTGAAATAAAAATCTCACATCACATTTGCTTCTTCCGCAAATCAGTTTAAATCTGTGACCTCTTGGGAAATATTGGCTAATCAGAGCAATAGTACTGATGTGATGTGCACGGACTTCCAGAGGGCATCTGATAGCATGTTGCATGACAGACATGTGTGCCACATTAGAGCTCATGGAATAACAGGGTCAAAACAGCAACATGGATACAAAACTCTGAGCAACAAGAAGCAGGGAGAATGATTAATGAATGTTCTTTGGACTCAGGTATTGGGTAGATAGGTGGCTGATGATGTACAATGCAAGAAGTGAGAGGTGATACATTTTGGTTAGAAGAGCATGGAGCGACAATATAAAATGAAGGGTACAAATCAAAAAGAAGTGCAGATATAGAAGAACCTGCATGTATGTGTCATTGAAGGGGGTAGGACATGTTGAGGGAGCTGTTGAAAAAGCACATCCAAGGTTTTACTGATAGAAGCATAGAGTACAACAGCAGAGAGTTTACGTAGGGCTTGTATAAGACACTAGTTTGACTATGTGGTGCATTCTGAAGCAGGACAGTGACAAGATGAAGGTCATGGTACATACGGGTGCCAACAATATAGGTAGAATGAGGAATGAGGTTTTTGATCAAGAATTTAGGGAGCTTGGACATACACTAAGCAGCAGGGCCTTAAAGTTGGTAATCTCTGGATTACTTCTGATGTCACATGCTCATGAATACAGAAACAGGAGAAAAATCCAGATGAATGCATGGCTCAAGAGTTGGTGCAGGAAGGGAGGTCTTAGATTCCTGGATCACTGGGAAGGTTTGTGGAGAAGGTGGGACCTGTACAAGTGGGATTGGATTGCACCTGAATCAGAGTGTGACCATCATTTGTTTGGGTGTGTTTGCTAGTCCAATTGGGAGGAATTTAACCTAACGCAGCAGGGGGAAGGGACACAGAGTGTTAACATATAAGGAACACAGCATAATTTAGTAAAAGGGCTGAGATGGAGGGAATTCAACCATGTTAATTTTCGAGGAAGTAATGTCAGGCTGGATGACTTCTACTTTGCTGCTAGGGTTAATATAGGTACAACAGATAAGTTAAAAATATTGGAATGACCTCTAGTTTGCTGCTTAGAGTATTATAGGTATAGATAAGTGAAAAGTATTGTTTTGCACATGGAATTGCAATGTTGTTGTTGTCATAGAGATATGGTTGAGGGAGAGAGTATAGCATCTTTCGGCAGGACAAGGAAGGCTGTAAAAGAGGAGGTGGTGGTATCACAATGTTAATTAAGGAGTCAGTTAGTGCAACAAGGAGAGATAATATCCTGGAAAAGTCTTCAAATGAGTTTTTGAGAGTAGAGAGGTAGGAATTAAACAGGGCAGTCACCCTGCTGGGACTGTATTATGGGTCCCAAACGGCCAGTGTGCAATAGAACAGATATTTAGACAACTCACTGATGTGTGTAAAAACAATAATAAAGTGATTAAATGAGTGGATTTCATCTTCGTCAACATTAATTGGGAAAGCCTTAGTGTAAAAGGTTTAGTGGAAATACATTTCTTGAAATGTATTCAGGAAAGCGTTGAATATCAACATATAGGTTGGTCCAACAAGGACAGTATTCAAGTTGGTCGTGGGAGAGCAATTTAACGACATAGAGCACAACACTACATACTTTGTAATAGGAAAAGAAAAGGATGGTCTGCAAAAACGAATTTTTAATTGGGGGACGGTAGATTTTATCCGGACCAAGCGGGTAATCTGTGCATGAAGCTGAAGGACATTGGCAGGATATTAAATGAGTAATTCGCATTTATTTTCAGTTTTCAGAAGGAGGATGTAGATAGAGAATTCAGGAAGAGTGGCTGTGAGTTTTGTGAACAGTTTGACAGAGGGAGTGAGCAGGTATTAGAGGCTTTCGTGGGCTTAAAGGTGGTGAAATACCCAGGTCCCGATGAAGGCTGCTACGGGAGACAAGGGAGGAAATTACAAGGGCTCTTGCCCAAATCTTTAGATCATCTCTGACCACAGGAAAGGTGCCAGAGTACTGAAGAATGGCTAATCTGGTTCCAATTTTCAAGAAGGGTGGTAAAGATAAACCAGGCAATTACAGATCAGTGAGGCCCAAGTCAGTGGTAGGGAAACTACTGGAGAAAAATCTGAAGAAAAGAATTAGTCTCCACTTGTTTTGATCTGGAATAGTCAACATAGCTTTGTCAGAGGGAGGTCATGCCAAACAAATTTGAATGAATTTTTCAAGGGGGTGAATAAGTTTGTAGATATGATTGATGCAGTTGATGTGGTTTATATAGATTTTAGCAAAGCCTTTGACAAGGTCACATATGGGAGACTGATAAAGAAGATAAAAGCATATAGGACCCAGGGTAATTTGGCAAGTTATTGGAGACAGTCAATGGATGTAGAAGGCTGTTAATATGGCTGGAGGCCAATGTCCAATGATGGACCACTAGGATCAGTGTTGTGTCTCTTATTGTTTGATGCATATGTAAACAATGTGGAAAAAACATGTGGAAGGAATGATCAGTAAGCTTATGGATGACTTAAGATTGGTCAGGATGTTATTAGTCAGAAAGAAGGTCTTAGATTATAGATTGAATGATCAGATGGGTTTGGATGAGCACTTGAAATGTTATAACATTCAAGCCTGTGAGCCAAGTGCTGGAAAGTGGGACTAGAGTAGATTTTGATTAGTATTTGTTAGTCCAAAGGTGATGGGCTGGAGTATGAGTCCATTATTCTATAATACTGTAGCACTGCCTCAGTAGTGCCTCATATGGCAACCCAGAAAATGCACTCAAATATCTGAAGTGATACTTGAACCCACATAACTTTCTGACATTGAAAGCAAATTGCATTTTAAAATCTGAGATGAATGTACAGACAAAAATCATGACAATAGAAGACAATATTTGTAATTTGGGAATGTTATATACCCATTTGTTTTCTCTAGGAAGGTACTTGATTTGTTCAATGTGGCAATCCTGAAATCCAAAATTTCTTCTGTAAGGGGTTAGAATGTAAAAATGTCTTGTTTCGCCATGAATTCACCTAAATTTGTAAGGATTTTACACTTGCAGTTGAATTAGTTAATTAATGCAAAGTATATTCTAATTCTAATATCAATGCATACATGATTGTTTAACAATAAAATTGTTTGGTTGAGGACCTATTACAATATTATTTAGAAATGAACAGATTTCTTTCAGTAACCCCCTTGATGTTGGATTGGTGTTGCATAATCTAAGGTGATAATAGATTCACGTGTCTTTGTTATTATCAGTACTTAATTGGATGTTCCTGCAACCAGAAGGGTTTCAGAGGGAGAAAATTGGCAACAGAAGATGAATTCCAACTCACACTAAGAAAAGAAAGAAAGATCATCAATGTTCAATGAAAAAAATTCACTGCTCAGATGAGAACATGAACAAAGTTAAGGATTCATATGTTCTATACTATCGCATGATTGAAGGTTCATTAATTATGCTGGCAGTGAGGAAGGGGAGTGAGAATTGTCAAACATTGGTGAATCTTCTATTATAATAGTTTCAAACTAAGGCCCAGATTACATTTAAAGCATCTTTTTCTAAAAATGCATTTCTAATCAGTTTAAACTGACCACTGAATATCTCAGTAGCAAACTGTTCATACCAAATAGATTCAACAAAGACATTGACATTTATTGCTTTAAGGATCTTCTTGCACATCCCATCTTCACAATCCCACACACAAATCTATGAGAACAAGATGAGAGGTAGTCAGCCTTACTGTCTATGAACAGCAAGAATTCCAACACAAGTCAATCACTTCACATTCATTATCTCATCTCCTGCTGCTGTCGCCAGAAGAATTGCATCTCTGGAGAATGATAGAGCCATCAGCCAGGCACTCCTTCAGAATAAAGATCAGGTGTCCATTCCTTGAATGGCATACATGTACAGTCTTGTCCCAGGAGCCTGAAGCCTATGAAGCAATCTGAAGTTAGATCTAACAGAACAAATGTTTTGAGAAATTATTTGTAAAATTCTCATTTGGTAGTACAGATCTTGAGTATTGTTGATAAGAGATACACCGTCAAAGCAGTTTACATCTTGCTCTCATCAGGACAATATCACAAGAATGCCAAATCTCAGAGGGGGCAGCGATCTATACTAGGTGAGAAGAAGGTACAGATTGATTGGCAGCTTGACTCTGGCTGCTTTGGGAAAAGCACCAGGGAATGTTTAATAAACCACCAACCTAGTAAGCAACCCTGCACTCTGCTCTTTCTGCGATGAGCATAAAGTCAGGCACATTGTTCTGTATCATCTATTCTGCACCTTCACCAACTAATTTGTTTCCTTCTCTTTTGCAGGCGCCAGCACCAAGTTCAGCACAATAAGTCACAGCCTGTGATTCTCCATACCAAATCCACATCTGAGGATTTGAACCTTCAACATACTAAAAAGCTGCTCACCTGAACCCTTCAGCAGCACAGAGATTGTCACTTCAGTGGGTCCAGTGGCTGGATTAGACTTGGGGGCACAGTCTGGTGATCACATCACTGACACAT